>NC_065919.1:38498004-38835915 GCF_024586455.1 Bactrocera neohumeralis
CATCCTCCACACATGACTCCATCCTCTGCCATATAAATTACATGCAAAAAAATCATTTTTTTGTGGTGGTTATTGTGCGGAGGTTATTATATGTGCACGCGATGGCTGCCAGTAGGGATGGTAAACTCGATTCCGATTCTACTGGAAAATCGAGTTTTCTCGTAAATGAATCGATTTTTCGAATGTCAACAATCGATTCTTAATCGACTTCGACTACTGAAGATCGATTCCGAAAAATCGATTATTTTACAACGGTGGATTTCCCTGAACCCATATTCAACAGTATATTCCCCAGAAAGCAATGCTTTATTAACACACGAAATACTATATGATCCATTTTTTTGTAAACTAACACAAGTTGCTTCACAAAAATGTTATATCTCATTAACTAATAGTTATAATCCAATCATATAGATGGTAGCAGTTGTATTATCTATGTATCAGCCACAGTGAAGCGTGGACGGGTCCTCTAGTATATATATAATAATATAATAATATAATAATATCAATATGTACATGTATAACAATCTAACAGTTAACGTTAAGGAAAGAATGAGAGAGAGAGTTCAACATTTATTTGTTGTAATTAGTAGTAAGTTATATTTAAGAGAAATTAGATTAAGCTTGTAACATTTGATGTAATAAATTATAGTTTTAGTTTCATTGGCGACGAGGAAAACCTGTTATTAAGAATAAAATTTTTGGACAGATTCAAATTTTAAAATTCTTAGTACATATATTAATAAGTAAATAAAAACAAAATACGTAATTTCTTTTTAAATAACAGACTTGTTTGAAAAAAAAAAACAATTGTACCAGTGCTAAAACAAACAAAAAAAATACATTTTTACAAAAATTAAAAAAAAATTAAAAAAAAAAAGTGAAATACGAGTAAAACAAAATAAGTTCAAAAGTTTGTGGGAAGTTATAGGTGTTTTTAAATTGATAACTTTTATAAAACTTATAAATTCCCTAATATGTGCGGTTGACGGTGACCTCTAGCAAGGTCACCTGGGCAAAGCAACGGTATCCACAAGACAGCATAACGATCACGTCTCGTCAAGGACATTTAAAACCCAAGGGCAAGCAAGGTGATACCTGGGCAAAGCAACGGGATCCACAGCAAACAGCATAACGATCACGTGACGTAAGTACAATTTGTGACGACAAACACGACAGGAATCGGCAAATCACAGCAGCGCAGCAGCAAGTAGAAACAAATTGACAGCAGCGTCGTTGGCCGCAGTGGAGCTACAACAACATTGCAAGTGTTCTGGTAGCTACCGCATTAACAACGAAGAGATATAAATATAAATATATATGATAAGTATAAAACGTTGGTAACATACAAATATACCAGCTCTTACTAATAATATACAAGTACATACATTTATTACATATTATCTATACTAATATTATAAAGAGGAAAGATTTGTACCTATTTTTGTATGTTTGTAATGAATAGGCTCAAAAAGTACTGGGCCGATTTAAAAAATTCTTTCACCAATAAATGCTACATTCTTCCAATTTAACATAGGCTACATTTCATTTTGAAAAAATTAGGATCCTTGGTAAAATTTGAACAATGTAACCGAAGGTGTAGAAAAATGAGTCTTAAAATGTCTTTCGTCGAATGCGCTGCCGAAACTCTTAGCGAAAGAACAAAATAATGTACAACAATATTGAAGAACATCATAATGTCTACAAAAAGCTCCGCGGTAGCATATGTCCAACTATTGTAGTTATGTTACAACAACAACTTTTTTCATTTTAAACATTAATGAAAATGCATGAATCGCCAAACCGTATGTAACATAAAAAATAAAACAATGCGTTTTTATAAGCAGCGCTATGTGCTTCTGTTGAGCTTTATTACAAAACTGACTACACTTAACTTTAAGGTTTATAATCTAACCTATGCTTGAGCCGGCCTACGTGACCAAAGATGCTTGGTCAGCTAAAAGGGTTTGCGCGTGTAGCGCTCACCTGCAGCTATTTGGTTTTTGGGGGAGAAGACATGGTTGCGCGTGTTTCGCTCACTTAAGAATTTAGCGGATGCGCGTTTAGCGCAGTTGCACTTTTGGTTGTAATAGGACTCCAAAGTATGCAAACGGTTTGTATGTTTCTAGCATATAATGTGGGAATGGAATTTATGTAGAAGTTCATAAAATATTGTGTTAACTCCTAAGACCTCCGAAATATCAAGCGTCCCCGCTTGATTAATTAAAAAAATGGGATGTCGTTAAGACTTCTATGCTGCGTCCTTTTAATTACTGGCATTTGAAATGATTCCGGTTTGCTAATAATTATTTCAGGCTTTACGCGCTTTTTGCTTCTGAAAATTGCAATTATGGTAAGTACTAGGGCTAATAGCCCAAAATGAGTGAATAAACTGGATTTCACTAAAAGATTCAGAGAACTTATTTTTTTAATGTTTTTTATATTAAGCTCTTTCATAAGTTTTAAAGATAGAACTTCCTCGAACTCAGAATTTGAGTTTGAATGTTGGATTAAAGCAGGCAGTGGTCTCAAGCTATGTTGTTCTAAAGTTGTAAAATTCATGTTATTTATTCTTATAGTTTCATTAAAGATTCTTATCAAATATGATCCTCTTAATTTTCTAGTATTATTATTTGCAGTAATATTTCCTTCGAAATTATTTAAAAGTATTAATCCATTATTTATTTCTACAATATTTTTAACATGTTCCGTATTTGTTACGGTGCACTTATATGGTTTATTCCTTATTAAATTTTTTATACAATTTTCGTTTTCCAAATTAACAATTTGGGTTTGTTTGCAAATTTGTATTTCATTTATTATTTTACAATCTTTTTCTATACCATAATATTCTTCATTACATTTCAGTATTTTTTCAAAATTTATCTTTAAAATAGTTATCGTTTTTACTTAAAGGCTTAATTATAATAGATTTGCAAGGCAATTGGCAGGCGCATTTCGCTTAGGCAATAGAGAATGGCGGTCTTCTCAATATCAATGGTCTTCTCAATATCTCGTTGAGAGCAATCTGATGGAATCCACTCTTAAGGTCAATTGTAGAAAAATACTTATTTGATCCTAGATTAGTTAGAATAGTGGTAACATCTGGAATGGGATATTTATCTGGTATGGTATCCTCGTTCAATTTACGATAGTCGATAACCATACGAAATTTTTTTAATCCTGAGGCGTCTTCTTTCTTCGGTACGACCCATACCGGAGAATTGTAGGGAGATTTCGATGGTCGAATAATGCCATCTTTAAGTAATTCCTCAATTTGTTTGTCTATTTCTTTTTTTAAAGGCATTGGATAGGGGTAAGTTTTGGAATATATTGGTCTATCGCTTTTAGTCCTAATTTCGGCTTTAACGTTCGTGACATATGTTAATTTTTTATCTGGTTCAGCAAATAATGTTGGGCAAGAGTTAAAGAGTTGTTTTAATCTTTCGTTATCTTCGGGACTCAAATGATTTAGCCTTAATGTAGTGTGTGCAATAGAGTTAATTGCTAACTGGTGGATGGGGTATTCATATTTATTGAGTAATGTAAAATAGTTCTCCTTAGTAAAAATTACTGCGTTTAAACTTTTCATTGTATCGTTACCTATTATGGCATCAAAGGTTCTTAACTTGGGCAAAATGTGAAATTTTAATTTACCTACTTCATCACCGAAAACACTGATATTAGCATGATGAGTAATTTTGACGGGTCCACCAACAGAATTTGCAATGAAGGGTTTGTTCGGAATGGGGTTCCTAATATAAGTTGGACTAATATAATTTTTGTTCGATCCGGTATCTAATAAAAATTTTAGTTCATTGTCATTTTTCATTTTGAAACGATAGTATGGCAATGAGGAGTTTAGTCTAAAAAATTGATATTGTCACTAGGGGTTGCTTCGATCTCTTCTTGTTCTTCGTTGTATTCGGGTTGGTAGTCCTGTGAAGACTCGTAGTACCCTTCAGGATATTCTAATATTTCATTATTGTATTCTATTGGGTCAGTTTCTGTAACTTCAGTATTGTAGATCCGTTGCATTTTATTAGGAGTCTGTATTATCTGTGATGGTGGTCTCTTACTAGCTTGATTATTATTAGCCTGCGCTGGTCCATTACTAAATGCTTGTGGTTTGTTACTGAATGTTTGCTGCCTATTATAAAATGTTTGATTTTGTTGATACTGAGGCCTATTCTGATAATTTATTTGCTTCGTTTGAGCAGAGCGATCAACTTCCATTGGTGTAGGAGGTTTTGGAGGAAGAGGTGGTCTAAAGTTTGGTTGCACTGTGACGTAGTGTCGGTTTTGTCCGTACTGTTGATACGAATTTGGTCTAAGGGATTGGTTGTGAACATTTGTAAGTTCTGGGTAAAAGGGTCTTACTTGGGGTTTGAATGAGTATGACCTTGGTTGATTGTGGCTAATGGGTTGATTGTGGCTAATAGGTTTGGTATTGGTCGGCAAGCGACTGATACTATTTGTATGGTTCGTCCTGTAATTCATGTTGCCTAATTTGAGACACATATTGAGAGCCTGTGGTAAACTGGTTGGTTCCTTTACTCTTAACAGACTGGGTAAGTTACCGTTCAGACCTCTTATAAATGTGTCGAGTGCCTTTTCTCTATATGTCGTTGTCATGGCATACAAAGCTTCTTCACCTAACTCCAGGCAATCGATTTTGTCTAGGATAAGCGAGAGATATTGATAAACTTGTTGATAAAATTCTTCAACAGTGCTACCCCGTTGTGCAAGTGTTGTCATTTGATATTCCAACGTGCTAACGTCTCTCTTGTCTGAGTAATGTAACATCAGACATTTTTTTATCTTACCCCAATTTAATGGGGTGCGGTAAGACTCAAGGGCCGTGTCAGCTTCGCCAACTATCTTGTGTCTTATTGTATGCAGGATAGCAAAATATTTTGGGGTGTTCTTATTCTGTCCGTACATTAATAATATTCTATCTACCGATTTCCGCCATGAACTGAATTCTCCGTTTTTACCCGAAAATTCTCTTAAACATTTTACCACATCCGGAACTCTTTCGGATGCGTCCACGTTAATGCTAAAATCTACAGGATGTTCAACTTCTTCTTCGATTTGTGGGTGTAATATGGTCGAAACTGTTTCCGATATTAACGAAACGAGTTCTCTTTTTTGATTAGGAGTGAAAGTGGAAGGGATGTTAGGAGGGGAAACGTTAGTGCTGGATGAGTGCAGATTTAATCTCGACAATGTCAATGCTATTTGTTCTTCCTGACTCATTTTGTTCACTTGTTTCTGATTATTTAAATTAATTTTTTTTTTTTTTTTTTGTACAGTGTTAACTTTTCTTTTGTTATAACAATAATTATTTCCTTTCACATAACCTTACTTACTAATAATCTTAATATCAAACTTACATAAATATCATTTGCATTTTCCTGTGTTGATAATGTTTCCTCCTTTGTGTGATTAATTTAGATTTCTCCTCTTGTAGTTGTATTTGTTGTATTGGTTCTATTTGATGAATTAATTTAAATCTTTCCTCTAGTTGGAGTTGTATTTTGTTGTAAATCTTTTGGTTGTATTTGATGAATTAATTTAAATCTTTCCTTTTATAGTTGTATTATTTTACACTTGTTTAATTTATTCTAAATTTCCCCGTCACGCACTTTTTGTTCAATGTATTTGTATTTAGCTTATGCTTTTCGTTCGGCTGGGTTGATACTGCCCGTCCTTTTTCCGAAAGGTACTAAGGGGCCGAGTACGAAATGTTATTTAGGTTTCGTCCGCGAGTATAAAAAATATTATTATTTTTTCCTCACGGTCCCTGCTCGGGCGCCACATAAAAAATAAAACAATGCGTTTTTATAAGCAGCACTATGTGCTTCTGTTGAGCTTTATTACAAAACTGACTACACTTAACTTTAAGGTTTATAATCTAACCTATGCTTGAGCCGGCCTACGTGACCAAAGATGCTTGGTCAGCTAAAAGGGTTTGCGCGTGTAGCGCTCACCTGCAGCTATTTGGTTTTGGGGGAGAAGACATGGTTGCGCGTGTTTCGCTCACTTAAGAATTTAGCGGATGCGCGTTTAGCGCAGTTGCACTTTTGGTTGTAATAGGACTCCAAAGTATGCAAACGGTTTGTATGTTTCTAGCATATAATGTGGGAATGGAATTTATGTAGAAGTTCATAAAATATTGTGTTAACTTGTACGCTCATAACTTTCATACGACTGAGCCAAATTTGATAATTTTTTTTTAATGTTCGTTGAAGTTCAAGGATGGTTTTTACGGAGAGAAAAATTCGAATAATTGCCGGAAAACGCCTAAAAACAGTCCTTTTCTTTTTCCCATACAAACGAATGAATGTTTGATTGTTAGTAACGCTACGAGAACGGCTGAACCAATCTTTATGAAATTTTCAGAGGTTGTTCGTTGGGGTTCAAGGAAGGTTTAGAAATAAAAATACCTTATACTTTTCATGAAGAAAAGTCGGAAAATTGGATAATTCCAAAAAGTAACTTTTTTACATACCAATTTTTTTTCATTTTTGTTTGTTTTGTTTTTCAATATTTTGATTTGTAAATTATTTGAATCGTTCAATTTCGGTCGCTTGCTTTTTATTCCGGTTATTCAAAAGAAAAATTATTGAAAATTATTCAGTGAACACTTTACGTGTGTTTCACACAAAGAGGTCAATTGCAGATTGAAATTTGTTACGAAGCCACGAATAGATCGCCCTAATATCGGTCGGCGTTCTTTTTGTAGTCAACGTATGGCAGCCCAAGGCAAGGCAAGGCAAGAAGTACTTCCAGGATGCGGTGACAAGCTTGCGGAATTATGGATCGCGGTCAATCAGCAAGCGATCGTCATAATGTCACAGCATGACTTTTCAAACAACAGTTACGATATTTGATTGACTTTATCTTGAAGCAACGTATATGTGGTGCTGTTGGATGCTAGATGGTAGATGTAGAGGTTTTCCGCATTCTTCTTTGGATGATGGTTACACTGGATCAAATTGATGAAATCATTTCTGTGGAAATTCCTGATGTAGAGAAAGATCCAGTATTATACGAAGTGGTGGAAACCAATATGGTTCATCTTTTCGGTTTGTATGTCTGACAATAAATGCATGAAACACTATCCACCTGCTTTTCTTTCGGAAACACAAACTGGAAATGATGGATATCAACTTTATCGGCGTCGCTCACCAGATAACAGAACATTCAGCAATCAACTTACAAGAGTGAATATCGGAGTTGACAACACATGGATCGTACTATATTCACCATTATTGTCTAATTCACATTCAAAACTCATATCAATGTTTAATATTGCAGTTTGGTGCCCTTGTATATTTCGGTATAGGATTTTTGCAATCCGCTATCTTGCAAGAGCAAGAGAATCCCCTTACTGTGTTTCGGTTCTACTTTCAATGTAAAATAATCTCCATATAACGAATTTCCCTGTAGCGAATATTTCCATATAACGAATATAACGCATTTTTTGCGACCGTAACTTCAAGATTAAAGCGTTTTCAATCTCCATATAACGAATTTATTGAAATAATTTGTCGTTTTTATTTACATACATCAGTAGGTAGGCAAAAACGAACGCACGCGCACAAAAAAGAAATCGACGTCGCTTTGTTGTGTGTTATTGTTTTTTTTTTCTTGCCGGAGGGGGAATCTTCGAAAGATACCGTCCTGTTTCGGACGGCATGCACGATTCATCCTACTCGCGCATGTGCCGCCATTGTTAACAAGTGCGGAACCTGCGGGGCAGGACGCCTACGTCCTAAACCCGAACTAAGTCTCCTCAAGCTATTTATTTTCCTTGCAGGACCGCCGCTAGGCATTTCTTCGCAAGGATAGCTTTAGCCGGTTGGCTCTCGTTCTACGAATTTTGCAACTCCAAGTTGATCACCTGTCTTTCGCTCTTTCTTTGTCATTCCTTCCTTCTAAGCTCTATTAGGGCTGTCGCGCTCCATTCTCTAACAAACTTCCACACCTGCTAGGAAACGTAACATGTGTGGTACAATATTTTCAGGGGTTAGCCGCTCTGAGAGAAGTTGCTCTAGCTCCTCCCTTTCATCTTTACGACGGGGGCACAGAAAGAAAATGTGTCACGCGTTCTCATTCCCGTTTCCGCAAAAAGAGCAGTTAAACCCATCGTCATGTCCATATTTTTGTAAATACTCTCTGAAGCAGCCGTGCCCAGTCAGGAACTGCGTCAAGTAATAGTCAGTTTCTCCATGATTTCACTCTACCCACACCTGCACGTTTCTGATCAACGTGTGTGTCCATCTACCTTTTGTTGTTTCTGCCACTCGTTGAGGCTGATTTGTCTCTCTTGCTGCTTCTCTTGTTTATTTAGTCGTCTGCCCGCGGTTTTCGCTTTGTCATAAATTATTTTTAGCTCCATCGCCATAATATCTGGAGGCATGATACCTGAAATAATTCCAGCCGCTTCGTGTGATACAGTCCGGAAAGCGCAAGCTACCCTGATTGCACTTAACCAAACTACTGCTTTTGTCGTATTCGCATATGTTTTGTGCAGCAATGCTGGTCCCCATATGGGTGCGGCATACATAAGTACTGACTGGCTAACTTTTGCCAGAAGAGCGCGCCTGTTTCGACTAGGTCCACCTATGTTGGCCATGATTCTAGTTAATGCAGCCGTCACCTTTGCTGCTTTCTCACAGGCTTTCGCGATGTGGGTCCGATAATTTAGCCTCGCGTCAATAATTACACGCAGGTATTTCAACGATTGTTGCGTTGGGATATTGTATCCATCGATGTTGAGCGTAGTCGCCTCTAACTTTTTTCTACTCGTTATTAGCACCGCTTTAGTTTTTTGGCCTGCTAACTGGAGATTTGCTTTTGTGAGCCATTCTTTTATTTTTATCGCCACGTGGATGCATAGGTACTCTATCTGTCTTATTTCTTTTGTCACTCCCGTAACTGCTATATCATCAGCGTACCCGATTATTTGTATTTCTTTGGGCAAAGGGAGGCGAAGCACACCGTCGTATAAAACATTCCACAGTAGCGGCCCTAGTACTGAGCCTTGTGGTACACCGCCTGTGACAATGTAGTTTTTAGGACCTTCTTCTGTGTTATATAGCAGTAATCTGTCGGAGAGGTAGCTAGATATGATCTTCAGTAGGTAGAGTGGTGTCTTCTTTTGTTTCAGGGCTTCCATGATATGCGACCAATAGGCCGAATTGAAGGCATTTTTTACGTCGAACGTCACAACCGCGCAGTATTCTTTGGTGCCATATAACCATCTGGTTCCTTCAATTGCCTCGCTTGCGACCTCTGTTAGCTTTTTTATGGCGTCTATTGTCGACCTGTGCCTTCGAAAACCATATTGGTTTTCTGCTAAGCCCGGCGGCTGTCTTTCTAGATGTTGTTCTAGCCGCACACAGATTATACGCTTCAGTATTTTCCCCATTGTGTCCAACATACATAATAGTCGGTAGGAGCCTGGCTCTCCTGCTGGCTTATTTGGCTTTTGTATAAGCACCAGCCGCTGCTTTTTCCAAATCTTAGGGAATACTCCCTCCCGTAAGCATTGCGTATAGCCTTCCGTAAATGTGGTGGGTTTATATTTAATAGTTTCTTGGTCAGTAACTAGCGGTGCGTTTGTAGCTTCTTTTATTTGCTGCCTTTGTAGCAATTGCGTCGGAAAAGGCGTTTGGACAACCGTCTTTAATAGTCTAGGGCATGTAGGCGCTTGTCCTTTATGGTCTTTAAGCTTTGACATGACGATTTTGTATGCATCTCCCTACGGGTTTTCTTCGACCTTGTTGCATAGCTCCTTAAAACAACAGGCTTTGCTCGTATTAATTGATTTCTTCAGTTCATTTTGCTTTCGTTTAAAGCGCTCGTTTAGCATTATGAAATCTGCCGTTTGTCGTCCCCTTTGACACTGGGGCCCAGCTTTGTGGCATTCACTTCTCAGGGCCTCAATAGTCTCATTCCACCAATATGCGGGTTTCCTGTATGTGCCTTGTTTTTTCCTACACATAGCGGCATCGCAGGCTTTACTGGCATGTTTAACTAGGCATTCAGCCTTCTGTTCTATGTCCATAGCGTAGACGGATTGTCATCTAACATTAATTTGTAGATATCCTCATCAAGTGTTTCGGCTTTCCAGCCACTGGTTTGAACCTTTTTAAGAGACCTAGGCAGTTTGTGCGTTTTGTCGTTTTCTAGCAGAATTGCCAAGTGGTCACTGTGTGTGTACAAGTCGCTCACTTGCCATATACACGACCGCACTAGAGAGCTACTAGCGAACGTAATATCGATTACAGAACCGCCGCCGCTTTTTTCGAAAGTATTTCTGTTACCAATATTCAGCAAGATGGTGTTCAGTACCTAAAACGTCTTCAGAAGGGTTTCTCCTCGTCTATTTGTGTACGCGCTACCCCACACCACTGCCCATGCATTGAAGTCCCTGCCACTATGTTCATTGCGGTGTTCGACACTTCTCGTACTAGATTAACGATGATTCTTTCATATTCATCTTGTGCGATGCTTGGCGGAATGTAGCAACTATAAAAGTTTATTTCACAGCTTTTGCCCGCGTGTAATAGGCTTGTCCTGTTAGTGGCTTTTCTTGGAAGGAACTTTTTAGAGTCTTCCACGTTTGTTCCACAGGCACAAATGGCCGCTTTGCCCGTTAGGTCGGAGGTCCACGTTGCTGCGCTAATGTTTTTATATTGTTCGCAGACTATTGCCACGTCGATTTTCTCCAAACACTGTATGCGTAAGTAGGTCTTAAGCTGCTTCGCAGTGGTTAAGGTTGAGGTTATTGGTGTTGTTATTCTTGATCTGTGTGTACTTTGTTGCTTTCACAACGCACAAGCAGAGACTGATGCTTTGAACCGTTTATTTTCCATAAAATTGAAAGTGTATTTCGGGGAACCACCGAACTATGCAAGTGTCAACTGAAATCATTACCATCTCTCATATTTCTTGCAGTCGCTATCAGTTTGCCTTTGCATATCGCCAGGAATAAAGGCATGTCCAACTTATTCCAGTGTGAGAACGCTTCAAAATTAGCGTTTTTTATAACATTTTCCATTATGGCCAGATTGGACAAAATAATAATTTTTGGGCATTTAAATTAAACCACCCAACATTTAGTACGAATAAAAATTACTATATAGTGGTTAATTAATATACAGAGAATCTATTTAATTCTTATTATGGTATGTTAAAACAAAAGACCGTTGACCCAATAAAAGGATTTAAATAATTTTCCATTGAAAAAAATACTATTATGCTTTTATCAAATACATTTGTTAGTGTAAAAGCAACAAAATGTACAGCGAATTTTCAATTGAAAATATGCAAGACCATTTGCACCAGACTCTGAATTGCCCTATTTAAATTTCACAAATTCATTTAATTTTCATTGTTTTACATTTTTTTAAGTGGTCTTGAACAATGCAACAAATTCCTCCGTTTACATATTTTTTTGGTAAGATTTCAATCTGGCCATCGCTCGTTTCCAATTGCTAATAACGCCGATGAGACTGGTTTGTTTTTTAAGTGCTTACCAAATAAATGATGGCCTTTAAAAATGAGAAGTGCTTTGGGGGAAAAAACAGCAAAGAGAGGATTACTGTTATAGTGGCATGCATTAGGACCGGTTTAGAGAAAGTTAAATTGCTTTTTATATGAAAGGTCAAGAATCCAAGATGCTTCAAAGGTATCAAATCTCCAGACGTGGATAATGAATTTAGTACGAAAGCATAGATGACAAGCAAGATTTTCTTCAAATTTTAGGGATGTAAAGAATCAATTGAAAAATATTGAAATTGGCTATTTCCCCCCCAACATGACTTCGTTACTTCAGATCAGAGCATAATTTGTAACATTAAAACACATTTTGACAAATATTTTGTCACAAATGGTGGAGAAAGTGGCAAGATGCGATGGCATAAAATGTTCGGATGCACCCGAAATTAGCCCTTCCTTAATTGTTTATAAATATTTTTCCTAAATAAACGCAGTACACTTTAACTAGAACTGCTTAGTGAGAGTTGAAATCCTATGTAGAGCTAAATTTAAGTCAGGAATGCTGCCTGTAAACAGTAGTTATTAGTACTGTATCCAGGAGCAATGCGCGTTACTGTAGCTACGGTATACAATAAATAACATTACAGTAAATTTTTCAATATAGTGAAAAAATTATTTACGAATAAAGCGAACAAGTTATTGCTGATATAAGAATCCAAGAAATTTTATTTAAGTTAGAATTTTGAAAATGTTTGATACAAATATTTGTCCATGGAAAAAAATAATTTTCAAAATCTAAACCGAAAATTGATACTTTGAGTTTTATTTTTTTATTTATGTATTATTTTGACTTTATATCCTGTCCTATCTTTTAGATCCAATATAGAGCATTCTTAGAATGTGCTGGTAAAGTAATGTTCGAAAAATAAATGTTACAGAAGTGAGAACGTAAGGTCTTCAGAGCGAGTGGTTTGAAGTTTCAAACGTGTTTTTCTAGAAACTACATTTTTTAAACTGGTGTCCACGATTTCTCAAAAATGGTTACATCGATTGCTTTAAAATTTAAATGGTTAGTTCATCACACATGTATGTACATAGCTACCACCCGAACTAGGGCTTTTGAAAAAATTAAACCGTTTTTGTTTTTCTTCAAAAAATAGTCGCAGAAAATCATGAAATTTTGGGTTTTAATGTTTGAAACAAGGATAAAAAATAACAGTTATTGCATAATTTTCGTCTAAAAAAATCATTATGAACGAAGTGTCGGATATATGTATATATATATATAATGTAGATTTTGAAGACTGAAAAATAATTTAATAATAATTAAACTTGATTTTTTGAGCATTATTTCATAACTGTTACGATCCCTGGTTTAAAGCATTTAAAAGTAAATTCAGTTTTTAAGATTTGTAAAATATCCTCCATATGTCCAGTCTGCTGGACTAATGGACACCGTTTGTTTATATTTTTTTTCATGGGTGCCACTTACTTAAAAAAAATCAAAGTTACAGCTAAAGGCTTAATAAATATATAGCCAAATATTGAAAGCTACGGAACTTTCATTTTCAATTTACTATAAAATATTCCGAAAAAATCTTTAAAAAAAAACCGGCCGTCAGTCGGGATGAGGATCCTGGACAAAACGTGACACCTAATTTATATACAAATAGATATAAGATTTTATTTGTTGTTTGCTTAAATTAATGAAATAGTTCATAAACGTAAAGTGTGTATGAGAAACTCGACGCTATCATTTGCAACACTATAGGTAAAACTTGCAAAATAAGAAGCATAAAAAACAAAACAAAACTAAACATTATGCCTTTTAAAGGCCAATTCCTCCAATAAATTTTTCTGACACTTTTATATTCATGCTGACTAAGCTATAAGGACTAATGTAAAATAATAAAAAATAATAATTGCAAGTAGATTTATACACATTGTTATGTGCAAAGGCGAAAAAGCTACTCCACTAGCAGTTCGTAGTTTTCTACATCTTTACACATGCTGTTGAATTCGTTTACAAAGGATTCCATTTCATGGTTCATCTTGCCATTACCATGAGCTTCGTGTCGTTTCTTCTTTGGCTCTTCATTTATATGCTCGAGTTCCTCTTCTTCGGAATCTGAATTGGTTTCTTCACTGTCTTTAAACATAACGAAATGTTTACGCGTTTTGCGTTTCCGCTTGGCAGGGCGGACATAGGTTCGCAGTGTCGTCTGTAAAAGATAGTGATTAATCTAATGCATATTACTCAAATTTGTGCATGTGCCTATATTATGTTAAAATATACATTTCACGACAAAATTTTAATTTATTGTAGGAGCTTCATACTACCAATAAAGATGTACTTTACTCTTTGAGGCCCTGTGAGCTCCAATTGCTTAACAAAATATTTTGTTAGCAAAATTTCATACTATAGCGAATGAAACAGCTAGAATTTCATACCGAGAAGTGAAATTCACTATGCATGGTCGCTAAAAAATATTATACCAATTTCTATAAAAATAATCTTTAAACTTCAATACCTTTTTTTGGAACGTAGGTTCCGGTTCATAGTCATTAAAAAAATCTGTTTCGGGTGGTTGCGTTGCCTTTTCATTGCCACATATCGAAATATCATTCAAACTTTCATTATTTTGTTGTCCTTTTGTTTTACCATCATTTAAATTATCAATCATGGTAGAGCAAAGCATTTCATTAATAAGTCGTTGTTTCGGGCCGTTACTGTCGAAAACATCACACGTTTTAGTTGAAACACTTTTATTATTATGAGTAGAGTTTTCGGGGCGCCATTTTTGAAGATCTTTGAGCTTTTTGCATAAATTGCGATTAACAGACGGTCTATTCAGTGACTTTACATCAGTTTTCTTTGGTTCGCCATCGCCGTCAGAGTTGGGATCTAAAAATTCTTCAAAACCGAATAAATCTTCTTCATTTGATTTATCATTTTTTGCAACATCGCCAGTAACCGTGGAAACTGCTTCTTTGTTTACTTTATCATTCACAGTTTTTTTCCATGATGGCAGACTTACAACTTCTATTATATTTATGGCTTTTAGTGGACTTCGCTTTCCCAGTGTACGTCGCGGATTAGGCAACTGACGCAAATTGAATATGGAGGCATTATCGTCGTTATTCGTTACAGTTAAAGCAGTCGGTGGCATATTTTCTACATTCGAATCATTTTCGGACTCTGGTGTGTTCTGCAATTGACCGCTTGGAATACTGTTAGCTCTATTCCTTGATACGGTGGAGGAATTGGCTTGCCTTGTTGTTATGGGCATCGGAGGTGTTATATTGGAGTCATTACATGTTTGTGAGTCCTTGGATTTGTTTTTCTTCGGTGTAGGAGGAATATAATCACTAGAAAATGTCGGCAGGCATGACGTATTTTTGGTGAAATTAAATATTGACGGTAGGTGCGAATCATCGTTTATTCTCCAAGGGGAGGGACACACTGGACGATTTTGCAGACTGGGAAACTTAATTGGTGATAAATCGGAGGTCGGTAAATCTCTACTTTGCCGATTCGCGGCCGGAGTACTAACAAATTTACGTGCTGCGTCGAGCAGGCGTCGTTGCTCAGTAAACTAAAATAAAAGCAGGAAAGTGTTGTACTAGAAGCAATTATAAAATTAAAAAAAAAACTTTTCTTACATTTTTTTTGTAAGTATTTTCGACTTTCCTTGTTTCTTGCAACAGCACTGAGCGAGCTAATCGGCTAAAACCTTCATCACGCACATGTTCATCCGTTCCTGGAACGATATTTGTAAGAATATTTTGTTGCTGATCGTAATTAGCCATGGAAACATATTGATCCTCTAAACCAGAAGGCGGGGGTAATGTTGCTCCGACATCATAATTGTCAAGTGTTTCTGATATTTTTGACGGTTTATTGTTAACAGCGTTATTTGTTTTGTTCCTCTTTTCCTTACAGGTTTTATTTTTATTAACTTCTCGTTTCTTTCTACCAGCTTTTAAAATTCCTCGTTTTAAAATAGGTCGTCCTGTTCCTTTTTGGTTAGTTGCTACTCTTACTTTTCCTTCAGATATTAATTTTTTTATTACATCCGCCGCAGGGTCTCCATGCTTTGCAACCTCAGATTCTGAAGTATCAGATTCAGACAAAAAATCGAAAATGTTTTGCGGCTTTGCACATTTTTTCCTCAGGCGTACTTTTCCCTCCGGAACCCGATGAAAAAATTTATGGGTTGTTTTAGGTTTTTTGACCTGGATAGTGTTGTCGTGTCCCTCTTCGGAGTCATTGGAACAAATTAATTCCTCTATTAAGTCAGGGTCATTAATTGCAGTTTTTAACGACCTTCTCTCTGTAATATGAAAACGCAGAAATATTACCATTGAAATAATTGATATTTTTGATTTTTACCTTTGGAATTTGTGTGAGACAAATCTTCTTTATGTTTATCGTCAGATATTACCGAGTTTCTAACCAAACTAAAACGGGAATGATTTTTCGTAAAACTATTGTCTATTTTGGTTCGGTCACTTGAACACTTCGATAGACTAAGTTTATTTAAACGTTTACGAAGATGCGGAGTTAGGACAACATTTGCTAAACCCATGTTTTCTTTCAAAATTTGATGATTTGCTGCAATTACTTTCGAAAAACTACTAGATTCCTTGGGAGTCTTCATATGCATACCTTTCTTCATTGTATGTCTGGTTTTCAGCTCTTCGTCCTTTTTGGTACGTCTCATATTTTGAACTAAAAGATCAAGGTTTTAACTTCATTACAGTTTTATATTTATAGTAGACATACCAATTTCTCGCTCTGCTTTTTCTATTTGATGTGTTACTGCGTTAATTCTTTTCACCCTAACCCTTAATGGCTTACACCCTATAAATGAAAATAATATTATATATATGTATATATAAATATATACGTATTAACGACTACATGTATAAGATATATCAAAACCTTTTGGTAAATTATTTAATACTGGTTCAGTTGTGCTCTTATGATCACAACGTTTCCGGTTAGACACTGCTTTTTTAAAAGCTGTCGGTATTTGCAATTGTTTTTCTGATGACCCAGGAAATGAATTAGTTGTGCATTGTTCCTGCAATGCCACATTATTTTGTTTGGTGGGCGTATATATTTTGGAGTATTTATCAAAGCGGAGTCGTGTTAACTTTACAATAAAGTTTCTGCATTCTAAAAATGGAAAGATAGAAATACCAGGAAACAAAGAAATTTATTAGATCTTAAATGTTCAAACCTTGATCATTCTGCATTAAAGGTAGCTGGTGGGGTTTGAGTAAGGAGAAAGTCAAGTTATCGGATGTCTACGTCAATGCGTGGTTTCTATTATTACATTGACTCTTATGTGGCATATGTCCACATATCTTTGTTGAAAATATTTTTGTCCACTTTATATGTTGGCAACTGCTTTATTATGATTTTATTCATTACATGCTTCGAAAGAATATGTTGTCGCACTATTTTGTTTTTAATTACTTGTCGTGTTTGGCTTGGTCGCTTAATAAAATGAAAAATTTAATCTGTCATCAGAATAAGTTACGTACACTAACTATGTACACGATATTAAGAAATTTAAAAAACACAAAGTACAAATAACCAGGATCCGCGAAGTTATACGCACTATTTTAGCTTCTTATTAAATCCAATTGTATAAATTTATCCCTGGTCCAAATATTCAACTTTTTGTACATGCATAAAGACGTATTACCAATCAGTGTTGCCACATCTTTCTCAACTAAAAATGGTAATTTGGCTGTATAGCAAAGGGTAACACTTTTATTTGTTTGGGTTGGGGTGGGAAATTTTGCTATGGTGAAAACAAATTTTAATTTTGCTGTGCCAAATGAAAAGTAAAATTTTGACGGTAAAAGTTCAAAACAAATAACGATGCATATTACCAGCTGCCATCAGCAACCAACTAACTATTTCTACTTTTAACGCTTTTAAGTTGTTCTTCTGTTAGTTATGTTGGTTAAGAAACGCTTTTCCAGCAGAAACTTGCCTATCAGCAATAGTTAGCTGTTACGAAACAAATCTATTGCATTAAATGGCACGATTACGATTCTTTCGGCGGCGCGATTTGATGGTACGGATGGATAGAGGAGGTCCTCAGGATCAAAAAATGTGTGCAGATATACCGTCCTCAGACTCATAGTTTTCGAAATATTTCACTTTAATGTTCCACAATTTTATATGCAACTCACTCTTATTTTGTTTTTCTTTACATGTCATGACAAATACCGCCGAAAGAATCGTCATATTGCCCATTAAATTATTTGAAAATTCATAATTTTTAAAAAGTTTCGAGAAGAGTCGATTTAAAATAAATTAGAATGGCTAATTCGCTTAAAACTTTTGTTTCACTTTCCGCTTCAGGCGTTTGCTTTAACACAAAAGTTCGATGTATACTTTTGTATGGGTTTGTTCCCATCGAGGCGACGCAAAGCAAATGTTAAACAACTCTCATTTATACGCTTTGCCCAGCAAAAAGAGCATTTTTATTTGAGAGAGGAATGAAAACCAAAGCGTTCATTCTGACATATCTTTTGCCTCGTAGATTCATTGTTGAAGTAGGAATTGTCAATCAAGGCGAGGAAAGTTTGTTGTTGAATTGGCATGCATCTATTTCGATACTATATATGTATATACTTATGTAGAATCAGGAGTATACTACATAGTTTGTATAGACTTTTGAAAGAACAATTTCAATTTGAATAGAACATTATTTTGTTTTTACTATTTGTGTGTGAAAGACGAGAACACATCTTTTAAAAGTTTGCTAAAAAATTCTTTGGAGACATAAACTGTGTATAACCAAGCTAATTAAATATAATACTTAAATTAAACAAGCTGGCATCCTTGTTATGATATCGCCATTTGTAAAAGATACTTGCATTAAAGCAGTTTCAAGTACCAAATAAATTATTTTGTGATTTGCCAAGAATGACAAGCATCGGGGATTTGTTTACAAAATATAATTGTACAAATTGCCAGGACGATATCTCTGGTATTCGTGTACATTGTGCAGAATGTGAAAATTTTGATCTATGTCTTCAGGTGAGTAATTAATTTATATGGAATGTATTCATTGTACTCGCTGAGAATTCGTATGCGTTCGTTCGTATATAATAGCGAATGAGTTGAGCATCTTCTACGTTACATACATATAATATGACATTTCTATTCTACATATTCCACCGACTGGAAGATATACAAAAACAGCTGAAAATGTTTATAATAGAATTTTGTTCATAGTGTTTTGCTTCCGGGGCGGAGATCGGTACACATCAGAATAATCATGCTTATCAATTTATGGATACCGGCACAGCTATATTGTCTGTATTTAGAGGCAAGGGAGCTTGGACTGCTAGAGAAGAAATACGACTACTGGATGCTATAGAACAATATGGATTTGGAAATTGGGAAGATATAAGTAAACACATAGAGACAAAGTCAGCAGAGGACGCCAAAGAAGAATATGTTAAACGATTCGTTAATGGCGCAATTGGTCTTCACACTTGGACACCCGCCCAATCGCAACGACCCTTGTTAGTGGATCACACTTCGGAGGACGTAGGTCCTTTAGGCGCTACAGCTTTACAACGTTTGCCTCCTTTGGACATTACGAATGAAGAAGCTGCTCAGTTAGGTTATATGCCAAATAGGGATGGTTTTGAACGTGAATATGATCCTACAGCTGAACAGTTAATATCGACAATGTCTCTCAGTACCGAAGATACCGAAGCTGATTATTTATTAAAATTGGCTCACGTCGACATGTATACACGTCGTTTACGTGAACGAGTACGACGTAAAAGACTGGTTCGTGATTATCAACTTGTAGCTAACTTCTTTCGCAATCGTAATTATGCTCAACATCCAGGCATGACACGTGAGCAAAAGGAATTCCGTGATCGTTTTCGTGTCTTTGCTCAATTTTACACATCCAATGAGTACGAACGACTACTGATGTCTCTCGAACGTGAAAAAGAGTTGCGAATACGTTTAGCTGAGCTATGCCGCTATAGATACAACGGATTAACTAAAATTGACGAATGTCGACACTTTGAACAACATGCAGCTATGTCTTTGAATCGTTCCACTGGACCCTATGGTCATGGAAAAACTGTAAGTGCTTGCTTAAATCTAGGGTTAGATTACAATTACTTCAAATATAAAAGGATAAAAGTAGATATTTTACCCATACACATTCATACGAGGACTTGTTATCATGACGTTATATACATATGTATGTATGTACTACATATATACGAGTATCATTTACTTGTTAAAAAAAAAAATTAAAGATGATTTTTACATATGTGTATATACATATGTATATGTAGACGTACATAGGTATACTTTTTAAATTATATATTTATATATACATATGTAGTTTTCGCTTAAACTGACAATACATGAAAGATTGAATATCGTGTGGTATTTAGAAAAACTTTTCATAGTAATTCTGACGACTTGCCTTGAAACATATGCTAGTTTGGCTATCATTATATTCCATTCCATTTTCACGATATTCAGTTTGCGTGTATTATCGGCACACCAAGCGGCGAACGTTTGAACGGATGTATAAGACAATGTTTAACCACAGGACAACACGCACCTCAGCATTGGAAGTCGTCGGCAGCTAGGCTCTTCCTTACACTCTCCACAACACAGCAGCAGAAAACCGTAAGCACTTACACTTAATTTATTATTGGAAATAGCTTTGTTAATATTATTATAATTTCTATAAATATGTATATATAAACATTTCACAGCGAACTATCAAACGGAGGCGAGGCAAACCTAAATTCAATCGCATCAAGAAACACGCTCCACACCGGCGACCTGACCTCCTCCGGCGCATTATTGCACAACAGAAATTACTTGGATAGCTGTCGGGAATCGTCGGTTCATACGACGATATCGCAAGCGGGGATGATAGTGGGAGCGGGCACGATGTCTACAACCAAATTAACGAACGGAAATCCACAATCACTGATACCAATTCAGCAGTATACCACGACGATGGGAGTAAAAAATCAACAAACGCCACAATTACAAATAAACGACGTCGCCGTAAACGAAAAACAACATCTACAGCAACTACTGTTGCAGGAAAATAATAATTTGGACGTTAAGACACTTCCAATGAGTAGTATTTTGCGTGCACAATTAGATGAATTAAAGCATCTACCACAACCTTTAGGCACCGATTTATTATCTACTAATGAACAGCAAGTTTGTAAAGACTTCAACCTTCCACCTACGACATATTTATCCCTAAAAACTTGTCTACTTAGCGGTGCTCCCGTTGTAAATAATTTATCACCCGTTGAAAACTCTCTAAGAAAGTATTTTGTAAAAGTAGGTTGGCTGAGTCATTAGACTCACTGATGTTATAAAATTTGTACGCGCTCAACTATTTCTGCTTAAACCACTAGATAATATCACAAAACAACAAACTTAGGCGGCAATATGTTTATACTAAAGAATTTATAATTGGTATAATTCATATTTAAATTACATATACATACATATAACTTTAGAATCATAAATAATATTTGAAGATCTATAAAAACTCAATATATTTATTTAGCTTAAAATTTAGCAGTAATTAGAAATAATCTAAATGCTTACTTGTATCAAGTCTTCATTTTTGGTTTTCTTTAACCATGTTTTTGTTCTAAGAATGGTTAATCCCTAAGGAAGGGCTTAGTTTTAAAATGTTAAAATCACTTATATAATGATATAAAACGACATTCGGTAGTTCGCTTTTCGTTTAGTGTGAATATAAACATAGATATATACGAATAAAATTTAGTTCTGAAAATAAATTATAATATGAAATCTCTACTATACTTATACGATGTCTTTCTAACAAAAAATAACGGTTAATTTTGGTTGCACCGAAGTGATAATATTCGTCACAGGGGCTAAATCTCTTAACGTAACCGGCTGACACTTAGTTTTAGTTTACTATTTCTTTATAGGTTACTTTATAAAAAAAAATATATCTTTTACGAAGATTTTATTTAGATCAGTTTGAATGGCAGCCACTCACACTGTAGCGTTGTTTGATGCAATAATGGAAGCTAAATTTCGTGATGACATTTGTCAAATATAAGTTTTCCATTCAAAATCTTAATTTTGATCGGCTTGTATTACAGTTATAGATTATAGTGAGCTGGTCTGAACAATTAGTTCAAAGATTGCGCAGTTACCTAAACAATAATCCATCCCAAATTTCGTGAAGATATCTTTTCTATGAGTAATGGCTGTTTTTCTGCAGATACTCAAGTTGATACTTATACTTCAACATTTTTGCGTCGATATTTGCTATACACAATGATTGAGACCTGAATATCCCCGAACTCCCCAAAATCCCGTCCATGGGGGGCGGAGGTGGATCAAAACCATTATACGAGTTAGTTCACCCCTGAGGCTTTCAGGAAAGGGGCGTGGCAATAGCGTTCACAAAAAATGTAACATTTTGAGAAAAATTATATTTTTCTTATCCTTTAAAACCCTCTAGCGGCTAAAGTATTTGACCTAGATAAACATACAAACCAATTTGGACGTGTAACGAACATGAAAACAGATAAATCAACCGTGCGAAGTGTTGGAAACATACCAAAGTTCATATATTTTCGTACAAAATATATGGGGTCTAGCCAAGCATCATTGGTGCACTAAGGTGCAATATTATATCCTTTTTTCGTCCTTTTCGATACGATATCCTTGAATTTTTTTTCTGAATTCTATAGACAATAAAATTCTAGGAAGCCACCTGGAAACGCAAGACGTTGGCTACACTCTAAATATATTTAAATAACATTTAAAAACAAAATATGCCTGGCCAGACCCGAGGGTCTCGATGAGGGTTAAATATTCTCAAAGAAATATAATCGACATTTACTTTTATTTTAATTAAAAAACAGAGATTTGTTCTATATCTTCTAGTTGTAACAAATGCTTATTTATTATCTTTACAACACATCACGCAAACAGTTTTAAAAAATGTATATGTATGTATATGCATATCTTGTCAACCTGCGGCAAATTAAGGACCCTGTAAAATAACATTAAGATTTTACATTAAGCGGGATTATAGACATATATATTTATAACATATATATACCTAGCCAATCCTTGGATAAGTAAGCGTTTCACCAATAAGTAACAACACTCCAAGATATCACTTATTCCTAAGGAAATACCGATATAGGGTATTTTTTTGGGCTCCACTGCCGTTGGTGGCCGCACCACCAGCTTTAGCTGTGACAGCGTTTGCTGATTGGTTGGTATGAGTAGTACCAGAAGCGATAGTAGTACTCGTTGATCTAATATTGCCATTAGCCACGGCAACTGCAGCAGCAGCTAGAGAACTGCGCCAAGACTCAATTAATTCGTTTTGAACATCCAATGGTAACTCATTGAATACAGTTGTATCCACACCTGCTGGGCATGGAATATTGGAGACATTTCCAGTGATGGTTGTAGTGTTCGAAGCTGTTGCAACTGATTGGGATGCTGTTGATATATTCTCAAGATATCCCATCAGTAAGTGAGTAGATTGAATTGAGTCAGAAGTCTGTGTTGTTGTAGGAATGTCACAACTTGTCGGTGTACTAGCTGTACTACCCGTTTCGTCCATTGGTGATGGTAATGGCGATGAGGTTGTTGATGATGGCGTCGACGATATTTGTCTTTGCGTTGTTAAGGTACGATTTCCCGCTGACGTTCGGTTAACTTTCATAAGTAATGACGAAGGAGGTTGTATCGTGCGAAAGCGTTGCAGGGGTGTACCTGTAGTCGATGCTGTTGTTGTGGACGAGAATGTTACCGAAGGTGCAGAGCTAGTGGTACTTGTTGGAACGTTTGTTGGATTTGTAATGAAATCTTTTTCACTGTCTCGTGAATTTAAACGCAAATCACAAACACGAAGTTTACTTGGGGATGCAACGTCAGCAGTGTCAGTATACATGGCTGAATTCGCCAAACATCGCCGTTTTGCCATTAATAAACGACCAATACGACTTTTTTTTGGAGAAGGTTCAATTTCAGTTTCAGAGAAATCTGAGAAATCGGAATTAGTTGCTGCAGATTCAGATCCATTGTCAATAAGCATTGGTATAGGTGAAGCAGCAGTTCCGCGTCGACGATAAAATTGATCACTTGGCTGAAAGGTGGTGGGTGACGAACGGAATGCTTCGTCGTTATTTGGTGAAGGCATTGAGGCAGTTGGATTCTCTGATGATGTGGCTACATCAGTGTTTGTCAGTGAAGTTATAGACTGTACTTCTAAATCAGTTTTTTTAATTAGAAAATTTGCAATGGACGATGAACCGAGTTTTCGTTGTTGAAACTTTGAAAACGCAAGGCCGATAAGAGTAATATTAAACGGCTTAGTAAGATCAACAACGCGTTCGAACAGGCGTAAAATAATCTTCAGTAACTTTTCTTGTGCGCCTTCTGCGAGTACCACCTTTTGTCCGCCACTTTCCGTTCCTGTTTGTGATTTAAATAGTGAAGGCAAAATGTTAACTTGCTTAGTTTCTCGATGACTTGTTTTTTTCTGAGGATCGAATTTACGTAAAATCACTTTAATGGCAATTGGTATGCGGCCATCCTCTGCAACCTGTTAATAATGACAAACTGTTTTATTAAGAACTAATGGTAGTAAGAAATACATACGTACCTGCTCCACCAAACGCATAAGCAGCAAACGAAAGCGATCTTCAACATCCCGTCGCACGGATATCGGTCGGCATGAATCTTCGAGTCCTATTGTTTTAGGTTTGCCGGATGGACGCACTGAACTGACATCTTTTCCAAAAGACAAATCTTTCAATTTTGTTGCCGTTTCAAAGCCAAATTTTTTTCGAAGGGAGTCCATGTTACATCCTTGCAATTCAGTAATGTTAGCGATACCACTCTCAAGAAGCAGTGATTCTGTTTTTTGTCCGATACCAGTAACTTTATGCAAACTATTTAAATTACGCATAAACTCGTCCGCATAGTTTGAACATAGAACAGTCTGTTGGTTGGGTTTATGTTGAGAACCTACAAGTTTTGCCAACAGTTTGTTATACGATATGCCAGCACAACATGTTATATTAAGTTGTTTATGCAAAGCTAAACGTATTTCTTTCGCAATTTGTGTACCCACTGCTAATCGCTGTGTGCAACCACAGTCACAACTTTGCAAAAGTTCTGCGTTTTCCGGATATATATGACCTTCGACTTTGGGAAATATGCTGGAGGCAATAGCAGAACTTTCGAAATGTTCATATTGGTTTTTTTCTATACGATCACACACTTGGGCTGTTACGTCTAAATAATTTTCATCGAAACCCAGTTTCTCCACCAATGGTGTAAAAGTCAAAAGTGCATCAAATATACGCTGAGACATTTGTTTATATGGTGTCAAATCTTCACCATTGACTAAGGTTAGTGTAGGACAAAGACGTTGTGCCTCCTCAACGGCCATCAATTTGTTGACACCGAATTCACGAGCTAGATAATTGCAAGTAACCACACAATTTTTTTGCTGAATTCCCAGTGGTCGTGAGCGCAAAGTGGGATCACGTATTTCTTCAACCTGGGCATAGAAACAATCCATGTCTATGTGAATTATAGTACGCTGATGCGGTTCATTGCGGTTAATAACATTTGAAAAGTCCATTTTGGCTTTTAGACGATTATCTGAAAAATATTTCGTTTCTTCGTTTAAATTGTCTTCTAATTAAAATAAAAAAAATTAAAAATATATGTACATATGCATAGTATAGTATTTTTGATAATCACTTTATATAACTCGGGAAAGATTAATTTAAATATATTCTGGGAAATAGATATTTTGCAAAATGCAAATTCTTATGGTTGACGCGGAGTTACCATTAAATAACAATAATTTGTAAAAATAGAGCAGATACCAATAAGATTAAATGCAACATCTTATTTTCTTTAAGCGCAGATACCAGAGCTATATTTTTTCAAAATTATCACCAACTATTTAACTTAAAGAAAATGTGACGATACATTTTAATTTATCACTATTCTCATTCAATAAATAAAATGTCATTAGCAATACATTTTAATAAACAGAAACATAAATTCTATATTTAATTATTTGCTTATTATAATTATTTACTTTCCATTGCTTCCCTCGCAAATCGTTGATCAAAACAAAATAGCAACAGTTACTCAGTTACCAATTCGGCATTGAATGTTTTGTACTTTGTCTCTTTCATTTTTCTTCGTTTATACGTCACAATCTTTCTACACTTTTATTATATTTCGCAATTTCGTAACGGAAATAATAACATAAGGAACCGCCAAAGAGAAAACCATAACAATGAGTAATAGCACTGCCAACTACCTGCTTTTCCCATTTCCTAAAAAAATTTACTTGAATAAGAATAAGGGAAAGTTTAAACATAACTCAACAAAACGCATTTATGGCGCCCATTAAAAAATTATTTTCTCATATTCCCTCATTCAACCACTATAAACAAAATAAATCTGAGAATTGCATATGCGATAAAATATATAATGCCGTAATAACGATCTCAATGATTTCAGGTAAATTAGTCAAACAGAATACCTAGTACCAAATCCATTATCAAAAGCACACTTTTAATTTCCAGTTAGTTGTGAATATCTTATATAAAAAACAAATAAAAACATGGAGAAAGTTTGTTACTGCCTGGGTTGCGAATGTCAAAAATTGCAATCCCCCAAAAGCAAATTAAGAAAAAACATTGAAGCAATATGTATTCCAGATTTTAGGTGATCCTTTGGTATTTGAAGTAATTGGTTACTAACTCTAGTTCTCATTTATTTTTGTAATAGCCTATACAAAGTTTAATACGCGTATGACAAGATGACGGCGATGTATAGAAGACAAAGACGAAGGTCATGGCGATAGCAACAACGTAATAAATGGCGACAAAGCACCAATTGCACGACTTTTGAACTGAGCTTCACTAGCTTTCACATTTGTTTTCCTAAGTTTCTTACCTTGGAATACTCCGATTTTTTAAATGGCAAGTGCTACTGGTTTTCGTCGTCGCCTTTCCTCACACTAATTACTTTTACGACGCCTCAAAAACCTATATTTTGTATTTTTCATCTAACAAAAATTCCAGCTGTGGATATCTGTCTACTTATGATTAACCGTTCTACTCACTTTATCATTTTCTATGTTTCTCCAGCTGTACGTATAATTCAGCTATTCAGCGCGATTTCAGAATGCTTAAGTGTGCCATAAACAGCGAAATTTACAGGTGTGACAATTAAAGTAATAATAACATATTTCATACATTATATATTAGTGCAATATCAAGCAAATAAGTAGTTAGTGGTGAGCTAGTTAATATAAATGTTATTCACATTCTCTCATTCAATACATAACAACACGAAAAAGAATAATTCGGTGAAGAAGTTAACAATACAAGGAATTCATTCTGAATAAAAAATGTCAGTTTAAAATAAAGTAGTTTCCAAAAAAAAAGTCAACCCCACTTTAAAAAAAAACGTTGCGACCACACTGCCAAGAGCATTGTACATTTTAAAGAAATATACAATGAATTTATGTATATATTTTTCAATTCAAAGCAATACACCACGAAAGTCATGACAAACGATCAAAGATTTTCATTTTTTAAAACTATATCATTAGAAATAGAGGAAATGATTCTAAATTTCGATTTTATTTACCCAATTCGATCTATTGGCAATATTGCCAGCAATAATGTGTTTTAGGTTATTGCTCGTCAAGTTTGCTGTTGACATTTCCGAACTATTCCTGTTTGTTCAAATTGTACTAACTTTTATCAAAGTTTAACGGCGGATTTTCTGCTTTGCTTTTGCTATACAATCAGTAGTTTTTTATTTTATTAGAAGGTTGAAATAAAACTTTGCAAATAATAGGTCTTAACATATTAAGAGGAAGTTTTAAAAATGGAGTCGAAGTTACCAAAGCCTTCGGGAATAAAACGTCCAACAGCGCTTACGAGAAATATTTTACCTATGGACCGAATAAAAACAGCAACGCTTGGTTTGCGTTCAAAATCGGCGAATTTGTCTATATGTGCGTTGGATAATTTTCAGCCTCTTTCTCGCGATCTTACTAATTTACCAAGTGGTTTTCAACGCAGAGGTATTTTAAATTAAAGTCTTTAATACCTAGTGAAAAATTAAAAATGTGTGTGTAGCCATAATGTATAATTTTTTTTTTTTTTATTGTTTTTTCATATCAAAAACTAATACAACATTTTGATTTCTAGAACGTGCAGGATCCCCAGATATAGGCCGCCAGAACGACACAAATAGTAATGGTGTTTCTCGTTCAAAATTACGACGCAGCCGATCTGCTTGTGATATTCGAGATATGCGACCTATGAAGCGTCCTGAATTAACTCTTGCACCAATTCCAGCCAAGACAACGCGCTTTGCTACTGCAGGCGTGACTAATAATTCGGCAGTATCAACACAACCATTTTCTTCAAACAGTACAGTTTCCAAACCACCACGAATAGGACATGTTGCAGTTTCCTCTACTTCAACTGCAAAAAAAGGATACCCTACAAAATCTCAAAATACAGCAAATGTAGGGAACAATGGTCCTGGACGCGTTCCCAGCACAAGTACAAAAATGTCAGCAACAGTAACTAAGAAAGGTATGGGTTCGAGTACATCTACATCTGTTTCAACTACTGGAGCTGGAAAACCTATTAATAAACGCATACCGCCTTACGATTTTAAAGCACGGTACAATGATTTATTAGAAAAATACAAAATACTAAAGGCAAAGTTTGAAGAAAAGTGTGAGCAAATGGGTGCAATGGAAGGTGTGCCTGAACAGCTAGAGGAGTCACAAGATCAGTTATTCAAAACAAAAGAGGAGTTAAAAAATATCTGTACCGAGAGGGATTGTTTAAGCCAACAAATTAAGTCATTAAATTTGAAAATAGATTCCATTTCGGCATTATGCGTGAAGACGAAAGATGAATTGGACTTTATAACAGAGGAACACAATGTGAGTATTGATTATTTGAAATTGTGGATCTTAGTAGTTTATGTATATATTTTTTTTATAGATCTTGAAAGAAGCACACGGGACCCTTACTAATGAAGTACTTGAGCTACGAGAACGATCAATACGCTTAACAGAAGAAAACGTTTTACTACAGGAAGATTTAACTGCTTGTAAGGAACAATTGTTTCGTGCCAATTTAGAACGAAAGGAATTGCATAACACAATTATGGATTTGCGTGGAAATATACGGGTTTTCTGTCGTGTTAGACCACCGTTGGACTTTGAACAAGAAAAATTACTTTGTGGATGGAACTACGTAGATGAGTCCACAGTGGAAATTCAGAACTTTGAGAACAAGAATAAAAGTGGAGCACATACTTTTTCATTCGATCATGTATTTCATCCTAATTCAAAACAGGAGGATATTTTTGAAATGGTATCACCTTTAATACAATCGGCATTAGATGGCTACAATATTTGTATATTTGCCTATGGACAAACAGGTAGTGGGAAAACATATACGATGGATGGTATACCAACCAATGTGGGTGTAATACCGAGGACCGTAGATTTGCTTTTCGACTCTATTAAGAACTACAAACGCCTTGGATGGGAATATGAGATACGCGTTACATTTCTGGAAATCTACAACGAAGTGCTCTATGATCTACTGAGCAATGAACAAAAAGATATGGAAATACGCATGGCTAAACATAATAAGAATGACATATATGTTTCAAACATAACGCAAGAGACGGTTACATCAGCGTCACGCTTGCGGGACCTTATGCATGTGGCTAAAATGAATCGAGCTACGGCTTCAACTGCGGGAAATGAGCGATCATCGAGATCACATGCAGTTACTAAAATTGAACTTATCGGCTTTCACGCTGAGAAAAATGAAACATCTGTCGGTACAATCAATCTCGTTGACCTGGCCGGTTCTGAGTCGCCCAAAACAAGTACACGCATGAACGAAACGAAAAACATTAATCGATCCCTTTCTGAACTTACTAATGTTATCTTAGCATTGTTACAGAAACAAGACCATATACCATATCGTAATTCAAAGCTAACACATTTGTTAATGCCATCATTAGGAGGAAACTCGAAAACATTAATGTTTATAAATGTGGCACCATTTCTAGACTGCTTTGTTGAGTCGGTTAAGTCCTTGCGTTTCGCAGCATCCGTTAATTCATGTAAAATGACGAAAGCAAAACGCAACAGATTTTTAAATACGTCTAGCAATAATTCACTCTAAAATTAGTGCCAATGTTATATTTATTAAGCATTCTTTTATCTTTGTACAAATTTTCGTTGCCTGCTTGTATTTTTTGTGCTTTTCCAGAAATCACTAACTCCTCGTATTAGTTTTGTACTTTGCGTTATTATTTTTTAATAAACACATAGCTCACATAAAATCTAGTGAACTACTTTTTATATGCACATTTTTGCTATTGCTATTTCTTTTTGAGTTTAAAGCAAAATCATGTGACAGTCATCACTAGAGATGGTATGGAACTTTTCTTTAATATGCTGTTTTTAACCTTCAATCGGGCGCGCGTAACCGAAAAGACATTTGGGATGTATATAGATATATTATCATTGTCCTTAAAGTCTATTTTGTCAAAAAAAGTAATTAAAATTATTAAAAATGTAATTGGTAATAATACCGCGCCCGCTTGAAGGTTAATACACCTTGTAATATTTTTTATTCAAATATTTGAATTTTAATTTGATATAAATTAAATGTTTATAAATGCATCCAAACACTATACTGGATTTCTCACAAATGCATGTAAATGAAGTTCTGCAAATCTTCGCAACAAACATAAGGAGTTTTAAAGATAAAATACTCTGAAGTTTGTTGTTTGTTCCGGGTCGAAGTTTGTAAAAGTATTGGATTAAGAGATTGCTGATTGAAAATTCTAATAAGAAAATATCAACAAACAATGACTTGCTGGCCATGTAACCCTTTTCCAATTTTTTCCAGAGAAATAAAGATTAATGCCAATTACTTAAAGCACCGTGTGTTCTCGATTTCACTCGGTTTCAATTACAACTACATAAAAGTTAGGTGTTTTGTTTTTAGATTACGATGGTATCAAGGCATACTTTTAAATAACCGTTCCCACGATAGTCGAGTCAAGTAATGGGGACGATCACGGATTTTATCCGGCAAAGAACTATCAGCTCGGCACCATTCCTCGAAATTACTTCAAAAATGTTTTCATAAATTAAATAAGGAATCGGGAAATTTTAATTTTCTCCTTTATTGTAAGAGATCGTTAATAAAGTGCACTAGTACTACATGCCTAAAAAAGAATTTGTTTGCATATATGTCTCCACTGATTTTTATTGCTATTAATTATTTTATTTTTGGTGAAGCTCAAGAAACTCTCTAAAAACTTGCTATCGATAAGTAATTTTGCTTGTCTAGCAGTTAGCTAACATAAATAAAATGTTTTATGCACGCAAAGTAGCTATAATATCGTTAGGTACCTGGCGAGCGATTTCGGAATGTGATATTTCAGGAATTGTTGCTAAGACACCCATCCGATTTTTATAATCTACATCAGCTGCATATGAGTAGTGAATGCCTGCTAAATCGGTAAGGGTGCCTCCGTATGCTTCTAGTACAGCTTCCGGTGCACAAGTGTCCCACCGCTTGCAACCGGGACTAGCAAAAACATATGCGTGTGCCTTGCCTTCAAGTAATTGTAATACTTTGTATCCAGCACCCCCAACTTTAATTACTTTTGTTGGTGATAGAGCATCTAATGCTTGTTGTACCAAGGGTGTTAAATGAGAACGTGTAGTCGTAATAATCATTTGCTCTTTGGGTGGACTTGTAGGTTCGAATCCTCCTGTGCCTAACCCTTTAAGACCCCATATAGTTCTTCCTATGTCGCCATTAGATTGTTTGTAGTAGGGTTGGTAAATAATACCTCCAACAGCGCGATCTTTAATTGCTATCCCAATTAGTACCGTCACATGCTCTAATAAACCTTAATAAAGATAATAATTGATTTGATAAATTGGCAATTTTATTAAATTATGTTGTACCTTTAGTGTACTCTGATGTGCCGTCTAAAGGATCAACCCATATCACGAATTCTTCCTCCTTAATTTCAAGTAATTCCTCTGGACAACTATGTGTAAGGAATTCCTCGTTTTCTTCAGATACCAACCACTCCGCTTTGACATTTAAATTGGAGTCACCCTCCTCGCCAATGATTGTAATATTAGGAAATTTTCTTGATAGAGACGCAATAATACATTGTTGAGCGGATCGGTCAGCTTCAGTTTGTAAGTCGTCTTTGCCCTAATAAATGAATTGGTCATAGACTTTTATACGTATGTACGTTGCTAATACCTCTTTTTCCACAATACCAAGATTGCCGCGCTGCATTACTTCTCGAATTATTGAGCCTGCACGGGCTGCTGTGTTGATGGACAAAGCCATGATACGCATCACTTTAGGAGTTGTCATTGTATATTATACGATTTTTATTTATTTTTAGAAAAATTTCTACTTTTGCAATGTAGAGTGACTAGGAAACTGTAAGCCTCTACTAATAAAATTATCGTGTTATCGAATGTCATGGTTTGATGTTATACTCGATTCGTTCTTATCACTAACTACTGCATAAGTACTAATTGAGACAGTAAAACCTTATATAATTTTACAATTTGGGATTTCAGGTTTATTACACGACTATTTTCATTTCGGTATTCACGAATTTGATACTTTAACACCAATAAACCAATAAAATCGTTTATAATATTGATCAATAATTGTAATGATTTATCCATTACCGAGAAAATATTTTTTCACAAGCATTTATCGCATCATGAGTAACAGGAGTAGAACTGTAGTTTCATCACTAAAAGCGCCCATACACGAGCACACAAGTGCGTTTGATCGGTATGTGTGCGCTTGCGGTTTATCGTATATGGGCTTGTTCGCGTACCGATCCATGTTCGCGAAAATGTTTGATTTTTTACGATCGGTGCGCGAGCATGTGTATCGTGTATGGCGTTGTCGGCGCACAAAATCTCATTTCTCTCGTGTCGCCGAACAGTGAAGATCGCGGACAATGGCAAGTGTTAAGGGGAGAGCCTGCTTTCGAGGCTTCAAAAAATCGATTTTTTTGAGGATTTTTTTGGGAGAGAAAGAAATAATTGATTCAAGCGAAATTTCTAGGCTTTATAGTTACATACTTGAACATCTTTCACAAATTTTTTGGATACGAAATCTTTGATATTCTGCCTTTGGGAAGCAATTGCCCGACGCATCTCGGCGGGCAGGATGCAGGTCGCATTTTCTATCGGAAACAAAAAATTCAAAGAGATTCAGATTTTTTATTAATTTATCTTCTAGTTAAACTAAGAAAATTCCAAAAAAAAGTGTTAAATTTAAAATTTTATTAAAAATTGAATAAATAGTGGCTTTTGATAAAAAAATGTTAATTTATGCTGTTTAAAAATATGTTAAAACTTGACTTTGCTTAATATTTTTTTTAGTTTAACTAGATGATAATTTTATGCCAATGATAATAAACTTTGCCCTAATTCCATACGACGTTTAATTTATTTTTCTATCCTGCCCGCCAATTAAGAATAATCGTAAAAATGAAAAACCGAGAAATCACACTTCAAAGTTTTCGCTTTTTGCCTAAGCGCTCATACAGTGTAAGAAAAATAAAAGTTGGAATAACTTATTATCGAAATACAAAGAAATATATAAAAGTGGTACATTAGAAATAAATTCGAAGAAATGTTCCGCTTGCCTGTCGCCCATGTTAACTTTATGAAGAACGAACGCAAAATGGATTTGTGTGTCGTGTATGGGCAAACGAATTCATACCGATCGAACGCACTTGTGTGCTCGTGTATGGGCTCTATAAGCATCGTTTTCACAATGTCTGGTTAATATTATTATTTTTTAACCGGTAGCTTAACTGGATGATGGCCTCAGCCGACAGAAATGTTATTATCCATTTTTGGATGTAATATAGGAATGCAAATGTTTATAACAAATAATCCCCGTCTGAACTGTTTATAGATTCTTCAGTTGACAGCTGTTATTTAATGTTCTGGTAAAAAACTAACTAAGGAGCCTTATTTACCATAATTGTACCAGAACTAACTGACAGATGGTTGTTAACCAGATATTGAGAAAACCATTTTTCAACTTGTTGTCGGCAAAGTTCTGTTTACGCGTTTAACCAAACATTGTGAGTACGCCCTAAGATTTGCGCGAGTTATAATAAAAAATTTATATAAGTAAAAGAAATTTCAACAGTTACATTGTGCAGCCAATACTCCCCTGTCGCGTAGTATGTTTTGCGTTCTATTTTTCTTGTTAGAAAAGTAGCTGCACACAATAATTGTGGCAAAAATACAATAAAATACTTATTTTGTTACTATAAAAGCATTTTTCCTTCAATTTTTTACAACTCTTCTTGATAACCGTTCTCTTAATGATCATTTTTTAATAAAATATGAGAAACCTAATGATTTTTCGGTGTACAAATAATTGCGCTGAATTAAAAAAAAAATAATCTTATCTCTTTGGAAACACCCGGTTCTGCAAGAATTTAGTTTTGTTTCGTTTCGTACCTGAAATGTGGTTGGTCAAAAAGACCGCGTCCTGCTTAAGTGAGTGACATTTGCAAACGTTTATTAAAAAGTTTTGTACGGAGATATTCTTTATCTAAATTTTGTAACCAATACGAACAACTTATAATTGAAGCAATGTAAGTTTTAAACAATGATATAATATTTGCGTTAATTAACCTTAAATGGATTTGCAGGGCTCTTGTAAAACCAAAATCTGAACTGACACCTGAGGAACTTGCTCGCCAAGAGGAAGAAGAATTCAACACCGGTCCTCTTTCCGTTCTCACCCAATCGGTGAAAAACAATACACAAGTTCTAATAAACTGCCGAAATAACAAGAAGCTGCTTGGTCGTGTAAAGGCTTTCGACCGCCACTGTAATATGGTTCTCGAAAGTGTTAAGGAAATGTGGACTGAATTGCCTCGTACGGGAAAAGGCAAGAAGAAAGTTAAACCAGTAAATAAAGATCGTTTTATATCGAAAATGTTTTTACGCGGAGATTCAGTGATTTTGGTTTTGAGAAATCCTTTGGCGACAGCAGCAGGGAAATGAGTTATTTTCTACGCTAACTTTAGTATATATAATATATATGTAGGCATTATGGTAATCAAGACAGAATAATAATATTTTTGAAAGCAGCCAAACTAGTCTTATTTTATTAAAAAAAATGATTAACAATTCAATACAAACCAAATCAATATATCAAATTGTGTTAGTTGCCTGAAAGCTGTTTATGAACGAAGGGAACATATTCATCCCATTGTGCTTGATAAAAGTTGCCTGCTATAGGATAATCAAGGTCATACTTTAAAGCAAAGTTAGCTGCACGGAAATTGGGACGTTCTTCTCTGCTGTTATTTCCAACTCTTGCCTCATTGAATTCCAACTTTCCATTCTGTTTGTAGAGCAAGAATACATAACGATGCAGTCCTGAATTTTTTGGAGGTCCTGAGCCGACATAAGCGCTTAGAACTTCACCTTTTGAAATGTCATTGTTTGGGATGTTACCCACTAGCCAGTGTTTGAACTCGCGAAATTTTGGTGCATTGCGACTTGGTGCGTCTGGATCTGTCATTATAAGTGTGTAAAATGAATCTTGATCCGCCTCCCATTCTACCAAAGGTTGGGACTTTACTTGAGTTGGTGTGAATTCTATGCCCGCTTTCAATTCCAAGTCGTTGGCATAAGTCACCTAAATACATATTTGATAATTATAGAAATTCAAAGTTTATTTAATTTAAAGATTTTGACAATACTTTTAAAAACCGGTTTGGTGCACTTGGTACAACATCTGGGACGACTTCAAGTTGCTCGAATATTGTCTTCACGTCATTTGTTTCGTTTGCACTTATATTGGCCGCGATCAACAAAAGCCAAAATACTTTCATAATCTCCATTTAAATGTCCTGCGATGGGTTAACTGTATATATTACAACCGATATATTTCGTATGTGAAATCTAATAGTAATATGCTTTAGGCGATTAAATTAAGTTAACTAACCAACAGAAGCGATTAAAAAAACAATAAACCTACTACAGCTTTTAAGGTAAAGCTGAGAAAGCTTTTACCTGGTATGGGGCATTCCATTATCACGGGCAGGGAAATTGATAATTAACTTTTTATTAATATATTGTTCAAGCTGGGATTCTTGGTAGTGTTTTCCATGCGTGGTTTGTAATAATGGCATATTTATTTTCCAAATGAACATAATAACTACCGACCAGATTTTCTATGAGTTTAATCTGTTTCACTCCAGCCAGATGGGAGATCATCTACATCGACGAAGATAGTGAGACGGAAAACGAGTTTGTTATTAGATTCGCCCCGGACGCAATGTCTTGGGGGCGGCAAAACGATCTCCGCTAGTTTTTAATATTCAGAAAAATACTTCAACAAATAAGATGTCTTGTAAATTTACTATCAATTTCCTCAAAAACCGTATTGTGAGAATTTTGAAACTTCAGAATTTATGTGGCTTCTAGTTCCTAAATTTTATATACATACATATGTACTTAACATCGAAGATATTTTGTAAAAATTCACTTTTGTTGGAACCACCTCATGAAACTTGTAGGTAGGTAGATAAAGGGGGGCGGCAGAACATCCTTGGCCCCGGGCGCCCGAAGCTGTAGCTACGCCACTGGACCCTAGGGAGAGGACTGTTAGATGTGTAAGGTTACAAACAAGGTACAAATTAAACAGTAATGGGAAGAGAACACCACCCTGCGGGACCTCCTGTTTAATTATTTTCAAATAGTAGGTGTTACCTCGAAACGGTACGGTGGAAATTGGTCGATTAGTTCGTTGGATATAGCATTTCATCTAAAGATGGGCGGCGTGGCACCACCCATTGTCTCATTTTGACCCGGCTCCTATGAAGCGTTTCGTACCTTCTCGGTGTAAAGTTTAATGTATCTGACGCATTTATCTAATGAGCTATCACACCTTTAGTAGTTTTCAACATAACCGTTATATGGGAAGGGGGCGGCGTTATAACCCGATTTCATCAATTTTCATACCGTCGGAGGAGTCGCAAATAAGATTTGTGCTGGGTAAATTTGGTTAATTTAGCTTTAAGATTTTTTGAGAGATATACTTAACCAATTTTTCAACTGAAAATGGCCCTTTCTAATGCCATCCCTTGTACCGAATAACAGTTTTGTATCTTATTAGGGAGCTTAGTTATAGCAATGTATAGCTTCTCCATCTCACCTTCTCTGAAGAAAACGTAACAAGTGATTTGTATACTCCCGCAATATTTTGCACAGATTGATATACATACTGTTAGCGTCAAAAATAAGTAAACAGCAGTTTTATCAATATTAAAGTGTTTATAACAACGCAGTCTTTATTGCATCAATAAAAAGTTGTATTACAGAATACAAGGCTTATATTATAAGAGTTTAACTTAGTATAAATAATAAACAAAAACTAAACACAGCTAAAAATAATTCACATAAACTAAAAATTCTCTCATTTTTTCGCGTCAAAAAAAAGTAAACAGAGTTCTGTAAAGTTAAAATCTATGAACTTAAACTAAATCAATATTTATTCTAGTATTTTGTTTACTTTCCTTTGGACTTCTGGACATCACTTATCAAGATGAGTTGAAATCCGGGTGACTGTCAGTACGTCCAAGCGATAACTTGAGTAAAATTCCAGATATCTTGATAAAACTTGATACATATGTTCCTTGGCACCCAAGGGAGCTTGGTATTGCAAACGAAACCCTACAAAGCTCCAAAACTTAATTAAGATACATACAGGGGATTGCAGTAGCATCCAACATCTGTTGGCTAAAACTTTTTTTAAAGTGGGCATGTCCCCGCCCCTAATTGGTTTAATATACATATCTTCCGAGCCACTGAAGTTTAATCAACAAAACTTGCTGTGAGGTAGAATTTTTAGAACTTTTTCTTACGCTGTGAGAATGGGTAAAATCAGATAATAACCACGGCCACTTTCCATATAACGGTTATTTTGAAAACTACTAAAAGTGCGCTAATTCACTAAATAATTGCGCCATAAGCATTAAATTTCAGAACCAATATGATAGGGAAGCGATATAAATCCCTGTTCGGGTGAAAATTGGACAAGGCGTGATATATATTTATATAAAAAATCGAATATACGTATACCTACATATCTATAACTTTTTTAGAACCCAGACGCCAAATATCTGAACGCCAGAGCATTTGGCTGATATTTTACCAAACTTATCAGACAATCTGTGAGTTGTAGTATTGAAATTCGAGGAGCATTAATATTTGTAATGACATACCCTCGTGCCAAGAATTGGTAAAAGACATCCACATATACCTAATATAAATATTTTCGAACCTTCTTTTGGTGATGTCGGTCAATATGTAACAAACCTTAGTGAAATTCAGAAAGCATTTATTTCTAATAGCGGTGTATCTTCTTGTCTCTGATTGTAAATATCGTAATAAATGCAATACTTCCTACTTTTAGTTAAAATATATATTTATATATATTAGAGTGTTTCATATAAAACTTTTTTATTTCTTCATGAAGACACGAAAATATTGTTCTTATGTTGAAAATTCCCTGAAAATTTTAGCCCTTAATATTATCCTCAAGTACTTCCATTATGATTTCTCACGTTTTGCACATATTTTTGGAAAAAATTTTGTGAACAGCTGGTTTTATAGAAAAACTTCCAATGAGAAACTTGTGCGGAATTTGTGTAACTAAATCTTGATCCAATGATTTATAACTTTGTAAAAGTTGTACATATATTCAAACCAACTTTTCCGGGTTTTAAAACCGTATATGTTAGGTTATTTATGCACTTGTAAATTTTTATTGTATTAAAGAGGCATTCAAACTACACTTAAGTTTACTTCTTTCCAGATAATTGCCTATGCACAGTAGGAACATACTCGTCCCACTGCGCCTGAAAGAAATTTCCTGCAATGGGCTCACCCAATTTATATTTCTTCGCAAATTTCGTTGCACTAAAGTTCGGTCTATTTTGACTACTATTTTTTGGTACGCGAGTTTCCAGAAAGCGTATTTCGGCTGGTTGTTTGTATACTAAGAAAACATATCGATGGAGACCAGTCCCCTGTGGTGGGCCAGACCCTACATACGCGGTTAAGACATCACCACTACTAATGTCCGTTCCGTGAATATTGGTAACCAACCAGTGATTAAATTCACGAAATTTCGGATTGCTGCGGCTTGGTGCATCCGGATCTGTCATAATTATCGTATAAAAAGCATCGTTTTCGGCATTCCACTCGATCGAGGGCTGTGTTGCCACCTGTGTTGGTGTTAGCTCCTTTCCATTTTCAGCCAATACATTTTTGTAACTGACCTAAGAAAATTTGTTAGTTATTTGTAAAGTTATATGCAATTGATTTTTCAACCTTTAGATATTGTTTCGGCGCCACTGGTATGACGTCAGGGACAACTTTGTGTTGCTTGAAAACGACGTCCGTACTATCAGATGTTGAAGCTGCAGCCATTGCGTTCTGAAATTTGTTTTAATACAAATATGTCAGGGGCCGGTAGACATATGATTTCGAAGCTATAATATGATCCATAAAATCTTTAGTTACCATAACAAATCTTACATTAGATATAAATCCTTCGACGAGATCAAAACATTATTTATAATTGATAGCTTGATGTGAAAATTTTCGATTTTATTTTTATTTTTCTACATTTCAATGATTGAATCTGATGGCTATGTCTATATATAGGGTGCACCCAAGGCTCATATAATAAAGATTACGTCATTCATCATGTTGGGATGTAGATGAATCAGTTCAGATTGTTATGTTAAAAGAAGATTTTAAGAAAATTTATTTCGTTCATATTTTTCTTGTGTTTTTCATTACTTTTTCAAGCATCATTTTACGGCGTAGTAGCAATCGCTATTGGGTGGACAAAAGTTTAGAGTCAGCCATTCGAGAAGTGGAAGATAGTCTATGGTAACGAACGGCCTCCAAGGTGGAGACTGGCTGTAACGTCCACGAAGACAATTTTAAAGATGCTGCTATGGGTATAGACCCATACTCCATACACATTTTTCCAGTCTATTGTTGGTAGGGCTCGCTTGCAGTTCTCCACCGTCAAGTTCAGGATTTGTCACCGCCAGGTTGCGACAATACCTTCGTCGGAGTGTTGCCCCCGACGTTGTATACTATGGAATGGCGCGGACGAGAAGGCGAATGGAATTGCCATCGATTAAAGCGTCTTCCAGAGAAAACCCGAGCACCCCATCGTCAACTGCGCAGATGGAGAGAAGTGGCGGTTTCTATCACAGCAGAAAGAATAGTAGTATGCAAAAAAATGGATCTGTTCGAGCACAACAATTCTAAGGAAATAATACAATGAATAAAGGTAGCACAACCGACCTTTACCAAGAGGTTTAGGAAGGACCTGACTCAAAGTTACAAGATACTTATTTTCCACAGCCTGATGCGAGATATTTCGAACCTGTCATACTACTCTGTCAAGATGATGGTATTGTGTTCACCCAATAAATGGTTACCAAATCTTTTATGCCTTTTAAATCAGCCGGTCCGGACTATATATTTCCCGCACTTCTGCAGAATGATCTACTGTTTCACTGCGTTGCTTGTTGTTATATATAATGCTTATACCCATTTAGAGTAAGCGCCTAATCTGGGAAAAGAAAACTACCAGACAAAATCGTTTAGATCGATTAGTTTAACATCTTCTTCTTCTTCTTAATTGGCGTAGACACCGCTTACGCGATTATAGCCGAGTTAACAACAGCGCGCCAGTCGTTGCTTCTTTTCGCTACGTGGCGCCAATTGGATATTCAAAGCGAAGCCAGGTCCTTCTCCACTTGGTCCTTCTAACGGAGTGGAGGTCTTCCTCTTCCTCTGCTTCCCCGATGGGTACTGCGTCGAATACTTTCAGAGCTGGAGTGTTTTCGTCCATCCGGACAACATGACCTAGCCAGCGTAGCCGCTGTCTTTTAATTCGCTGAACTATGTCAATGTCGTCGTATATCTCGTATAGCTCATCGTTCCATCGAATGCGATATTCGCCGTGGCCAACGCGCAAAGGACCATAAATCTTTCGCAGAACCTCTCCTCGAAAACTCGTAACGTCGACTCATCGGTTGCTGTCATCGTCCAAGCCTCTGCACCGTATAGCAGGACGGGAATTATGAGCGACATATAGAGTTGGCTTTTGTTCAATTGCCTACTCAGTCCGAAGTAGCACCTGTTGGCAACAGCAATCCTGCGTTGGATTTCCAGGCTGACATTGTTGGTGGTATTAATGCTGGTTCCTAAATAGACGAAATTATCTACAACTTCAAAGTTATGACTGTCAACAGTGACGTGAGAGCCAAGTCGCGAGTGCGACGATTGTTTGTTTGATGACAGGAGATATTTCGTTTTGCCCTCGTTCACTGCCAGACCCATTTTCTGTGCTTCCTTGTCCAGACTGGAGAAAGCAGAACTAACGGCGTGGGTGTTGAGGCCGATGATATCAATATCATCGGCATACGCCAGCAGCTGTACACTTTTATAGAAGATGGTATCTTCTCTATTTAGTTCTGCAGCTCGAACTATTTTCTCTAGAAGCAGGTTGAAGAAGTCGTACGATAGGGAGTCGCCTTGTCTGAAACTTCGTTTGGTATCCAACGGCTCGGAGAGGTCCTTCCCGATTCTGACGGAGCTTTTGGTGTTACTCAACGTCAGTTTACACAGCCGTATTAGTTTTGCGGGGATACCAAATCCAGACATCGCGGCATAAAGGCAGCTCCTTTTCGTGCTGTCGAAAGCAGCTTTGAAATCGACGAAGAGGTGGTATGTGTCAATTCTTCTTTCACGGGTCTTTTCCAAGATTTGGCGCAAGGTGAATATCTGGTCGGTTGTTGATTTGCCAGGTCTAAAGCCACAATGATAAGGTCCAGTCAGTTTGTTGACGGTGGGCTTTAATCTTTCACACAATACGCTCGATAGAACCTTATATGCGATGTTGAGGAGGCTCCTTTTTTATGGATTGAGCAGAGCACACTTAAATTCCAATCGTTGGGCATGCTTTCGTCCGACCATATTTCACAAAGAAGCTGATGCATGCTCCTTATCAGTTCTTAGCCGCCGTGGTTGAATAGCTCGGCCGGCAATCCATCAGCCCCCGCCGCTTTGTTGTTCTTCAGACGGGTAATGGCTATTCGAACTTCTTCACGGTCGGGCAATGGAACGTCTGCTCCATCGTCATCGATTAGGGAATCGGGTTCGCCATCTCCTGGTGTTGTGTTCACTGCCATTCAGCAGGCTGGAGAAGTGTTCCCTCCATAATCTAAGTATGCTCTGGGCATCGGTGACTAGATCACCTTTGGGGGTTCTACAAGAGTATGCTCCGGTTTTGAAACCTTCTGTAAGCCGCCGCATTTGTTCGTAGAATTTTCGAGCATTACCCCTGTCGGCCAGCTTATCAAGCTTTTCGTACTCACGCATTTCGGCTTCTTTCTTTTTCTGTCTGCAAATGCGTCTCGCTTCCCTCTTCAACTCTCTGTATCCATCCTATCCCGTACGTGTTGTGGTCGATCGTAACGTTGCGAGGTAGGCAGTCTGTTTTCTCTCCGTTGCGACACGGCACTCCTCGTCGTACCAGCTGTTCTTTTGCACTTTCCGAAAACCAATGGTTTCGGTTGCAGCTGTACGTAAGGAGTTTGAAATGCCGTCCCACAGTCCCTTATACCGGGTTGTTGGCGAGTGCTCTCAGAGAGCAGGAGTGCAACCCGAGTAGCAAATCGTTCGGCTGTCTGTTGTGATTGCAGCTTCTCGACGTCGAACCTTCCTTGTGTTTGTTGACGTGCGTTTTTTGCTGCACAGAGGCGGGTGCGAATCTTGGCTGCAACAAGATAGTGGTCAGAGTCGATGTTAGGACCTCGGAGCGTACGCACGTCTAGAACACTGGAGACGTGTCTTCCGTCCATCACAATATGATCGATCTGGAGGCTTTTCGATCCGGAGACAGCCAGGTAGCTTGATGTATCTTCTTGTGCTGGAATCTAGTACCACAGATAACCATATTTCGGGCCCGGCAAAGTCGATCAGCCTCAACCCATATGGGGATGTTTCGTCGTGGAGGCTGAATTTACCGACCGTAGGGCCAAATATACCTTTTTTGCCCATCCTGGCGTTAAAGTCGCCAAGCACGATTTTGACATCGTGAGGGGGGCAGCTCTCATAAGCGCGCCCCAAGCGCTCATAGAAGGTATCTGTGGTCACATCGTCACGGGAGTGAATGATAGTACTCGGCGACGGAGTCTCTCTCCCAACACGAATCCAACACCAAACTTGCGCTCCTTTATATGGCCACTGTAGTAAATGTCACAAGGACCTACTCGTCTCTGTCCTTGTCCCGTCGATCGCATTTCTTGGACGGCGGTGATGTCAGCCTTTATTTTCGCGAGGACATCAACCAGCTGGGCAGCGGCACCTTCCCAATTAAGGGTCCGGACATTCCAGGTGCATGCTCTGATATCGTAGTCCTTACTTCGTTTGCCATGGTCGTCATCAAAAGGCGGTCTCTCATCCGAGGCTTGTTGTTCCTTTTCATTGGGGGTGTTTTTTACGTGGCGGGTCCCAAATCACAATATGATCCCCTGTGTCCCAAACCCAGCGCACAACCCTATGTGGGGGATGTTTCGCCTTCTCACTTTAGCTCGCCTTCGAACGGATGTTCTTAGGCTACCCAGAGGATATTTGGTCAAAGACACAACTTCCGGTCTGCGTTCGAGCTGCTTGAGCCATGTGTAAAAGAATCGTTTCTGGCCACTCCCAAGTGAAGTGATCAGAGAACTTTCCTCACTTGCGTGAACTTCTACACATAACTCCATCTTAACAAGTATGGAAAGGATCTGCGGTGATCGTATTATACGACAAATCCCACCCAACCATTTGGGTTTCAGTACGACTTCCCTGTTTTTGGTGAGGTAGTGGGTAGTGAAGAGTAGTGGGCTTCTTTGTAGTAATCCATATTGAGAAACTGAATGACTACAATTTAGTTTTTCAGGACAAAATCGATGGCATAACAGAAGGTGGCAAGTGGGCTTCTGCTCTAAGCAGCAGTATCTGTATTAGACCATTCAGCTCCTTCAAAGGTTGTTTGAATTGATGAACCCTAGATGGACGTCGAGTAGAGGTGGCGATATAGTTGCTTGATAATGTAGCTGAGGACCTTACATTCACGCATCAGCTCTTGGAACACTACCAATACGGGGCATACAACAAAGGTAATTTCGGGTAGTCTTGATGGATCTTCTTCTAAACGAAAAAGAACTTGGTAACATTGTAGAAGTTACTACAGAGCTCCTACTTTTAAGATGCCACCTTCAGAAATTTGGAAAAGTGTGCAATTGAGACGGGACATCTCGGCTCCCAATGCTCCAACTTTGCCTTTTGATCTCCATACAACAATTACGGCACAAAAATTTTGTCTGTCGTTTTTTTCTTTGTGCACAAAGCATTCAGTGAAGGTCGCGAAGTCATCGAAATTTAACGATTTTAACTTTATAAGTGATGAATTGTAGCGTATAATTACACCAAATAAAACTCATCTAGATTTACCTATATACTTTATATAATTCCTTATTGGGTTAAATGCATATTTGCGCTTTTTAAATTGTTTTTATTTTTTCTGGAGATAGTGAATTAAATATAATGTGTGTATACTAAAAATACATGCCGATTTGTCATATATAGGCTTATAAGATCTATTACGTTATGAACCAGTTTCGCAATTAATAGCCGCTTAAATAACTCTTGGGTTTGCTCATTAATAGTCGTCTACTAAGCAGACCGCCGCTGACCTTGTCTATTAAGCCAGCACTTTGTTTCCAACCAGCCAATCCATATTTTCACTTTCATCACTTCTTACTTTCATAAATATTCAAATTATAATTTATGCACTACTTTGGAAACTGTTAATCAATGTGAATATGCAGCTAAATACAAACCTAGCCGCATACGTGCATATTTGTTTATATAAGTGGGCGAGTAGGTGCATAAAATAAGATTTGTATGTTTGTGTGTGAAACTGGCTTAACGGCTCGAACCGATAGAAGAAACAAAAAAAAAACTATTTCTAAACAAGTATTTTCTTTAACCGTTCGACTTGGGCCATTTCAAGTGCAACTTTAAAATCCTAATTGCTTATAGAGTTCCGGTACATAATCATCATATTGAGCTTGGAAGAAGTTTCCAGCAACTGGTGCGCTTAGTCCATATTTCTCAGCGAAATTCTTTGTTGAAAAATTCTCACGACCCTTAGCACTTGTATTCGTGAGATGAGTTTCAGTGAATTCCAGTTTCTTTGGTTGTTTGTAGAGCAAGAATACGTAACGATGCAATCCTGTGTCCTTCGGTGCGCCAGAACCAATATATGCCGACAGTACTTCACCCTTGTCCAAACTATTGCCGGGAATATTGACCACCAACCAATGATGCCATTCGCGCATCTCAGGCTTAGCACGACTAGGTGCATCCGGATCGGTCATAATCAGTGTGTAGAAGGTATCAGTCGATTCAGGATTCCATTCCACTTTCGGTTGGTGCTTTACTTGTGTCGGAGTCAGCTCTACGCCCTTATCGGCCACTACACCGCTGTCGAAGCTCACCTACCAAAAAAAAATTGTCGCATTCAACTCCATCGAATTAATATAGCTTACTAATAGCCTTACTTTTAAAAAGTCTTTTGGTCCTTCCGCGATTACGTCAGGTATTACTTCCAGGTGCTTCATAAATTTTGTTATATCGGAATCCGCAGCGTGTGCCATATAAAACAGACTCACTAACAATAAATGCTTTAAGTTCAACATTTTACCGTTGTTTTGGTGTATTGACGTTATCGTCCGCAACCTTTGAGCTTCTAGTTGTGAATAAGCTGTGAAGATCTCTGATGTTAACTGCTGCTACTGTTGGGTCAAAGCTGCGCTTTATTTAGTTGAGCTTTTGCTCGCTCTCAGCGTTATCTATGAATAAGCAGCTGCTTATATAGGTAATGTCGCTAAACTTATTTGGTTATGCATGCACACATATATAGTATATACATACATATATTGTACGTCTATAATGATAATTAACTTTATTACAACTTTTATCTCGATGACTGTAGGGTACTTTTCTTAAAAGCAGCTTTTAAATTATATGTAATTAACGTAGTATGTGTTTGTGTGACTTTAATAATAATTATATATTGTTGATCTAAACAGCTGTTTGTTGCTTGACTCTTCAAAACTTGCTCAATAAAACAACAATATCGAAACACATCTAACCGCTTCCACATGCAATCTACGTATCTATTTTATTTGGAACTGTGGAAGTATCAACGTGCATTCGTCAAAGCTTCATCAGATTTAAACAAAATTAGGACTACAATATATTTAATATTAACCCTTAAGAAGTAAGAAAGGGCTAAGTTCGGGTGCAACCGAACATTTTATACTCTTGCAACTTGCAGGAATCAACGCCAGGGAAATACCTTAAGATGTAAAACATCAATCAAGGCATATAAAGATTTGTTAGAAAAACGCAAATCATTATACGTAGTACGGTATATGGGAGGTGGTGTAGTGTCGACCCGATTTTATCTATTAACTACTATCATGCCACATATTAAAAAAGTGTTCCATATGTTTCATAAATGTACACATTCAACCACCAATAATATGGAGCAAAGTCAGCCGGGTGTTCGAAAATCCTGGTAATAGTTATAAGGGGACTAGGTTAAGTGTTCGCCCAATTATAATGGGTTGTCAAAAAAGTCTTGCGGTATTTTTATTAATTTTTTATTTTGTTTTATTGAAATTGAAATGAATTTTTGATGACTCATGCCCAGCTCTTGACCGATGCTACGGCTGCTACTATGCCGGTCTCTTTCGACCAATTCAGCGATTTTAACGCAATTTTCGACGACAGGCCTTCCGGAGTGTGGCGCATCTTCGACCACCTCTACACCAGAACGAAAACGTTGAAACTATCGTTGTGCGGTGGAAATGGAAACTGTATCGGGTCCATAAACTGCACAAATTTTATTGGCGGCTTGAGATGCATTTTTGCCTTTATCGTAGTAGTACTGTATGTAAAATATGCCGTATTTTCTCTTTATTTTGCTCCATGTTCGCGACGCTATAACTCACGAACGACTTAAAAGAAACGACAATCAATAAAACACGTGTTAGCGCGTGAAATCAGCTTTTCAAAAAGGTATAGCATGACCCGATGCGACGAACTACACGCTTTCAGCGCCAACTAGCAAAAATACCGCAAGACTTTTTTGACAACCAATATATGTATATTTCAGGCACAAAGGTGCACTGTTATGAGTAAAACATGTCCTGTAATATTCATTGAGATAACTCAAATATTAACCGATATATTCAGCATGAAGTCATCTGGAAGATAAAAATCTTTATGTTAGGTATATGGGGGCTCAGGGAATTATTGTGTACCGATTAAAAACATTTTTAATACACAGAATAACTATTTTCAGGAAAATGTCCATTGTATATCTCACACATTGATCAATATTTTCGGCCAAAAGTCAACTATAGATACTGGGGTCCACATATTTAGGTGCTTGAAGAGCTTCTGTTAGAATTGAATAATTTTTGCTCATAAGATGGCACACACTAAAGGTATTACAGTCCAACCTGGGTAAGTGAGAACTGGATTAGTGAGAAAACTCTATAAGTGAGAGTGAAAGCCAGGACCCGTCATTTTAAGCTCCCAAAACCTCTATTAGCGAGAAACAGAATCCTCTATAAGAGAGAGTCGTTTTTCCCTCATGGACCTCCGTAAGTGAGAATAATACTTATCTATACCTCTATAAGCGACAGTCAAGCTTTATTTATTTATGTATATTATTTAGGAGGAACTATAGTTACAATAAGAATACATACGTACATAAAAGATACCCACATACAGTAACAATTGACAAAACAAACTACAAAATTTAACAACTGCTATTTTATGGCTCATTCTTAACTTTCGTGAAAATTCCTACAATTGTTTTTGTATTGTTTTCTTGTCAATATTGTGCCTATTCTATTGCGCGGAACTAAATAACTTTGTTATTTTATCGCACTCGGGTTAGCGAGAAACCTCTATAAGCGAGAATGAGTTTGAGCTCCCTTGAACTCTCGCTTATCCAGGTTTGACTGTATTCCTAAAAAGCTTTATCCCGTTATGTCAATTGCTTCCTGATTTGTGTACTGGAAAGCGAAAGAATCAAATGGAATTTAAAATTGTGTTATATGGGAAGTAGGTGTGGTTCTGATCTGGTTTCGTTCGTTTTCACACTGTAACATAGGAATATAGAAAGAATTCGACGTACTAAATTTACACGTTATTAAATCCCCCAAGTCCCGAGATATGGGATTTCACCAAAAAGAGGGCGGTGCAGCGCCCATCGTCCATTATCACACCGGCTTCCATAAAGCCTTCTTATACCATTTCATAGGTAAAATTAAATGCCTCTGGCATATTTAGTTATTGACTTATTGTGCTTTAAATAGTTTTGGACAGTACCGTTATATGGGAAGTGAGTGGGGTTATCTTCCGATTTCACCCATTTTCACTCTGTCGGTAGAAGTTTCCACTTTTTCAATATTCTTTTCTTAGTAAGTAATTGCTTAGTAATAGCACTTTATAGGTTTTCGGTTAATGGCGGTATACAAATTTGTTTGCAGCTGCAGTTAGGGTTGCAGAAAGCGATTCGAAATCTCTATTAAATTTCAGCGAAACTAAACAACACTTCCTAATTCTGGTACCAGTCACGATTCAATATTTCACGTGGCGTAGGGTTCAACCTTATATTATTTTTATGGAAAGATTGGTTTTATAATATCATACTTATTATACAAGTATATATCTATATATATAAAAAGTAATGCCACTTTTCGTTGTAATTTTATAACTTAAGAATACTTACATATTCAAACCAAATCTTCCCATTTCAAATGACATTTTTTGGTGCTAGAAAAATGATTATACTCTTGCAACCTGTTGCTGCTACGATCTTAACTGCTAAATCAAAAGGAGAAGGTTTGATACCGCGTATTCCTATGATTCCAATTGATATGCCATTTTTATTCAAACGATTACAATTAAGATATAAAGTACATACATAGCGAGCAAATAATAAAATATTTTTTGTTTGAATAAATGAATTATATGTTAAAATAAATTCTTTTATTATTTCACATTGTACGTAGCGAAGTACGTACTGGACCGCTAGTATATTCATATACATATGTCCTTTTTCGAATTGAATTGATCTTGGAAATACATTGTTTTGGTTTCGTAATCTCAAATTAAAAAGTAATTTTTTTAGAATTTAAAATTTTTCCTGCTTGCAAATTTCGTGTTCTACATTTTGAAATTGAGTTTACACAGAGTCAACATCTTTAATAATCTAGAGCACTGGTCGGCAAACTTACACAATCAAACGATTTATCAATTTTTATTTTTGCAACATGTTGTCACTTAAAATAGGCGAAATCGGATGATAATTAATAACTAGTTTTACGCTCAAGATAGCACAATAAGGCTTTGTTGGTGCCAGTGTCAAATTTGTACGATGAGCGTGGGACCGCTCACATTTAGGGGAAAATCCATATCTCGGGACATACTCGACCGATATCCACCAAATTCTGTAAATAATAAATTTCTAATATTCTTATGTTATATTACAAAAATTATGGAAATCGGCCTACTTCCCATATAAAACAATTTATAATTCCATCTGTTTCTTTCACATTCCGGTATACAAATCAAACACCAATTAATATAATGGGATCAAAATTTCCTTGAATAGCGCCTTTAGAGTGTATCATTCTATGACCAAAAATTTTCCAAATCGAACTGAAAGTGTTCAAGCCCCTAGGTACCGAATATGTGAATCCCAGTGTACTCGATCGTCAGGTGTAAGTAACCGGAATGGACCCGGATTATTATCTGGTCACGGACTGTCACCTCGGTACCATTCTTCGAAATTACTTTAGGAAGCTTTCTGACACCGCAGCAACAATAACTCCCATACCTATAGTTGACTTTGTACGTTTAAATGTGAAAAATTGCTTGAATCGAGTCTATATTTCCCTTAGCCACCATTTATGTAATACATATAAATGGTTTTCGAACTTCCTGGTGACTTTATACTGCGTATATCTTCATATGTATGAGCTATCACACATGTACTTGTATAGCCTCTATAAAACGAATAATAGAATTTTAAATGTAAGTCCAAGATGTTTGGGACTAAAAATTGATCATCTCATTTTTAATCCAAAAATTGTGGAATTAAATAAGTCGTAAAGAGATTAGCGCACTTCAGGTTTATATGGATTTGGTTAATTTCTAACAAAACTAAAGACGCTATAATTCTAAAATTATTTGCAATTTTAACGAATCAATTTCTACTAAATAGAACTATAAATATGGTTTCACTTTCGAAATCAACGAAAAATTCACAATTTAAATTAGGTAGTCAATTTTACACATACTATATTACCTCTTTAATATTTTTATACTCTTGCTACAGAGTATAACACTTTTGTTCAGCTAACGGTTGTCGCCTTGTCTGAAACCTCGTTTGGTATTGAACGGATCGGAGAGGTCCTTCCCGATCCTGTTGGAGCAGCTTTACAATCGACGAAGAGGTGGTGCGTGTCGATTCTCTTTTCACGGGTCTTTTAGAAGATTTGGACCATGGTGAATATCTGATAAATTGTTGATTTTCTAAGTCTAAAGCCACACTGATAAGGTCCAATCAGTTTCTTGACGGTGGGCTTTAATCTTTCACACAATACGCTTGATAGAACCTTATGTGCGATGTTTCCCTTTTTGTGGATTGGGCAGAGCATATTAAAATTACAATCACAAATGAACCGTTCACTCTCCATATAACAGTACTGTTGAAAACTACTAATAACGCAATAAATCGATAATTAAATACGCCCGAGATATTAAATTTTACTTCCGAGATGGTATGATAATTCTTTATAGTCCAGTGTGAAAATTGAACGATGGGCGTTGCACCGCCCAGTTTTTGGTGAAATCCCATACTCGGCACCCGACCAACCGATTTCGACAAAGTTTGGTACATGGCATTCTTCTCTTATTCGTATTCATATGACACAGTATGAAAATGAACGAAATCGAATAAGAACCACGCCTACTTGTCAAATATTACAATTTTAAAATCATCTTGATCCTTTCACTTTCCAGTACACAAATTGAGAAGTAATTAGTATGAAAAGATAAAACTTTGTGCCTATGCCCTTGGTGTGCGCCATCTTATGACCTAAAATTTGTCAAACTCAAAAAAAAACTGTTCCAGCCTCAAGATACTGAATATTTGGACCCCAGGACTTATTAATGACTTTTGATCGAAAATATCGGTCGATTTGTGAGATATATTATTGAAAATCAGAGATAATCCTCCTCTGGCAATGGTATGTCTGTATGTCAAAAATGGGTTGAATCGTAACATTTTTCAATATAGTCTAAGAATGTTGATGACAAAGCATTTTCAATACCTTCCACTAATTCGTATTTATTAAAATATTTTCAGGTAAACTCGAAAATTTTGCGAGCTAACCATCCCCACACCACTCCTCTCTCACTGGAAGTGAGAGAGTATTTATTAAAATATTTTCAGTAAACTCAATTGCGAGCTGCAAAACCATAAAACGTCAAAACACCTAAACTTTGACAGTTGATCGAGTTCAGGAGGTTTTGACGTTTAGCAATTGGAAAACGAGCGATGGCCAGATTGAAATTTTATTAAATAAATATTAAACGGAGGGATTAGTTGCATCGTTCAAGACCACTTATAAAAAGGAAAAAACATTTAAAGATTTTTGAAACGTTTTGTAATTTGAAGCATCATAGTTTTATTTTCAATGGAAAATGATTAAAAACGTTTAATGATTGAGAGCTAACAAGCTTAAATCCAATTATTGGGACAAAAGTCAGTTGCTATAATATTCTTTAAAAAGATTTAAATAGTTTCTCCGTAATTTTTATTCATACAAATGTTGGGTGTTTCATTTTGTTCAATCTGCCATAATGGAAAATGTTATTTCGCTCTCACACTGGAATAAGTTTAACAACCCTTTATTCCTGCCCACACCTTTTACCAGGTATACTGGTATGAAATGAGTGTTTTTTTGTGAAAATGAAATACTCATTTTAAATGGGTAAAAAACCATTGTTTTTGACACTTTTTGATCACCTTTCTGACAATTCGTGTATATTATGTCAATAGAAATGTTCGTCTTTTGAAGCAAACTAGTCAGACATCAAATTTTCGACTTCTGCGTAGGAATCGGGGTGCTGCTCAGCTCATATGTGTCACATCGATGAAAACAAATGGTAGTCGGAAGGGGCAAGTCCGGTGAATACGGCTGGTGGGCAGCCAAGTAATTTGATTGTATTCAGAACCGATTTTGTCTTGTGAGCACGTGCATGTTCGTGTAACAAAATTACTTTGATACGTCTTCTGGCCCATTCTGTATCGATTAGAATTAACAGCTTATTATCGATCGATCTGTTTTTACAGTCGATGTTAATAGTTGCCCTGGGGTAACTCATGCTTTTATCCGTTTAGAATTCTTAAAGTAAATATATTTTTCATCATTTCATCGCCATGTGACAATTCGATGTAAAACTGATTTTCTTTCGTGCCTTTGAAGCAAAATTTCATGTGCTTTTTCGGTTTACCGGTTTCATTCAATTCAAGTGGCACTCATTGTCCACACCTATGGATCATTTCCTTAGCTTTCAAACGGTGTGAAATTTTTTGTTGTACAACATTTAAAATGGCTGCCGTTTGGTTTTGACTCAAAGTAACATCTTCATCCATTATTGCTTGCCGTTCGGCGTCCTCAAACTTTTTTGGTGGTCTTCCACGTTCTTCATTTCTCATATCATGTATGTTGTTTCTTATAGTGCCCATACACGAGCACACAAGTGCGTTCGATCGGTATGAATTCGTTTGCCCATACACGACACACAAATCCATTTTGCGTTCGTTCTACACAGAGTTAACATGTGCGACAGGCAAGCGGAACATTTCTTGGAATTTATTTCTAATGTAGCATTTTTATGTATTTCATTGTATTTCGTTAATAAGTTATTCCAACTTTTATTTTTCTTACACTATATGTATGAGCGCTTAGGCAAAAAGCGAAAACTTTGAAGCGTGATGTCTCGGTTTTTCATTTTTACGATTATTCTTAATTGGCGGGAAGGATAGGAAAAAAACTAAACGTCGAATGAAATTAGGGCAAAGTTTATTATCATTAACATAAAATTATCTTATATTTAAACTAAAAAAAATATTAAGAAAAGTCAAGTTTTAACAGCATAATAGCATTGACAGACGGCAGCGTTAAACCAGATTAATTGCATTTTTCGGGATTAATTCAGGAGTTACCACAGCTAACTCCGTTGCTGAATCCAAAAATAACTCTCAAAATTTTTGGGAGTTTGTGAGATTTTCGTTGGCAACATTGTCAATAAAATTTTCATCTATGTTATGATGCAGTTTTCAAAAAATAATGTGTTTAAAAATACTTATGTTTTTGTAAAAAAAATGGTTTGGTAAAAATTGGTCGGCTAACAACCGTAATGTTTATCTTCTATCAATTTTCATTGAAAATATTATAAAAAGGACAATGAGCTGTTTATGAGAGTTTCAAACTCGCATAGCTGCCGTCTGTCACCTACAAATTTGGATCTGATTAAGTGCGCAGTTAATCCGGATTAACGCTGCCGTCTGTCAAGGCTATAAGGTAAAATTCTTTTGATCAAAAGCCACTGTTTATTAAATTTTTAATACCATTTTAAATTTTACACTTTTTTTTGGTATTTTCTTAGTTTAACTAGAAGATAAATTAATAAAAAATATAAATCTCTTTGAATTTTTTGTTTCCGATAGAAATTGCGACCTGTATCCTGCCCGCCGTCAGAAAAATGTACATGCGAGATGCATCGGATAATTGCTTCCCAAAGGCAGAATATCAAAGATTTCGTATCCAAAAAATTTGTGAAAGATGTTCAAATATATAACTATAAAGCCTAGAAATTTCGCTTGAATCAATTATTTCTTTCCCTCCCAAAAAAATCCTCAAAAAATCGATTTTTTGAAGCCTCGAAAGCAGGCCCTTAACACTTGCCATTGTCCGCGATCTTCACTGTTCGGCGACACGAGAGAAATGAGTTTTTGAGCGCCGACAACGCCATACACGATAAACATGTTCGCGCACCGATCGTAAAAAATCAAACATTTTCACGAACATGGATCGGTACGCGAACAAGCCGATTGCTTGTGTGCTCGTGTATGGGCGCTTTCAGCAGGTTTGCACAGTTTATTTTTTTTTTTTAACTTGTTGGCATATACATTATTTCATTAAAATATATATTTTTTTTTAATTTACGGTTTTTTAATTAAAAATTAATTGAAGATATAGGAAATTATATATATAAATATAAATTTGAACCGGCTCGTTAAAAAAGCCATGAAAAATAGCCAGAAAGAGATTTTCGTTGGCAACATTGTCAATAAAACTTCTATGTTATGATGCAGTTTTAAAAATAATGTGTTTATACTTATGTTTTGTAATATAAAATGGTTTGGTAAAAATTGGTCGGCTAACAACCGTAATGTTTATCTTCTATCAATTGAAGAAAAAATATTCATTGAAAATATTATAAAAAGGACAATGAGCTGTTTATGAGAGCTTCAAACTCGCATAGCTGCCGTCTGTCACCTACAAATTTGGACTGATTGTTTTGGAAAATCCGGATTAACGCTGGCCCTGTCAAGGCTATAAGGTAAAATTTTTTGATCAAAGCGGAAACTGTTTATTAAATTTTTAATACCATTTTAAATTTTACAGAGTCGTTTTTTTCAGGTATTTTCCATATAGTTTCAAAAATAAGATTAATAAAAAATATAAATCTCTTTGAATTTTTTGTTTCCGATAGAAATTGCGTTAACCGACCGTCAAAAAATGTACATGCGAATGCATCGGATAATTTTACCCAAAGGCAGAATATCAAAGATTTTTTAAAAAATTTGTGAAAGATGTTCAAGAACCATATCTAACTATAAAGCCTAGAAATTTCGCTATATAATTTTTCTTTAACACCCAAAAAAATCCTAAAAAATCGATTTTTGAAGCCTCGAAAGCACGCCTTCTTCCAACATTGCCATTGTTGCGATCTTCATGTTCGGCTGACACGAGAGAAATGAGTTTTTGAACCGACAACGATACGGAATAAACATGTTCGCAAATCGTGAAAAAATCAAACATTTTCACGAACATGGATCGTACGCTTTACCATGCGAGAGTATAAAATGCTTGTGTGCTCGTGTATGGGCGCTTTCAGCAGGTTTGCACAGTTTATTTTTTTTTTTTAACTTGTTGGCATATACATTATTTCATTAAAATATATATTTTTTTAATTTATGTATTTTTCAATTAGTTAATTAATTTAAATAATTTGCGAAATTTAAATATAAATATAAATTTGAACCGGCTCGTTAAAAAAGCCATGAAAAATAGCCAGAAATGTGATCAATGACGATTCAGCTGGTGCTCCTCGTTCTATAAATTATGAAAATAGAAGCAAAAGAGGACATAACGCAAATCAGAATTTCGTGTAAAGTATTTTTGTACGAAAATTAAACAAATTTACTGGAGTATTCGTAACTTGTATTGCAGGAAGGACGACTTTTGCATATGGAGCCTTTTTCTAGCATTATTATTTTTTTTTCGAAAAGAAAAGAAATTAGCAAAAGCCGCTAATTTACACTTTCTGCTAGTGCAGGAGAATACCAAGTTGCAAACAAAACAGATTAAGAAACAATCAAAGTGTCTGAAATTGCAAGAGCAAAAAATTATTATTAAGCTGCGATATGTGCTAACCTGGTGACGCGCAGTGTATGCGTGTGCCTTGCTACGGTCTTAAAACAATCAGCGTTAAACATATATTTTTCTTGATTAATTTGATCGAACAAGTACTTCCGGTTGAAATAGGTGACGGTGAGTGATACTTAGTCACGAAATGCGAGTGAATGAACCAAAAAAAAATCGAGTAAACAATAGATACTAGGTTAAATGAGAACTACCTATCAGCTTACTTTACCGCCGTCATGTATTCAAAATAAAATTTCAAAATCTTCAGTGAAAAGATGTAAAGTAATTGGAAAGCAACAGCTTCAGTGAGCAAATCAGTAATTATTTAAATAAAAATATTTTTAAATTGGAGAATTGCTTTGATATCCTTGGATGTGAAAGAAAACTCAAAATATTTAAAAATTCATTTTCTTTTTTTTATTTTTAATTTTTCGTTTGCATCTCAATAAATTAAAATAAATATTAACTTAGTTATTTGGATTTTGATTTTTGGTCGGAATTTGAGGAAAAGAAAGAAGGAAAATATTTAACAAAAGATGCAAGTTAATGCAGAATAAAGCGCTAGAAAAAAGGAAAGTGTGTAGAAGAATAGAAAATCGAAATAAAGGTGGGAATTTTATAGATAAAACTTTAAAGTGAAAAGATTAGAAAAGGATAGGGTGGAGAGAGTACTAAAGGGAAAGTTGGAAAAGTGAAAGCATAGTACAGTACATAGTAGAATGACTAAATGCTTAAAATAATAAAAATAAATTACAATTAATAAATATACTAAATGGATTAAATGGTAGTTCAGCGTATGTCTTAGTCCTTTCCTTTTCCTAGTTTCCGATTTTTCGATATTATAATCTCTTAGTTTTGTTTTCCTTGGTTTTTCTATGTATACTTATGTACAGGTTGGTGTGCTAAGGTCCACCGAATAAATTTTTGAAGCAAAAATTCTAGATGTGCCGTGTTTACTTTCATTTACGATGATGAGCTGTAGCTGGACGATGAACCAGTGGAGCTGGAGCCGGAGTTGTATGAGCTAGAGCTGGGGTGGTATGAGCTGTATGCGAGACTCTGTGAGTCCCAGCGGGCATATGGGCCACCGCTGGCTGGTTCCCAGCTGCTTGGATCGTATGAGGAAGCGGTAGTGCTGGGTGGACCGTATTCAGCCGCTGGCATGGGTGCCGGCATCATCATCATTTTAGCGCCGGATAATTTGGTGATCAAGTTGTAGATAAGGAAGCCAAGTACCAGTTTAATAGCGATTTTCGACAAAATCAAAGCCTTGAATGCTTTGAGTCCAATCAGACCCAGAAGGATTGGCATGACGACCTTCAATTTCAGTTTCATGAGCAGCAACAGAGGGAGGAGCAGCTTGTCCTTCTTCTTCTCGCCGCGTGCTAGAAATTGAAGACACAAAAAATATGGAAAAATGGAAAAATATAGTATTATAAGAATTTAAAGACCATTTATGTTTCTACAGTTTTTAGCAACATCGTTTGTTGGTATTTATGTTTTCTTCCAATTGCAATTACTACAGTAATTCTTTATATTGTTCTTTAGAATATAAAGATTATTCCGTCTTTTGTAATTGCCACTTTAATCGTTGAACGCTATAAATCTTCCTAAATTTCTTATTGACCTCCCTTAGTAATTCTTGTTCACACTCACCTCCAGTCTCGGGCACTTCCACGTCAAAACCACGCGCAGTACTATAGCTGACGACCGAGCTGCCGAATGCGGTTTCGGGCAAGCGCAGGCGGAATTCATTGTTATTTAAGATTCGGCCAACACGATCGACGATCACTTTATCGATGACATCTTCATTGAAGGCGCGTCCACTAATATCCTCCTCGACTCCAGCCACACCATCCAAATAGGTCAAAACTTTCTCTTTCAAACAATACAGCCCATTGGCATGGAAGCACTTATCCACAATTGTGGTGAGCAGCTCATCCGTATTGCGTATGCGGGGCTCTGCCACAGAATTATCAATGGCAGCAGCATTGATTGGCGAAGCGGCTACGAGCAATAAACAACCGAACGCGATCAAGGACGTAAAACGGAACGCCATTTCGATGCAAACTCAAATTAGTTTTGAGGGGAAAGAAATTAAAGAAATTGAGATAGTGAACGACGCGTTTCAGTGACCGTTATGCGATGACTGGCTACTAGATTGCTGTGTGTTCACTACAGAATCGATAATGAGACAATGATATCCACTTCGTCGTATACTCATGGTTTTATACTGCCGCTCCCCAGAAGCCTCAAGCCGGCGGCAAACGGCCGGAGAGTATGCTCGTTGACTAGCGGTTGAAGAGGCCAGGTAAACATTGAAACAGCGGCCGCACCGGTGTGGGAGTTGGGAGGGAAGGCCACTACTAAATTGCATATAAGACGCGCTTCATTGGACACTTCAGGTACGCGTGAACGTTTTTGGACAACGGCAACAGCACGATTGGTGTGGCAATAGCGCCACTCTTACTAGGTTTGCCCAAAAAAACCGACACATTGAAATGTATTTGGCTTCGATTTCGGAACTTTTGCTGCTTGCTGATGAAGTGTAGCTTTCATTTGAGTCGCAAAGCAACAGTTTTTGGAAGAAGTTATGGGGGAAGGGATAAAACGGTGTAAGTATGCATGATGGAAGGGTGTGAATTCTTCAACGCTGCAATTCATTTCCATTGCCAATAACACTTTTTCCATGTGCGCGGCTAAACTTAAACTTGGCTATGAATCGTCGTCACTCCAATATCACTATTTACCCAACCACTACATAGTGAAATATTTGAGCAAAGAACGACGTAAATGAAAACGATGGTCAATGCTTTGCAGCCAAATCTAGTGAGTTAGTGTGAGTTTGCGCATGCTCAGGCTAATTAGTATGCAAGGGCGGCACTCTTACGCGACTACTGTCAGCCAACGGCAAAAGCAACAAATCGGACGTAAACAGTCGAAGCGTCAAGTGAAGAAATGCGCGTCAATCGAAAGAAATGCAATGCGTGAGACAGTAACAACAACAACAATACAATTACAATTACAAATACTCTTGAACACATACATACATACATGTACACATAGTTCAACGAACATAATTCAATTTGCTGTTGTCAAACGCTATGCTTGTGCCAATTTTCTGTTGTTGAACAACAACACACACACACATTTTTGGTTATTGGGTAGCCAAGTTGTGGCAGCAATTTTTTACTTAGTTGTGGGTGTTTGGAGCCACTGTCATTGATACCATTAACTTGCACTCCATGCGGAACTCGAGTTTTTGTTTAACAATTTTGGTTATGAAATCGAAACCTAACTTACTTACCAAACATTTACAAGCGATAGTTGGGTGTGGAAATGTGTGTGTTTCTTTTTGGTTTAAGTGTGGCAGACGAGTTCCGTTGCCATATTTTTCACCGCAATCATTCCAAAATATGCACAAATATGTATATATAGTACATATACACATATACTCTAGGTTATATGTGTATTATAAGTTTATTACGGAGATATTAATATTTTCATGTAATGATGGGGGTTTGTGTATAAGTAGTACAAGCATAAGAGTGAGGAGTGCCTTTGAAGTCTAAATTTGAAAAGAATGCAGACTTCGTCCATAAACTCACATAGAAAGCGAAAATTACAAACTAGCACATGCTGAACTTGCATAGTTATGGTGATACTTATGGATGTGTGTGTATATGTGTGTGTATTAAAAAATTAGGCACACGTCTGTACTGAAAGAGAAAAAAATAACGTCTGATATATACATACTTATATAAAAACCTACATTAGGTGTCAAATAACAAATATTATGAAAAAATTTAATTCATAAAGTCACATTTTTGGCTTGCCTTTTTGTGAATTAATATTCATTTTATGTCGTTACTGCTTGATCATACAGTATTTGGCCATAGCACCACATACTCATAATAGGGCTTCATGTCGTGGCATTTTGGGTTATTTGGGTTGTAAAGTAGAATAAACGTCAAGTTATTTCAAATTTGGGTCAGTTATTGCAAAAGTGCATTGGTACCATGTAGTTGCATGGCTTTGACAAGAAATTGTTGCTGTATGCTACAAAAAACTACAAACTTACAATATTTTAATTACAAAGTCATGTTAATATGTTATTTGGAGTTCAAAGTTTCGTTCGGCAAAGTAACCTAATGTAGGGACTAATTACAACCTTACCTAGTATAATCTAATGGAGAAATCTTAAACTTGTAGATCATCTAATTCTATTAAATATAAAAATGTATATATGTATATGTATGTATACGTGATATATGACTTTCTAATCAACGCAGCTTCACCAGTACCTCGCTGCGTATAAGCAACATAATTCTGTTCAGATTCCACTAACACTTTTATGCTCTCGCAACGTGTTGATACTTAATACTTATGTTCACCTAACGGTTGTTTGTATCACCTAAACTCAATCGAGATATATATAGAGATATATAATATATAAATGACTGTATGCAGTGGCGTAGGTAGGGCCCCACTGCTATGTAAACTGATTAGGATTTATCAAATAAAAGTATGAAATATACAAATATTTTAAAAACGTTAAGCTACTTAAGCTTTTTTTGGTGCTTTGCAGCGCAGGTATTAACCCTTTGCGACCGTATTCATTTTATAAATGGGTGTGATGCTGGTCGGAATTAATTTTCGTTGAAAAAACAGTAATACATAGTATGGAAGATTGTGAAGGAAAAATAAAATTTATTAATTCTTTTCAAAACTGAAGATACGTGTAATATAATATTAGGTTGTCAAAAAAGTTTTGCGGTATTTTCGCTAGTTGGCGCTGAAAGCGCGTAGTTCTAGTTTTATTCGTCGCATCGGGTCATGCTATACCTTTTTGAAAGCTCATTTCACGCGCTAACGCGTGTTTGATTGATTGTCGTTTCTTTTAAGTTGTTCGTGAGTAAAAGCGTCGCAAACATGGAGAAAATAAAGAGAAAATCGCATATTTTTTACGTGCAAAAATGCATCTCAAGCCGCCAATAAAATTTGTGCAGTTTATGGACCCAATACAGTTTCCATTTCCACCGCAAAACGATGGTTTCAACGTTTTCGTTCTGGTGCAGAGGTGGTCGAAGACGCGCCACGCTCCGGAAGGCCTGTCGTCGAAAATTGCGATAAAATCGCTGAATTGGTCGAAAGAGACCGGCATAGTAGCAGCCGTAGCATCGGTCAAGAGCTGGGCATGAGTCATCAAAAACTCGTTTCAATTTCAATAAAAAAAAATTCAATAAAAATACCGCAAGACTTTTTTGACAAACCATTAATATGTTTAAATTTATATAAAATTTATATTTTATAGTTCTTAATCGTGTGGTATCTTTCAAAGCAGTCTCCAATATGAAGCCCTGGTTTTCGAGAACATGTGTCACAAAAATAGTTAGTTTGGCGTCTTCCGCCTGAAATTTTTCTGTTTGAACATACGGAACAATCTTTACTTTTTACATCTTCACAGTGCCGCAATATATGGAGTTTGCCATTTAGCCTTTCTTCTGTATCTGAGCACGATGGTCTTCCTGGTTTTGAAAATATTTCATCACGAAAATCACCTGCAAGTTGTTCCATCAATTTTCGGATGTTGCAAAACACTTTTTTTTCACCATTTACATGATTTTATCATAAAACAATATGAACTTGCATATTGATCAGCCTGCAATGGAATGGTAAAATGCTTTGGTGGCTGAGAGCAGACGGTTAAACAGTAACAGCATAAATTACAATTAATAATTGGTGTAAAGAATAGTAATATTGCTGTAAAAACTTCCGTTTTATAGTTTGTTCATTATTTCTTACATAATTGGTGAACAGTCCTTGTTTGAGTTAGTTGGGGTAAAACTAAAAAAAAAAAACAACAAAATTTGCTAAACTTTTGTGCAAACCTCAGTATCATTAAGTTGTATTTTCATTATTTTAATTTTTTTGTTTTTGTAATACATTTAAAATTGGAAAATATCTTCTCTTTTTCCAATAAAGAAGTATTGGAAATATTCTAAATTCAGTTACTTTTGACAATAACTCTTATGTTAAACCACCAAAAGGCATGTGCGGCAGACCAAAATTCGCACACTGTAGTTGGTAAATATTAATAAATTGAAGTGAAAAACTAGGGCCTATTATATCTGAATATTTCTGCATAATGAAGTTGCTTCAATCGTAATAAAAATGTTGGTGTTGGAAAATGAAATAAATATTTCTTCGATTTGGAAATCGGTGATCAGCTTATAATTCATTTAAATTTTTTTTTTTTACTTTTCCTTGCCTTTTTTCTTGAAAATTGGATTCAATACCATATTTTCGTGCAGCTTTACTGACTTTGCACTTGAATAATTCGAAATCATTTCCATAAATTTGCAACTTTGTTTTGGCCACTGCTAAAACTTTACTTGCCACGCCCAAATAGAAGGTTTCATTTTTGTAAAGCTCATCTTTACTAGGACTCTTTAGAACTATTTCTGAGAATGCTTTGTTAATATCAAAATAACGAAGTTTTATTGCAGATCTGAATTAATGTACCTACTGCACTTTTCACGATATTTCGCGTTATACAATGAGCTGTAGACGAAATCTATAGATTTGACACGATTTTTGACTTAACGGACATCAATATGAGTGGTAAATCAAATAAAATTGAACCACTATATTGTATTACCAGTACAAAAAAGTTTATTGACATTAGTTCACTTACTCCTGATACAACATTAATTTTTTAACCGTTCTCGGAAAAAATCGTAACTTGAATTTGTAATAAAACGCACATATATACGTCAAATTGACAACACTGCCAACCTATAGAAAGAATTTAGGGGAATTCTCTAAGCATAACACTTGAATATCTCAACTGAGTTGTCATGATTAAAGTGGGATTGCAACCTGCCATATTTTTTTGAAAATGGGAGAAATTTCCAAAAGAACGAGATTTCAGGTAAGGATTCGAGGGCCCCGGGGCACTGCCCCGCTTAGCTAAGCCACTGACTGTATGTCTGTCCGTCCGCGAAAGCGATAACTTCTTCAGGTAGTTGATATTTTAAATTGGCGGAATCGGTTCATTGCCACGCACGTAAAAAGCTATTAATCGAAAAACTAAAGTGCTATAACAAAGCGTCAAATTAGTATATAAAACTTTAATGGGTTGAAAATAATCAAAAAGTAGGCGTGGTTCCGTCACTTAATAAGTTTAATTTACATTTCTCAGAAACCATCAAAGCTAAATTAACCAAATTTTCTAAGGAGGAATTTTTTTACAGCGTGAAAATGGGTGAAAGCGGAAGATAGCCCCCTAGTCCCTTATATGGGAAAAAAAAAATTTTGTTTTAGAATTTCGAAACGCATACCCTCTACTTTTTTTTATAAATGCTAAAACGAACCGACCGAGCTGTAAAGTTTAATAAAAAATGGTGTTTTGGCGTGACATTTTGATTTGATCCAAAACTAATTAAAATGCAACAAATGAAGTAAATATGAGTAAAAATAAAATTAGATTAACATAAACTTTTATTCAAACACAAAATTTAAATTAATTAGGGTAGTCCATTAAAATCTTGCATTAAATTAACAGCTCTTTCAGAAGTGTCATTTACGACCTTCAAACGAATTGTTTATCTTCTAGCTTCCAAAAAAACAGGATTGTTATCCCAACATCTTCCCGAAGAAAACTGTGTTCGATCTGCAGTCGCGTTAGAAATGGTTTGCTCCTTTGAATCACAAAATCACCCAACGTCATATCTGAGGCCCTATTCTGTATCTCGATTCGAAAATGAATTTTCTCGAATTCGAATTTTTTCGGTAACTCTATTTTCGCATTTTGAATCCTTATTTCGAAAAGTGAATCCGAATTAAGAAAATTTGCAACTACTATGTAATTCGAATTTAATTGTCAAATGTATTCGAGTTTCGCATAAAATATTCGTTAGCTTATGAGTTGTAGAATAAAGACGTTTTGAAAAATGTAAGTATTTTAATAAGTTTTGTTACATATTATACTATAGATAAGTTTAAAAAAAATGTTATTTTTAATAGGGACTCAGTTAGCAAAAGAAAGCACAATAAAAAAAGCCAATTTGAAATAATGGTGGAGTTTATGGAATCACATCCAAACTTGGCCAAAGGCTACGTAAAATGTGCCGACGCTAAACAAACAAGTAAACATTTGTGGGAGCGGTTGAGTGAGAATTTAAATGGAGATGGACCACCCATACGGGTCATGCTTTCGTGGAAAAAGGTAAATTTCTGTGTGAACAAAATTATTTTGCTATTATACGTTACCTGTGCTTTGATTTCTTTTTATTTTGTTTGCATTTAAGGTTTGGGCGGACTACAAAACCCACATTAAGGCTCGCAAAAATAAGTTGCATATGTCGGGGACAGGTGGTGGGCCAGCAAAAGTTCATTCCTTCAATTCAGTTGAATTAAGAGCATTTGATTTACTGCAGATAAATCAAGCGGTAGATGGGATAGGAGATGCTCAAAAGTTCAGTGCGGGAACAAGTGAAGTCACACAAAGCTACCAATGTGAAATCACGGATCCAAGTACTCAGAACGACATAAGTGATTTGCAAAATTTGGAAGAGCTACCACCTTTAACACCACCTTCTCGCCCCCAAACGTCCCCAAATGTAGCACTGTGCGGTCACGTACAGGAAGTAAAAACAATCTCTTGAAAATGCAAGTAGACGGGCAAATGAAGTTTCATAAGGATTGTACTAAGATTTTAAAAGACGTGAATTACAATTTAAAATCTTTAGTTAAATCTAATAAGACACTTGTTAAACAAAATGAAGAAAAAATAGAACTAGAAAGACAAAAACTAAAGTTTGCAAAGTTAAAGCATGAGTACAAAATTAAAAGCGACAGGGAGAGGAACAATATAAGAATTGCAAAACTTAAAATCAAGGAACAAATGTTAAATGTAAATACCCGTTAATTTTACTTATTGAAATGTATGAATAATTGAAAGAAATGAAATAAATGGATTGCTTTTTAGTTACTTTATTTAAATTACGAACGCAAGCTTATTTTAATTCGGTCTCGTATTGTTTGCGCAATTCGTGAAAACTCGTTTTGATCTACGTTGGGTAAAGCCAAATTAGATCGTTCTTCATTAATTTCAATTACTGTTGGCGCTTCAACGTTGTATATGAGGCAAATGTTATGCAGGGTACAACAAACGTTCAAAATTTTAACAACTTTTTTTGGTGCATAGTGAAGCTTTCTTCCAGCAAGCAGGCATCAAAAACGACTTTTTAAAATTCCAAATACACGCTCGATTATTGATCTTGCTTTTGTAAATTTTTCATTGTACAAACTTTCAAGTGAATTTTCTTCTGCATTGCGGTAAGGCGTAAGGAGCCATGGCTCTAATGGATATTCAGAATCACCTTAAATAGGATAGATAATGAATAATTAGTAAGCCTTAGACTATATATAAATACAAGTACAAGCGGTTTGAATAAAATCACCGACCAATTAACCATGAAGATTTATCGCCATTTTGATAGTTGGATAGCATGTATTGTCGTTCGTTTGAAAGGCTCCATACGTGGGCATCATGCCCTGCTCCACCATAAACTCCATTTACAGCTCTTATATACATGTCTAATTATAAACTACAATAAATAAGTCTGAATAAAACGTCGTAATATAAACTTACCACCATAGCATTGACGCTATGCTTTAGCTTTCGATTAAAAAAGAGATGTTCATCTTTTACTGGTCTAACCATCTGAATGTGAATTCCATCAACAGCACCTATTACTCCTGGTAATCCAAATTTTGAATAAAAATAATTCTTAGCTTCACGCTTTTCTTGTGAGCTCATTTCAAATTTTATGTGTTTCGGACACATTGTTTTTTCAAAAGCATTCAAAACTTCTGCAATACATTTAGATGTGGTGGACTGTGCTAACCCTGCAAACCGGTCTTGCCCTATTTGATGTTGATAGCCCCTTGACCAAGGAATTTTAAAGTAGCAGCAAGTTTTATAGCTGGATTTACTGTCGTGGATCTTATAGGTACCGTTAGTTCTTCAGTTATGCCTCTTAAGACATAATCAAAGGCTTCCTTAGAAAGTCTAAAGTTTTGTATGAAGCTATAATCCCAAATGCAAAAACAGTTTATAACCGAACAAACTACATACATATGTACATAAAAAATTACCTTTTTTGCGATAATTCCATAATATTAAATTCATTTCTTATATATCTTCTCGTAATCCTTTCCTCAATAATTTCCTCATCCTCCATCCACAATGCAATGGAATCCATATTTTTCAAATAAATTTAAACTTATTTCATTTTATTTTGACATTTAGCATTCGAAAATACTGGCACAGGGTGGTACAACTTTCGCATATTTATAAACTTAATTCGATTTTTTTACAGAATGCTAAAACACATTCGAGACGAATATTAAATTCGAATAGAATTTACTTTCGAATCGAGATACAGAATAGGGCCCCTGAAAGGAAAAAAAACAGTTTAAATAAGCAAAAACTAAGCCAAGAAACTTTGGGGAAATAGATCGCTCTCGCCATCCATCGCGCTTGATACAAAGCTCCGGGGGGTCTGAGTTTTAGTTTATTTTCTGTATCTCCTCCAAAGGACACAACGCTCTAATAAAAGGTTTGTAGAGTTCAGTCTTATAAAAAGTTAACAAAGATGTAATGTTTGTCTCATCAATATGTGCTTTAACGAAATTCAGAGTTGGCTCAATGTTATCGGTGTTAATACTATCTCTTAACTTTTTGAAAATTTGAATAGTTGGGCTACTTGTAATTTGCCTTACCTTGGTTTTAAAAACAGATTTAAGAACCAACTCATAAATATGATACGACAAGCAAAAAGCAGCGATTCCCTTTCTAAAGTCTGCTCCAAAACAGCACAAGCTCCACTGAAACGGCGAAACGGCCAGTATTTGAAGCTGTTGTATCGCAGCACATTATCTGTACTTTATAATGGAGGTCTCAGTCAAAGAGTGCAGTTGAAATGGCTTTAGCTTGATGTTTTCCAGAAGAATTATTTTTGGTACTACAAGAAGCTGTTCTCTATCGTCAAATGAAGTAATAATTGGCAAGCGTTCTTCTTTTGAACTTCGTACATCCAATCCAGGTAATAGTTTTCCATCCCAATGGACTGTGACTACGTCAAGCAAATTATTCTGGAAGTCAGTTTTTATTGCTTCTGCCCAGGATTTTCTCACCTGAGTACGAATTCGTTGAATTGAGGATTTGTTAATAGGAAAATCATCGCTGTTCAGACCAAGCGCTTCTACAGCCGCGTGGAGAATGTAAACTGAGTCCTTTATCCTTAATTGGCATCGATCTAAAGCTGCCACCAGTTTAGGAGTTATGAAACTTTTCGTGCCTCTTTTAGAACTGTTTTTCAAGGCAAGGAATCTGAGTACTAAGTTCAGAGTTCGAAACCTGTTCCTCACCCGAATCCTCAAGACATTCCAAGCTATCTATCGAAGAAGTAGATGCAACAGACGATAACTCTCTTTGTTTTACCTTTCTTTCCTCTTCTTTCAATCGTCTTTGCCTAACTCGTTCTTCGTTCTCCGCCAATTTTTTGTCAATTCCACCTAAGCATCCCGGTCGACCTCTCTCTCTCTGTTTCCTTAAAAATTCTTTGTCTTCCTCTATCTTCATTCAGTCGAAAGCAATAGCATGTGCAATATCAAATAAGTTATCAAGGTCTGTTACAAAATTATTTTCACGGTTCTCGAACGTCATCTGAGTTTTCTTACAGTTTTTTTGCAGCCCCATCCAAACATGATATAAATCAACAAGTTTCTTCGCGCAGTTAGGAAATGTCTTCGTAGGAATTCTGGCTTTTTCCCAAAATATAATGCACTCTCTTATAACAAGATTGGTATTTTCACTAACATCGATTAGATGGTAATTTTGCACCAATAATCTGGTGGCTTGGCAGTCCGATAAGGTAAATATTTTGTATATCACTTCGTAACTCCACAGACATCTTCACACAATAAACAACAACGCACTAATAATGTTAAAAATCACGTATGAAATGGCAATTGAAACTCGCAGTAACAGGTCGCAGCGCTGGGACACCCTAATAACCACACTCACTCTAATATAACGGTTATGGTGAAATCTGTTAAAAGTTCGATAACTCGCTCAAAAAAATACTTTAGAAGCAAAAAAATGTATATTGGAGAAAGCGATAAAATTGGACGATCGGCATGGCACTGGTTAAAGTTAAAAACCTCTATTTCAGGACTTCTCAACCAATTTTAACGAAATTTGGTTCGTGAGGAAGAGAAGATGAATAAAACTATTTGAGTTACTTGGTTATTTATAAGAAATATTTCGTTTTTATAGTTTATAAAAGTAAGAGTTAAGGCCGCCTGAGGGGTAGAAGCTGATCCAAGTCGACCTTAAAGCTCATCAATGCTGGAACACAGTTTTGAAGATGTTTTCGGAGACAGCTTACGTTGAAATGGCGCTTATATTATATATTCAAGAAGTAAGGAAGAGCTAAGTTCGTAATCGAACCTTTTATACTCTTGCAACTTGCATTACAATCAAAGCGAAAATTATACTAAATTATAAACAATCGAATATATTTATCTTTTTAGTCAACACCACATACTATTAAAATACCCTAATACTATGCTAGTCATTCTGTTCACTTATATCTATATAACCCTATATATAATTCCTTTAGTTTTAGGGGATACATATGTATGTATAACCGTTTGGTTATCAAATCTATTATACTTTGTGGCAATATGTTGGAAAATGTGGGTAACGTCTTAAATCTTTGTACAAATGGTGACATTTGCCAAATTCATCTTTGCACGGAGCTGGAAGCAAACGTTTTTTATTTAAAGAATCCATGTCTTCTTTTTTACTTGCATAACCACAAATAAAATTTCTAGACTAAGAAACAAACATGTACGAGTTTAATGGCAAAGTACGCTAAAACATCTTAAACTAATAGATAAGTAAGAACTTGATCCTCCAAAGTTATTAATCCAAGGCACTGCTAAAAAATAGTTTTCAATTGAATATTTAAAGACTTTTACTTTTTGTCAACTTTCAGCTATCCTTTCCTTTTTAAAAATATTCCATTTTCAACTGGCATATAGTCGTTGGCTTTGGAAGTGGACAAGTGCAGCGCTAAAATGCTTCGAATGTGTATGAAGATTAAGTTCACGACCGCGTGGTGCTGCTTTCAGTTGTCTCTACCAAAGACAAACAACATGTGCACATGTAAAAGCTCATAAAAGTTTACTCGGTTATTTATGTACGGTTCTGGCTGTCAATTTTTAAATTTTTTAGTGAATTTGTTCGGTTTTTAAAATACTTGAGTGCTGTGTATATGGCGAATGAAAATTGAAGTCAAGTAGTTTTATATGTTTTTAAGAAATAGTTTTCACGTCGCACAGTGGCACCGCTCCATACATTTCTTGGAAAAAAATAGAAGGAGTGGTCGTACAACAATGAAACTTTGCAGAAACACTTCTCTGGACTAAATTAAGAAATTTTGAAAAAATCTTGGAAAACCGCCCACTGCCACACCCACCTCCCATATAACTGCAATTACCAAAATTTTTATTTTTGGACCTAGGGACATGAAATTCGGGCACTTCTTAATTGAGTTCTCCTGATGAAAAAAAATTAAACTTAAACGCAAAATGACGTTACTTATACCTTTACCTTGATAAAAATCCAATATAATATGCAATGTTTTAATTGAATATGTAACAGGCGAAAAATTGTGTTAGTTTTTATACTCTCGCAACAATGTTGCTAAGGAGAGTATTATAGTTTTGTTCACATAACGGTTGTTTGTAAGTCCTAAAACTAAAAGAGTCAGATATAGGGTTATATATACCAAAGTGATCAGGGTGACGAGTAGAGTCGAAATCCGGATGTCTGTCTGTCCGTCCGTCCGTCTGTCCGTCCGTCTGTCCGTCCGCCCGTCCGTGCAAGCTGTAACTTGAGTAAAAATTGAGATATCATGATGAAACTTGGTACACGTATTCCTTGGCTCCATAAGAAGGTTAAGTTCGAAGATGGTCAAAATCCCACTGCCACGCCCACAAAATGGCGGAAACCGAAAACCTATAAAATGTCATAACTAAACCATAAATAAAGATATTAAAGTGAAATTTGGCGCAAAGGATCGCATTAGGGAGGGGCATATTTGGACGTAATTTTTTTGGAAAAGTGGGCGTGGCCCGCCCCCTACTAAGTTTTTTGTACATATCTCGGAAACTACTATAGCTATGTCAACCAAACTCTACAGAGTCGTTTTCTTCAGGCATTAGTATACAGTTCAAAAATGGAAGAAATCGGATAATAACCACGCCCACCTCCCATACAAAGGTTATGTTGAAAAACACTAAAAGTGCGTTAACGGACTAACAAAAAACGTCAGAAACACTAAATTTTACGGAAGAAATTGCAGAAGGAAGCTGCACCCAGGCTTTTTTTTTAAATTGAAAATGGGCGTGGCCTCGCCCACTTATGGACCAAAAACCATATCTCAGGAACTACTATACCGATTTCAATGAAATTCGGTATATAATATTTTCTTAACACCCTGATGACATGTACGAAATATAGGTGAAATCGGTTCACAACCACGCCTTATTCCAATATAACGCTATTTTGAATTCCATCTGATGCCTTCTCTGTATAATATATACATTAGGAACCAATGATGATAGCGGAATAAAACTTTACACAAATACGGTATTTGAAAAATATGTAAATGACGTATAATGAAATCTCGATTATCACTTTATCATGCGAGAGTATAAAATGTTCGGTGACACCCGAACTTAGCCCTTCCTTACTTGTTATTTGTAATATTATGCAAGCACCATATCTTTAACAATGGGATCTAGTTCTAAGGAAATTTTGTTCGAATGACGCCTTAAGCTACTTATGTAAGAATCCGAAGTTATAAGAAGTCTGTTGAAGACATCAGTATTTGTGGAAGTTACTAAAAGGGACGGTAATTGGCGGTTGGTTGTTTTTTTTTTAATTGAAAGTACAGACTCGGAACTTTAATTTTTTTATAGTAAGAGAGCTAAGCAAGGCAAAGCACATAAAGTTTTTTTCCATCAAAAAATGAAAAGTTGGTATTTTTTAGTATAATTTTTGAAAAATTATAAAAATTAGCTTACTTTGCCAATTTCAATAAATTTTTTTTTATAAACAAGTAGGTGCTATATTTTCACTAAAAAATAAAAGAAAAGCCATAGTTATAAACTTACACACAAAAAATTCTTTATTTGGACAATAATTTTAATCTGATTTTATTTAATAACTTTCCGTCGACTTCTGTTAGTTTTTTTAACTATAAAATTTCACTTTTTATAAAAAACCTTGTTGAATTTTTCTTATCCAAATATTTCTTTACAAAACAAAATCATTAAAGTTTTGAAATTGGAAATCCTATTTTTTCCGCCGAAATGCCAGTGTGCGTCGCCAACAAAAATTATGGAAATCGGTCGGGACTTCTCTTAGGCACTATATAATGATTCGCATTGCTAAAAATATTTTTTAATTTATAAAATTTCCTGAGAATATTGCGTTCAGCATTATGAGGGACATCGGTCCAAACGTTTCCCATCACTAAAACGAATTAATATAAGGATTTCTGATAATCAAGTTAAGTGCAACGTTTAAAGTAAGCATTCTTTATAATATTTTATAAATAATTGCCACAAACTCCGAGTAGCTATTAATTGACTCCATCAGAAATTTGTCTTTTTTAAATACTATCCGGGTTTTTTCTTATTTAATAGAACTTTAGACAACTTCTGCGTTAAGTGCCGCACAAAATTTATTTGCCCGATTATTTGAACTACCATTATACCATATATGTATTTGTCTACATTAAATTCCAGTAAAACTGTCAAAATGGAATGAACAAACCACTAGAACTGTAGCCTTAAGCCAGCGTAAATGTAAGTCATTTCTTGCTGGGGAGAATCAACCAGGCAATACGACCAACTATTGCTAACTGACAGTGCCTGTCATAAATACATTTGCATCTATTCACAACAAATTTACTACAATTTAGAGCATTTGCATGAAAAATGGCATTTTCATGTTTCTGCAAACGAAATTGCTATAAACAAATGAGGAAAAACAAAGCTCTACCAGCATGTGCTTTTGTGTGCAATTATGTTCCAGTAATTCCCGGTGCGATAGCGTCTACTCTACTTTATATTGGTAGACATTAGAAGTTTTTAATAGCTAGCAAAAAAAAGAAGAATATATGAGCAAATAAGTAATGGCTTTTGTACATGTAGTATTGTCGTTAACTATCTTTGGCGAATATATTATATGTATATAATACAATTTTATATCTACATGTATTATTGCTAACAGGGGATTCAGAGGAGAAAGTAAATTGTTCGAAATATACTCTTTTCAGATGAACGATTAGTAACAATGATACATAAACTTTAGTTTGACGTTCATACATACATATATCATACTAATCGAAAAGTATATCGAATTCATGGTTTAGATCTCCCCATTTATTTAGGCAAGTTAGGCAATTGCCTAAGGCGCAATAATTTTAGGACGGTATTTTGCAAATTTTCTTTATTTATTTTAATAAAATATAAAAAAAATTAGAAATTTTCTTCGTTTATTTCAAATGTTTTATATATATATTGGTTGTTGCTATGCGTTGATTTCCGAGTATTCCGTTAATTTGCACACAATATATAACATATTTATTTATTTATGTAAATATGACATGTGCATTTACATAGCAGAAAAAGTCTCATCTATACAAATTTTCTTTCTACTATCAAAAATTGGAAAAAATAGATCATTAAATTTTTTTTTGCAGTATCTATTTAATTCAGTTGAATAAAAAGTAACTGTTATATAAAATTGGGAACCAGTAACGTAATTAAATTCAAAATGATTTCACATAAAAGTAAAAAGGTCATTCAAACCATACAGAAAAAGTCTGCGTTCACTTCACAGATAAAAAGGTTAAGGGTTAAAAAGTATATATTAAATCAATAACTAGTCGGATATCAACGTTTTTTAATAACTTCTCATCGTGATTATTCATTGACCAAACTAATTAAGCTGTTGTTTCTGGACTTATAATTTCCCATTCTTCTTTAAGCGCGTCCTTAATCATTTCCTTGCTTGTAATAGTACGTTGCCTAATTTTTTTCTATAGTAGTTCTTATAAGTGTTCAATTGGGTTGTGGTCAGGATATTGCGGGGGTGCACGAAGTTGTTTTGGAAAATTATACAGCAACCATAGTTTCACAATTTTTGCTGTATCAATCTTACGACCTTTTATACCAAAGATGCAGAACTTACTTGATGGAATCCAGAACGTTTCAGAATTCTGTCACACTGTATCAGGAATAACTTCTTTTGGAATTTAAATTCTATGTCTTCTGAAATTTGATTCTCTGTCAGTCATGGATTACACTTCACAAAAGTGATTATGTTGGACTTATAACATTTTGTTCGCTTGTAATTGTTCATTATTCTCTGAACCGAGGAGTACTGTCTCTCAACATTTTTCGCGATTTCTCGATAACTTTTGCCTTTTTGCAACAAACTAACCATGCTTTTTTTTCACCAATATATATTTATTTTCGCTTTTGATCCATAATTAAAAAAAGAAGAATAACTCCTGTGATTATATTTGTTTTAGATGTGTAATTAATCGCGCTAACTATCATTTAGCATTTAAAATAAAATTGATATAAAATATTCGATCAGAAACGGAACCAGTTCGCTTGAGAGAGCAGTTCAATTATAAGTTCAATTCAAGCTCAGTCAATTCGGGATGGTAAGCAAAATTTTAAGATTAATTTATATTTGCCATTATTGATACAGAATTGTTTTCAATTATTGAAAGATATGATCAGTTGAAACAAATTATTAAAACTTTTGGATTTCTATTTACTACTAGTCTAAACCCGCGGCTCCGCTCGCTCTTCGCTATCAAGGATATCATTTATCGTGATAAAAATATATTGGAATAGTTAAATTGGCAATCTACATTTTTTATTGACATCATAAATCACTTAAGGAATAGTACATACATAAATATGTATGATGTAACAATATCCTCACAGCCTCTGCATCTGCATCGTATATCGTTACACATATACATAAGTATATGCTTCTTGTTATAGTGAATAACAAATAATTCTGCCTTGGGATCCGAGGCTGACGTTGTTGTTGATGTTAATGCTGGTTCCAATGGATAGATTAAACTATTTACGCCTTTCAAGTTATGACTGTCAACAGTGACCCGGGAGCCTGGTCGCGAGTGTGACGACTGTTTGTTTGATGACAGGGGATATTTCGTCTTGCCCTCGTTCACCATCAGACCCATTTGCTTGGCTTCCTTATCCGTTCTGGAGAAAGCAGAACTAACGGCGTAAGTAAAGCTGTTCACTCTTATAGAAAATGGTGCCTTCCCTATTTTGTTCTACAGCTCGAATTGTTTTCTTCAAGAGTAGATTGAAGAGGTTACATGAAAGGGAGTCGCCATGTCTAAAACCTCGTTTAGTATCGGATGGCTCGGAGAGGTTCTTCCCGATCCAGACGAAGTTTTTGGTATTGCTCAACGTCAGTTTACACAGCCGTATTAGTTTTGTATGAATACCAAATTCAGACATAGTGGCATAAAGGAAGCTCCTTTTCCAGTTCTTCGCCGCCGTGTTTGTATAGCTCGGCCGGCAATCCTTCATTTTCGGCAATGGAACGTTCTATCGTGATCGGTTGGGGAATCGGGTTCGCCATAATTTTAGTATGCTCTGGTTATCAGTCACTAAATCACCTCTGGGGGTTCTACTAGAGTATGCTCCGATCTTGAAACCTTCTGTTAGTCGCCCCATTTTTTCGTAGAATTTTCGAGTATTATCCTTGTCGACAGCTTTTCAAACTATTCATACTCACGTATTTCGGCCTCTATCTTTTTTTGTATGCGTCTCGCTTCCCTCTTCAACTCTCGGTATTTATCCCATCTCGCACGTGTTGTGTACTTCCTTATGTGACCACTGTAGTAAATGCCACAAGGACCTACTCGTCTCAGTCCTTGTCCCGCCCATCGCACTTCTTGGACGGCGGTGATGTCAACCTTTATTTTTACGAGGACATCAACTGGTTGGGCAGCGGCACCTTCCAAACTAAGGAACCGGACATTCCAGGTGCATGCCCTTAAATCGTAATCTTTAATGCGTTTGCCATGGTTTCATCAAAAGGGGGGTCCCTCATCCAAGGCTGTTGTTTCCTTTTTATGTTTTGAAGTTATTGACAAATCTATGTTTGTATAAAATCTAACCCAAATAAGTGTTTATAGAATACTTATGTTATGGATATGTGTCAAGTAAAACAAGAAAAAACCTTAACTTCGGCTGCACCGAAGCTAATATACCCTTCAAAGGTGCATTTCTTTTAGTAACTATGTGTTCGGTTTGTATGGCAGCTATATGCTATAGTGAGCCGATCTCAACAATGTCTTCCGATATTACATTATTTCTGTGAACAATAACTCATACCAAATTTCGTGAAGATATATCGTCAAATGAGGTTCCCATGCAAGCATTTGATTCCGATCATTCAGTTTTTATGGCAGCTATATGCTACAGTTAAGCGATCTGAACAATTTCTTCGGAGATTATATTGTTGCCTTAGAAATTAATCTATACATAATTTCGTGAATATATCTTGTCAAATGCAAAAGTTTTTCATACAAGAACTTGATTCCGATCGTTCAGTTTGTATAGCAGCTATATGCTATAGTAAGCCGATCTGAACAATTTCTTCGTATATTACATTATTATCTTAGAAAATAACCTGTGCCAACTTTTGTGAAGATACATTGTCAAATGTGAAAGTTTTCCATACAAGAACTTGATTCCGCTCGTTCAGTTTGTATGGCAGCTATATGTTTTAGTGGTCCGATATCGGCAGCTTCTTGAAGAGAAAATGACGTTTGCAAAATTTCAAAACGATATCTTAAAAACTGAGGAACTAGTTCGTATATATACAGGCAGACGGACAGACAGGCAGACGGACATGACTAAATCGACTCAGCTCAACATACTGATCATTTATATAGTACATATATACTGTATAGGATCTCCGATGCTTCCTTTTGGGTGTTACAAACTTCGTGGCAAACTTAATATACCCTGTTCAGGGTATAAAAAATGTGATGCCATTGTTGTGTGTTTTTAGTATTATTGTGAGCTTGTTTCTGTCACTGTCAAATACGAAGAAATTGCTATGTAAAGGGAGAAATACCTAGACAATTGTACTATACATATGTTCGGATTTAAACAAGAGCACGGGTAACTGTAAATTTATAACAGTACATAAGTGAATACACTTTTGTAGTTTGCTTTAACGCAATATATACAAATGGTTTGATTGTGTAGTCGCCAGTGTTACCTGCGCTCTAAGCCAAATTAAATGTTACGAGTCGAAATAAATTCAAAAATATTTTACATACTGAAGATATTCGTCCGATGCAAACTTTAATCGGAGATTGAAGCGCTGGCTTGGAAAATAATGCAAGTTAAATTTTCTGAAGATATTTTGTCTAAACATGTTTCCATACAAAAGTTACAATATGGTTCTTGGAGAGAAACGGACATGTGCAATATTTCCCAAGCTAAGAGACTAGTTCACGTATACTATATAGTAATGTACATATATAGACAGACAGATGAACGGAGAGCCCAATCCACTCAGTTTCCGATATTTCCTTCTGAAGGTTACAAAATTCGTGGCAATTATTAATATACTCTGTAGGAAGTTCTGATATTAAATATGTGGGGCTATTTATAATTCAATGGCACATTATTATTGGCAAAAGGTTCTTTACAATTGATCGATAATTTTCGTGAAAGCTCAGCCATTCGATTAACACATTCTGTATCTGTTGACTCGAAAAGTAATAATTTAATTCCGCTGGAATTAAAGGTTGTGATATATGAAAACTAGTAGTTAGCTTGAGTGCAGAATAGAAATTGCTAGACGTTTCAAGATTACTGCAGACATTATTTGAGTTGGTACTCCTATTCGAGAACTTTAGTAAATAATCCCTTAATGGTCCAATTCAATTCCATTTAAATAGCAAAGAAGCAAACTTAAGAAAATCAAAAAATAAATAAGAAATAATCTAATATCGTTATTAATTCTTTAATTTCTTGTCGAATAAGCAAATGGGTTGCTAAAGAATATTGATAATCGTCGTTTAATGTGACCATTTAGACTGACGCATTTCGGGGCCAATAAGCCTCCATCCAACCATTATCACAAACAATTTAAATGTTAAAGATGCCTTGCAAAAAATTGTAAATTTTGGACGCTTAAAAATAAGAGGAAATAGTTGTATCCAATCAAGCTGAAAACGAATTGAAGCTGAGTTCGCAAGTCACAAATGACGCCATTAAGAAATGAAAATTGTCGCAAAAAAAAAAATGTAATCGTGGAGTAAAACCACCACCACCGCCAACAAACTGTTTGGACCTTTTCAGTGTGGCTTTAGGTCTGGAAAACCAACAACTGACCAGATATTCACCATGCGCCAAATTTTGGAAAAGAACCATGACAAAAGAAATGACACACATCACCTTTTCGTCGATTTCAAAGCTGCTTTTGACGGCACGAAAAGGAGATGCCTTCATGCCGCGATGTCTGAATCTGGTATCCCTGCAAACTGTAAACTCACGTTGAGCAATACCAAAAACTTCGTCTGGATCGGTCTCTCACATCACTGTTTACAGTCCTAACTTCGAAATCGTAGATAAAGTCGTCTATTTTGGAATCAGAATTAACACCAACAACAACGTCAGCCTCGAAATCCGACGCAGAATAACTCTTGCCAACAGATGCTACTTCAGACTGAGTAGGCAATTGAGAAATAAAGTCCTCTCTCGACGACCAAAAACCCAACTCTATAATTCACTCATTATTTGATGAGTCGACGTTACGAGTTTTCAAGAAAAAGGTTCTAAGGAAGATTTGTGGTACTTTTCGCATTGGCCAGGGCGAATATCCCATTCGATGAAACGATGAGCTGTATAAGATATACGACGACATAGACATAGTTCAGCGAATTAAAGACAGCGGCTACGCCAGCTAAGTCGTGTCGTCCGAATGGACGAAAATACTCCAGCTCTGAAAGTATTCGACGCAGGACCCGCCGGTGGAAGCAGAGGAAGAGGAAGACCTCTACTCCGTTTGAAAGACCAGGTGAAGAAGGACCTGGCTTCGCTTGGAATCTCCAATTGGCGCCACATTGCGAAAAGAAGAAACGACTGGCGCGCTGTTGTTAACTCGGCTATTACCTCGTAAGTTGTGTCTACGCCAGTAAAAAAAAATTGTGGAAGATATCGAAACATGCGAGCACAGTTGAAGGGAGGAAAAAATAGTTGGAAGGAATAAAGAAAATAAAATTATTAGAGATATCAATAAAAGTTTGTAAAGAAGAAAAATAACAAAAATAAATTATGTTGTGATTGTGAAATTATATTCTTCGTATTTTAGCTATTGCATGCAGAGACACCAAAGTTCTTTAGGAATTTGATGACCATTAATTTTTAGGCTGATTGGATTTAATTGCTCATGAAGGCAGTCATCAAATGAAAGCGCCAATCAATTGGACAATTTAATTCAAAAGCGAAATCGAAATCGAAAATCGCACTGAGCTGTCATTGGCTAATTAGAAAGCGAATGAGTGTCTGTTGTATTAAATTGGTTGTTAAGTTAGTGTTAATCGGCATATATTCTCATATATTTATGAAGTATGCATGTATTTATATTTCTTAGCGGGCATGTGGAATATTGTGGGCGCAACAGCAAGCTCTCGCACTTTTCAATTTACATGTTTCTTTGTTTCTTTGTATGTTTGCAGTTGTGCATATGTGTGAGAAACGTGAATTAATTTGGAATGCATACGTGAAATTTTACGAATACCTTCATGCATGTTGTAATTTGATGAAATGTGCGTGCGACGAATGTAAAAATAAAAGAAAAGATTTGTAACAAAAACAAAAATGTAAAAAATCATTAAATGAAATAAAAAAAATTACAAAAGCAGAAAAGGGCAGCTGATGAAATTGTAATGGCAAGTGAAATTTTGTGCAGCTCGATTTGCCTTGCATATTTATCGCTGAGGTTTTTGTGCGCACGTGTGCGAAATTTTTATTTGTTTGCTTTATTATTGAAAATATTTGCGTACCTTATTTAACACTAAAGTGACAAAAACAAATGAAAATGGTCAACAGGATTTTAATTAATTACGCCGCCAAGGGGAAAATTAGTTAAATGACCTCATTTGAGGCGCCTGTTCACCCTAATTGCATACAATGTTGATATGTATATTATTTTGTACGTTTTTTATACCTGCATCCCACCAGTTCATTTCTTTTGATTTAAAAATTATCTATGATTTATTTATGTGCAACGGCCACAATAAAATCATTACTTACTGCCAAATGCCAGGCCTAAGTTGTGCGACCCTTCATTTTACGGTCGCCTGCCTCGGGGGCAGCGACCCTATGTAAAATTTTCACACGAAATGATAACAACAAGTCTTGCTTAATTTTTCGATTAAACATCTTTTCAACTTTTCATTTTTATTTTTGTTGGATTTCTTTTACAATCTTCTGTAAATTTAACGATACAAAAAGGTGAATTTCCTTCGTGTATTTTACAATAAATAAGGTTACAAATAAATAAATAAATTATTAACAATTAAAGGTATTGTGCTTAAGTGGTAAATGTGGTAGAGTTTGTAGCTATATTCAGTTTTTGTTGTTATAGTTGCTGTTGGCTTTCGTATTTGGATCCCGTTTGCTTTTGCACGCGGAACACTCATACGCCACGGCGTGCGGTAGGCAGTGATGGCGTGGAGAAATTCCCAACTCTTCGGATAACAATTAACATAGAGTGGAAAAATTCCGCCAAATCAAACAAATTGCTCTAGTGCTTGTTGTTGTTTGCTTAATTTCAAGTTCCATTTTTTAAGATGAACTCAACCTGGGCCGATTTTCCGACATTATGCTCCGTGCTGCCATCCGGTTCATTTTGGCTTCATTAAATTCGTTCATCTCCGTATTTTTACTTTTTGTGTAGAGTTTTGTTATTTTTATATTTTTAGTAAGAATGGGTTTCTTCTGTTCTTGCACATACATGGGTACGTAGATATAGGTACTGTCAGAGTTTAAGGAAAAATTTTAAACATAAGCTTTGTAGGCCAAGCTTTGTGCCTCTTCGCTTGGTTGATATGCGGGTTCGTTGACGGCAGCAGATACGCCCATGGCTCGACCATCCCAGGGGCCGTGGGCAGTGATGTGCGCAGAATGGTGTTCAGCGGCGATCTAGAAGTGTTAAAGATAAAGTGGATGGAAGAAGGAAAACATAGAAAATCGATTATGATTGTACTACAAACGAAAAATTGAACAATAAACAAAAATTTTGAAAACATGTTTAAAGCTGTCCTTTTTAAAGTGACCAGGGATACACACAATATACTAAATACATATGTATATGGATATGATTAATGGGAAAGATATACACACAAATATATACATTTAAGTTTTTACGATTTTGACGCATATAAAAATTTGCAAAGGATTAATAATTCTTATATTAACTATTCTTCTATATGAATGTATATGCTCGGAATGACTATTTTTTTAAACTAAATTTACAGCCCCCGACAGCTGTTGGATATTTGAAATTTCAATTAGTTTTGACTGGGCAAATTATTTGAAAGGGTTTCAATTTGTTTTTGTAGGATTTGGTACATTAGAAACCATCACCTACATAATTATAAAGGGGTGGAGGGAAATGTGGATATAAATGCTTGAACAACGCAATTATGTGCTAACAGGGACATACTCGTTTCTGCCTTTTCACAAAAGCCAATTTCGGCACTAGCGCTGCCGCTGGTACATCGGGCATTGAGATGACTAACGCTACTGAAGTGTTCTAATGGTGTAAATGAAAACAGAAAATAATGAAAAAATTAATTTTCACACGTCTTTGAACACATACGTAAGTATACCTAAATTTTCAGAGACTTTAGCCCAAAATTTAAAGTTGGTGGATGGAAGCATTCCTTATTAATATATGTTTTATAAGATTCAGTTGGAATTAATATCATTAATAAAAAAGCGTCTAAAAACGTTTCTATAGAATTTTTATAGTATTTAATTATCTACAGTATATAGTGAAATATTCATATTCTTCTTTTCCTACGAACGCTTAAGTAATATTTTGCTAGCTTTCGACATATGGAGAAGCTTGTAGCGGTAGCGTCTTATGGTGATACCAAACACCCTTGTATTGATTAATAAAACTAGTATATGTGGGTGTGAAGGATGGAATTTGAAAACCTCATAATGTTCATGCAAATATGGGAACTCAAAAGGCTGTTAAAGTGTTGGTTTCACCTAGATATATACAGAGTCGTTTATGGGCTGTGCTGGGATGTTTGTTTTGTATTGAAGGGTGTTTTCGGGGTTGTTTGGAAGAAAACTTACCCAAAACAAACATTACAATTTAGCAAAATACCTTCTGTCCACAAATTGTTTGTCCGCGATTTTGCTACAACTCTTTCGATAGAGATAAATATTTATTATGAATGCATTTTTTTTTAGTTTTTTTTCTGATTTTAGGGCAGTACATCATGCCAATGTAATTAACATCCCACGACAGCCTAGAATTGACGCAAAGAAAAACAGGAAAATGTCCGATTAGGCTTACCTTCTTGCACAATTGGAAAATGGCCAAACCAACCGACACAATGAATGAGAAGAAGCCCAACGCCAACGCATTGAATGCCTTAATCTTCAGAATACCAATGGCCATTGGGATGACAGTCATCGCCTTCAATAGGATCAGCACCATCAATGGCATAATCATTTTACGCAAACGGTGCTTCTTGCCTAGATGTGTGTGCATGAGAACGAATGAATCCAGTGGTGGTGGTGGGGGGGATTGGGAGAGATAGTAAGAGAGAGAAAATTAATTATTTAGCTTTTTTCACTTTTGTGTTCCGGTGTCAGTGTAGACAAAAACGCATGCAAATACAAACACACACCCTTCTTGAAGAAGTTGCCCTTCTTACCCTTGCCCTCAACCACACCATCACCGGCCAATTTCACATTAAGGCTCAACTCATCGTTGGCCAAATTGCGTGAAGAGACGGTGACCTTGGCATCACCTAAAGGCAAGTCCATGGTAACATCGTGTCCCTGCAGGTAATCGCCGACAGCATCGACTATATCGCGTTCTTCGTCGTTGGAGCGTGCGCTATTGGCATCGACAGCAGCAGGTTGGTATCCATTGGAGCGGACCTCTACATCGCCGAACTGTTTACATTTAAGAAAGTAATAAAATTAATAAATATTTTATTTGAATGGCTAATATTTTGAATATAACTGGTGATTGGCATTGATATTGAGTCTGTCTATTATAAATATAAACAAGTTTTTCGTTTCAGACTCTTTCTGAAGTGGTAGATTTCAATCTATTCTTCAATTACTTTAGAAAGGAACACCAAGTGGTGTTATGCAATTTTCACCGCTTTCACAACTTCCAACACATCGTAATTCTATTATGTCGGCATTCTCAGATAATGCCTTTTCACCTCTTTAAATTCACCACACTCACTTTGTAGTTATCGTTGTTGATCACTGTATCGAGGAACCGCATAGCGCGCACCTTAATGCAGGCCATCGAATCAGCACCACTCTCACATTTTGCATTCTCTTCATCGATCATGCCCTGCATGTTCGTTGGTCGTACAGCGTTAGCTGCATTCGCCACAGCAGCGAAGCCCAATAGCGCCACGAGGACGAAGTACCGCATCGAAGCCATGTTTTTTGTTTGATTCGAAGTGAATGTGTGAAACTAAAATGCCTTGCTCGATCCGCTCAAGTCGTATGCGACCTCCACTTGCTACTCGCCTCGTTGAAGGAACAATTGCGAATAATAATCGTTTTTCTATTGTGCACGATTTTTATACTGCATATTTTAGCTGCATGCCTACAATGAAATTAACGAAAAACCGATAAAAAAAGCAAATACCTATTGAAGAGTCACTGAAGAAATGGCGGAAGAAGACATAAAAGCCGAAACCAGTTGACAGACGCTGCCGCGCAGAGTCTACACGCATGCACACCTACCGGCGAGCATTGCGCGTGCACAATTTCGGCGCACAGAAAACAACAAAAAACATACCTCTGTGACACTCAAGTGCACGGTGCAGTGGCACATGGCATGTGTGCGGACAAGGGTGTGCGTACCAATAGATTAGCGAATGTGCGTGTATGCGCTGGCGTATGAGCAACAATTTTTTCAAACCCTTGGCTCTCTTAACAGAAACCTGTGCATTTGTATTTGTTAATGAATTGATTCATGCCTTTCAACGCAATATTTATGCAAAGCACGCACACTAATGATAAGCTCAAAACTGGCAGCAACAGCATGTTTCGCGCAGCGTTTACATACGAGTATTGCAGATGGCGCCCAGATATCTTGATCCCAAAATAATGTAGTTTTACAAAGGTGTTTAATAACAATTTTAAAGATAATTAACTGCAGCTGAACAAGTAATTTACGCATTTGTGCATTGTTTAGTATTTTATTGAATATCATATAGTTTATAAAAGTCGTCGCTACCGATACGTTTCTATCTCGATACAGAATGTACTTAGAATTAAGACCACACTGTGTTCGAAGTACACTAGTAAGGTTAATAGAAAAATTGAAAGAAGCATAGTCAAAGAATCTAGAGCTGGACTAGTTACTGAAAAAAGTTGGAAAATAAAATAAATAACTTTTCAGCTTAGAGGGGCACACTGCCATTTATATTCACTACATAACCGGCTACATATATCCAACTGCTAGATTCGACTACTTAATAAATAATAAAATTAGCAATGTTATTGCACACTTTTTTGATGTCTTTCGATAAAGGAGTCAGCTTAGACATTTTCACTGTGGCCTAGAGATATACTAGAAGTCGTTTTTATTTGTTTCTTGAAAACGCTATCAATAACGCTTAGAAGCAATATTTTAGAAAGATTTCCGTAACTATTGCTATATAGATAAAGAAGTACATTTGTTTATAGATTGGAATAGCAGAAATAAGTTCTTAAAGTTACAAAATGTTTTTAGCTTCATTTACCATTGTTTATTTCCTCTTGTGAAACTTTGTTGGGTAATTTATAAGATGAAGATCACGACTACAGGATAAATTGAATTTCGGAAAGCTTTTATCTAATTTGGTTTTTCTAGCATCCTTTGAAAATGACTACTCGTACTTACCCCATATTGCATATTCATTGCAATATATTAATTTTTTTAAGATATCGAACAAATTAGCCGATATATACCGTACAAAGTCTACCGGAAGTGTGAATTCTTATATTGTGGGCTACGGATAGTATTGAACTTAATTGACCTAATTTAAGCCCAAAGATATAATATTATCATGTTTCATTAAGATATCTTACATACAAAGTCCATCGGAAATTCGAAAATATTTAAAGTAGGCTTATGGCTAAGAGAAGTGTTGATCTGATTTTACCCATTTTTGACATGAAGATAAGCTATTACTAGAAAAAAACCGCTGAGTTTCAATAATATAACTCACATATTAACCGATATTTATAGTATAAAGTCAATTCGAACACACAATAAAATTTTTGAAAATATTAAGCATTTTTCCAGTTACAAGTGATCTCCGATGGTGTTAAAAAAGGCACTCCACTCCAGCAGTCATTCCCGTTTTCTTCGTAGAAGAAACCTTAACAAAGATTGTCAGAAGATAAAAAAAATAAAAATAAAATTACAGGTTCCCAAAATGCTGTTTCGAGACAAACACGCTAGATACTAACAGATTGAGCTATTTGAACTGTGTGATTACATTTTAGATGGCTGTAACTCAAAAGCTATTTGAGATTAAAAAAAAATTTAGTATATTATTAATGAAGGTTTTTTTTTTAATTTCACACTAAGTGTGTCTTCTAAAACTAAACTTAGAAATCAAAAATAGACGCTTCATTAAAGATTAATTAAAGAAGATAAAGTTTTAAGATGTAAAGTTTAAACAGCGTGACTAAACTATAAATATCTCAATTGATTTTGATTTGAATTTAAATTGTTAAAAATATTCATTTCTTTTGGCAAAAAAAAAAATATTTACACCATAGCAAATTTTTTCATCCGAACTCAACACAAACAAAAGTTAGCGATTGGCACGCAGACGTACAAAAGAGAAAAGAGGGACCTACTTGATCATTTGGATATTTGAACATCACTATACAATAATAGATATTTAAGCTTAATAGTTGCCATTGTAAACTTCCTGTTCTTGCAATGTTTTACATGTTACGTAATGACAGATCGAGATAGCGAATCAAGACAATTGATTATGGCAATTATTGCAGAAGGAGGACTTAGATCCATTCCGTTAATAAAAAAATTTATTTGGCTTTATAATAGGTATTTAATTGGTATCTTTTGAAAAAATCAAATCAAACTTAAAAAGATTAAATGAGATTTTTAAAGCGCTCAACTCATGACACCACTTTAAACATTTGGGCATTAGTGGAAATTAAAATATGCTGTAAAAATTATGTTTAATTATATTGGGTAGTCGAAAAAGTCTTTTCGTATTTATAATCAAACTTCAACTTATATTTTTTATATTTATACTAATAAATAAATGAACAAATATGTAACACTTTTAACCATTTTTCCGCTAGAGACATTATGCCATCAGTGTAAAACTTCCATCAGTGTAAATCAAAATTTCGAGAACGGAGGCGAGCGAACCATTGTTGTGCTACACGAACTGAAACAGCATCGTCTCCATAATCTTCACAAATTTCATTGGTGAGTGCCTCAATATTCCCTTTTTTATACAAAAATTTCAAAATATAGATAATTTTTTATTATTTTCACTAATTTTTGAACAGCTGTTTTTTTGGTTAAATGAAGCTTAGAATCTCACCTTTCTAACACTATATGGTATGACCCAATGTGATTGGTAGCATTGGAGATATTTGACTGCAACGACATCTATTGACAAAATACCAAAAGACTTTACGACTACCCAATAATATTGAGATGTAAGTGCAATATTAAAAATTAAAAAAAATGCTAATAACTACTGGCATGGTAATTTTTCTTAAAAAATAAGACAAGCAAAATTCTAATATGAGTCAATAGTTACGTATGTATACAGTAAGAAAAAGCAGATATTCATATCCTTATACTCCTAATGAACCTGCCTGGTGAATTAGCGAAAAGTGATTCTAGAATTTTTGAGGTATTTGGGCAGATAATACTATGATGTCCCTTAAAGGAAGACAATACCAAACATTTTAATTTATAATTTCGAATAACATTCTTTTAAGTGGTTGGTTGAGGGTTGCCAAAATACCCAAAATCGTTACACCTGCTTACAAAATATTGTATCTATATTTATTACTGAAATAAGGCAACGACCGATAAGTATACAATGCTTTCTTTTACGACCTCACGCTGCGCTTTGAAATCTCGATTCGTTTTGGAAGCAGCACGTGAGTCTTTCAGAAGAAGGTAAACAATAAATTAAAACAAGCTGTTACTGCCATTTTAATCTAGTTCACGTATTTCAAAAACCATGTGTTGAATAACGAACTCTTACAAATAGACGAAGGAAATAATATATTTAAGTAATACAGAATTAATTCAAGCGTAATTTTACACTCTGTCACTCAATTATTTTAGTGCTTTGCGCAACGCAGCAATAAAAACGGAAATGATTTAAAAATTATGGAATTATAAATATTTGCCCATAAATTCTAAAATTGATTGAAAATCATAAGTGCTTACGCAATAGCGTTTCACACGGTTATTAAAGAGCGCAACAGCTAGAAGAGCTGAGCAGTTTCTAGGAGGAGTTGTGTAATCGACAGTGAATTTAAAACCCAAAACGACAGCCAAAAACCATACGTCAATCAGAATATGTCACATAATCGCATTCGTGCAATGCCTAAAAATGGCAAATCGGTCAAGTGAAACTAACTAAAAATTGGACAACATCAAATGCGTGCCTGAAGAGACTGAGCAATATTGAGCAGCGGCAATGAAATAGAAAGTGATTACCAAAAATAAACAAAACTGAGTGAATTGATATTATATAAAACAGCAGCAAATACAAATGCATTAAAAACAAATAACAAATTCGATTTTCGTATGTGATAATTTATACGATATCTAAACGTGTGTGTGTGCGCGCGCGTGATGACAATTGAATCTAATTGCAAGCGTGAGCACAACGTTTGTTGCCTATCATTCGAAAACGAAAGTGAAATTGAAAATCGTCTTCACTTTAAATGTCACGAAATTCATTTGAAATTCCAAGTAAAGATAATCACACGCAGCTACAACGCCACCGCCAATACTAAACACCAAGTGCAGTGAGGAGGACGAAGCCAATATTCACCAACCAAATGACGCTTGCTGATAGTGAAATATGAATTTCAAATTTGAAAACTTGGCCTAAAATCACATAACCCAACACGCTGACTTAAAACGCAAAAGATTTCACTGAGGCCGCAGTGTTGGGGCGTAGTTTTCATCGCTTTAGGATGGGAGTTGAGCGCGCCCCTGCTGCTCATTTACAATTCCGCGTACATAGCGGCTTGCAATTGCCGTTGGGCGTCAAGTGTAGGTACTGTGTGCGACGGGCCGCGCAGAAACGCAGTGCGCTTACGCATGTTCAATTCGCAGACCAAGCACTGAAAAGGTTCGAGTCAAAGTCATTCAAAGGTAAAAACGGCTTTCGAGGCGATTAAAAAGCAATATACAGATATGCGAATCATACCTTGTATTTGGGCGCGTGCGTAGAGCGCGCCATTGGGTGATATAAAAAAGCGTAAATGTGTATTTCTTCAATGATTTGTTTGTCTCTGATTTCGAATTTTTGTGAATTTTTTCGATTTCTGCATTTGAATTGTTAATAGCATTTCTAATAGCTTATCTTTATGGCAGTTTTTACATTAAAAATTTCTTCGAACCTTTTGCGGTTGCTCCTTTCTTTGATCGAAATAATTTTCATAGAATTAGCAATTCTGCAATTATAATAGCGGCACCCACTTGCATTGTCGCACGTTGCCAATAAGTGGCGGCAGGCCAATAAACTGCCAAGCTGCATACCTCTTTGACGACCGCAACCGCAGTGAAAATCAGCGCGATGTAGCGTTTTTCAGTTAAAATTGTTTGCTTTCGCACCCCTTAAGCGTTCATTAACGGGTGATATTCACAGCTCCGCAGGCAACTTCACTCGGTAGTTCCGTTGGCCGAGAAATATCATATGCATGTTGCTTTATTTGTTGTTTGTCATTGACGTCCTCATCATTAATGCCGTTTTAAAAGTGTTAGCCCAGACGGTACAGTGTTATTTGATTTCAAACTTTCGATGCATTCGCCGAGAAAGACTAACTTTCACTCTACCCAGTTTGTAGTGATGACTTAGATGAAGGTTTTGATAACGATCAACACCAAAGCATTGACCGGAATAATACATTAATTGATATAACAATTGTGCTACCATCAAATTAGTTTTTGAGATTTCTGCTTGCCTTATTACGATTTCTTTATAAACTGGACTGGCTGTATTTCTATATTATCGTCCCTGAACATTTTTATCGGCATTTCCAAGAGAGGTGTGGATGTTTAAGTAACTTTGAGTAAAACCGTTAAATATGAGGTGGATGTGACATTGTTGGGTCATATTATATGTTCATCAAGCCATTATATACATAGTTTATATATCTAACAATTATAGGTATTGACTACAAACGATGAAAAAGATTACAACCTACGTAAACAATTATTTATAAGTTCACTAAATCCAAATCCATTAGCTACATAATTGAACCACATTACTTGTTACTGCAAATATTATAATTCCTAAACATAAATTTACTTATATATATGTATATAATAACAATGCATATCGTCACCTGAAATGCAAAATAACGTATCATCAAAAAATTCGAAATTGAATGTCTTATAGATTACGCTTCACTACTTCAAATTACTTACATAATATTATATATGTTCAACATTTTCTGGTTCTCCGATCAAATATAAACTAGTTTTAACTAATATTAAAATTTTGTTTCACTCATGTTCCATTTTATTTCGTGTTTCATTCATGCCACTGTAAATTTCCGAAAATGTTGTTACGTTATTTTGCATTTCAGGTGACGATATACACATCTACATGGGTTACTGCATATTTTATGGAAACTTATACTCTAAACAGGCTATATAAATTCACCAGGATGTTTGTAACACGAGCTGAGCTGGTTTAGCCATGCCCATATGTTTGCCTGTATATACGCGAACTAGTGCCTCTGTTTTGAGTTATCGACCAGCTGCCATACAAACTGACCGATCGAACTCAAGTCTCTGGACGTAAAGTTTGTTATTTGACTAGGTATCTTCACGAAATTCAGCATATAGCAGCTATAATCTTCGAAGAAATTGTTTACATCGGACAAACTGTAGCACATCGTATATTTGTGATACAAAATGATAGATCAAACTTAATTCATTTATTGAAAATATTTTTCTTTGACAAGGTATCTTCACGAATTAGGCATAGATTATCATCTAGGCAATCGCTACTATTTCTGAATATATTATCTAGATCGAGCAACTATAGCATATAGCTGCCATATAAACTGACTTTTACCTGTGAAGGGTATTATAGCTTCGGTGCAGCCGCTGTTGACATTTTTCTTTTTGTTAGACCCTATCTTTAAGCAAATTGCATATTTTTTTAGAACTGAAAAAGTTAGATATGATCAAGATATCGCGTACTCTCAGATATCATTAGTATCAATAAAATCTACTTTTCCAATATCCCAGTCCACACTAAAGAAAATCGTTGGTAAAATGATCATATTTCATTAAACCCTATGATGAAACGAGGGTCGAGTAATAAATAAACTAAGGAGAAGTCGACTGATTTATTATTTAAAGATTAATGAAAAATTACTCGCTAAAAACCTTCGATTGCATTTTTCTAACTTTAATAGCATTAAAACAATATTAATAAAATTAGACAAAGTTGAAACGAATGCTTGTTTGTTCTGATTGTCGTGGGGAATAACTAGGACTACAATTAACGCCTTAAGAATCACAAAGTCTCGATTCGTTGGCCTAGAAATATAAAAGGTAGCCCCAGTGTTATGCTTATCCTTTTGTAGTACGATAAATGACGGAACGATAATTTATAAGAACAGTTATGCAATCCTCAGCTGCGAAAGGATGTACTTGTATACTCGTAAATTGAAAATGAGCTACTGCGCCAGAATAACTTATTGCTGCTAACAATTTAAGTAACTTAAAGCCGCACAAGTGGGAATTGCAAGATAAACGCCTGCTACATTTTTTGGATTACGTGGATTGTTTGGAATTTTGCTCCATTCAGGGTAAGAAACAGCACAACTGCTAAAGATTGGGTTGAGAAGGGATGAGGTCAGTGTTAATTTTATTTTATGCTTAAGCAAATGTAATAAAAAGCAACAAATGCGGCTACTTTCATTATATAAGTTGCCCATAAATTTGCTCGCGAAAAAGGTTCCAATGTGTTGGTTGACTGTAGTAGAGCCCAGTAATCGGGATTTACTGTGCAGATACAAAGGTCGGGGATATTGCGTATGACAGAGAAATTAAAAATGGTAAATTACAAGAATGTTTTGTGCAAATGAAGACGTTCTAAAGCCAACATTTTCATAATTAGGGATGACGGTTTGCATGAAGTAATTTAGCTCGAACTCGCTGGGATGCTTCGTTTTTGACGTTGATATTTTAAGTACACAAGATTAATTTGATTATCCAAGTCATACGGCGCTGAGTTTTGTGCAAGCATGAATAGAAAAAATAAAAAGAAGGGCACGAGTATTGTCCGCTGGACACGCTGTATGATAAACAAGTCGAAAACTTTTGATTAATAGCCATTCCTTTGAAAACGTTAGTACTATTTTTGGGTATATTATATGTATTTGGTCTAAAATAGGTAAACATCAAGAGAATTTCAAGCTTTTTTCGTATGCAATTCCTTCGAAGTTTGCTAAGCAACTTTCAGTTAAAAAGGTCTTATCAGTAAAATAAGCGTACAATTAAAGGTAATGGTTTTGACGGCCCTAAAGTAGGAGCTTGATATGCTTGTAGAAACTAGAAGCAGAAAAATTATTTTAAGCCATCATAAGACATCATGTATATACATATTAAAGTCTATTAATTTATTTCAATGTTCAATTCGCAACAAAATAATTCGGTTTTTATTCATATGTATAATCGAATTCCTAACATTTGTTGAATTGCACTGTATTTTTCAAGAAGCCGGACCGAATTGTGGTTACTTATTAGTAGCAAACCAGAGGATCTTGATAGGGTACATGTAAAACTAAAAGAATTGCATCCAACCCGAAAAAGTGGGGTTCAATCAATTTATCTATGTAAAAGACATCACAAAATCCAAAGACATTTTTTAGGGCTCTTCTGAATTACTTTCGTGCCAAACTGTTGCCAACAAGAGTAATGACACGTGCTATGGTAGTATTCCATCTTAAAGATAGTTTCTTGAAATTAGTCAACGGCGACCTAACAAATATAAAATCAATTTTTTTGAGAAACAAATAAAAAACAAGGAAAAACTTTAACTTCGGTTGCATCGAATCTATCATATCCTTCGCGAATACAAAAGATTCCTTAGAAGTAATTGATTTCGATCACTCAGTTTGCGGTTCGATATCGGTTCTTCCGACAAATGAGTTGCTTCTTGGGGAGAAAAAGAAAAAAAGAGAAATGTGTACAAAGTTCCAGACCGATATCTCAATAACTAAGGGATTAATTCAGGTATATATATGACAAACGGACAGACAGAAAAATACCTTACTGATGGTTTCATGAGAAGTCCAAACAATATAAGGTGTTCAAAATTACTCTTTTGGAAACTTTTATATTTCTAGTCGCCTGGAATTCCAAACTATGACGCGGGCGTCTAAAATCGAATTATATATTATATAGGTTATATTAAACTTGTTTGCATTATAATCTAAACTAAGATCAGCTTAGTATGATTCTTTTGTAATTTCGAATTTCAAGTGTAGTACACGAATGGTAAGTAAAAGTGATGATAGAGAGAGTGCACCATTAATACACGGTTAACAAATTTCATCAGTAATTTTAAATTTGTTTTATTATGTTTCATTCTTTAACGAGGTTGCCATATGCACTAATAATAGATATTAACAATTTTTGTACACGTAAGTAATAAATAATATTTTCTAGTATCTTCTTGTTAGATTTTCATGTTTTGTTCAATAAATAATTTCTTTGGAAACGGGTGCCGTCTTTAAGCCTAAGTAAAAAAACATTAAATAAAGGCGATGCGTTGTCGTCGATTTCCATTCGATAGAATGATTCGAAATTACTTTCACCTAGGTGAGAGTATGCATATATTTAAGATTGCCTTTGACCAGCGAAAGCCATATCTTGTGCGTCTTGTGGCTCTTGAGACGAACGCGCCCAAGCATGCGGATCCCATGCGGGCGATGGATGTTCGAAGTGCTCGACATGTTCGACATGTGCTGGCAAATCCAAGTGGTGATCGACGTGATGGTCCACATGGTGAGGCACGATATCAATGTGATGGGGTACAATGTGTTCGACATGATGGGGGAAGTGTTCGATGTGGTGTGGAATGTGTTCAATGTGTTCTACATGTTCGACATGATGAGGATAATGAACTACTTCGTAATTAATAATCTGCAGGGAAAGATGATTTAAATAATAATTAGAATACGACAAGAGTACGCGAGATAAATTTTTACCTTTGGTTTGGCAATTTTAAAAACAACCAAAGCGCCAGACAACACCAATGATAGTAGACCCAAAGTCATGGCTTTCCAGGTCTTGAGCGCGATCAAAGCCAAAGCGAGTGGCACCAAGACAGTGGTCTTCAATTTCAAACCGATAAGGAAGGGCAACAATACTTTACGAACCATACCGCGACCTTAGAAACAGCAAAAAATTATCACAACTTTCAATTTCACAATTTATAGCAAGGCTTACCTTGGTTTGGATCACGTTCCGCTAATGGTACAACAGAATCTTTTGTCAGGGCGTTGCTAAACAAAAAGTCCGGTACGTATGAGCGTGCTTCCTCGGTGCTGAAGAATTCAGGCGCGCGAACGCGCAGGGCATGAGTGGCCAAGAAGTTGTCGATATCGTTGAATAATTGTTCTTGTGCATTGTAGGAGCGTTGTTGTATTGGCTGTACTTTAGTAGTGCGTACAATAGACAACTTGTCGGTGATTTGGATTTCATCTTGTTGAAGTGCCTGATTGAACCACTGCATGGCTTTCGGTTGCACACAGCTTGTGCTGAAGTCCTTCAAGCAGCTGTTGTACATATCGAACGCCAGATCGGTGGCAGAGCTTGAGGGAGCCATTTGCGTGGTCCCAGCGTATGTAGCGCTAGCGGTTAGCGCCACCACAAACACAATGGCAAACATCCTCATCCTCGTCGTAGTTGTTTGTCACCCTTCGCGACTGACCAAAATGTGCTGCTTGGCTGAATGTGTTTCCTGTTGTTGTGGGTGCGTCTTTTCGCACAGACAATCCAAGCGGGTATGTAAATGGCGCCTTAGCTGTTTGTGGTTTTTATACGACATCGTACATTTTATCAATTAAAATGCATGTTGTCATCGAAAACAATAGTCGCTGCTGTCGCTGAAAATGGTTGGCATTGCACCTGGTCCGTTCTCTCTGGTCTCAGCAACTTTCCTTCATGCCAGCGCTCTCCTCGGACCGTTTCTTTTAGCAGTCTTCGTTTGTATTTTCATTATTTGTTTTGATCTAATATCCGCAAGCGCAAATTAAGCACAATTAACCAATGGCCGAACATTTGTAATTTCACTAGCATAGCAATTCGATGAGTACGAAGTGATGAATGAATTGTTAACAGATTTTAGGCAACACACATTCAAGTAGTTTAGTTTTTAAGATTACTGCTAGGTCCTAATAATGCCATAATCAATGGTTTTTGATTCTGGGGGAATCAATTTATTTTTTTCGAAATACTTTTAATGAAATCTGACATCAAGCTTAATATTGATTGATTTATCTACATGTATGTATAGACAAAAGAGATATATAATATATATCGGAGTATATATATGTATATGTATATATGTACTTATATAATAATAGGTTGTTAAAAAAGTCTTGCGGTATTTTCGCTATTTGGCGCTGAAAGCGCGTAGTTCTAGTTTTATTCGTCGCATCGGGTCATGCTATACCTTTTTGGAAAGCTCATTTCACGCGCTAACACGTGTTTGATTGATTGTCGTTTCTTTTAAGTCGTTCGTAAGTTATAGCGTCGCAAACACGGAGCAAAATAAAGAGAAAATACGGCATATTTTACAGTACTACTACGATAGAGGCAAAAATGCATCTCAAGCCGCCAATAAAATTTGTGCAGTTTATGGACCCAATACAGTTTCCATTTCCACCACACAACGATGTTTTCAACGTTTTCGTTCTGGTGTAGAGGTGGTCGAAGATGCGCCACGCTCCGCAAGGCCGGTCGTCGAAAATTGCGATAAAATCGCTGAATTGGTCGAAAGAGACCGACATAGTAGCAGCCTTTGCATCGGTCAAGAGCTGGGCATGAGTCATCAAACCGTTATAAACCATTTGAAGAAGAGTCACTAAGAAGCTCGATGTATGGGTGCCACCCGAATTGACGCAAAAAAACATCTTTGACAGTATCGACGCATGCGAATCGCTTCTGAATCGCAACAAAATCGACCCGTTTTTGAAGCGTATGGTGACTGGCGATGAAAATTGGGTCACTTACGATAACGTAAGGCGCAAACGGTCGTGTTTGAAAAGCGGTGAAGCGGCCCAGACGTTGGCCAAGCCTGGATTGACGGCCAGGTAGGTTCTTCTGTGTGTTTGGTGGGATTGGCAGGGAATAATCCACTATGAGCTGCTCCCCTATGGCCAAACGCTCAATTCGGACCTGTACTGCCAACAACTGGACCGCTTGAAGGCAGCACTGCACTGCAGAAGAGGCCATCTTTGATTAACAAGGCCGAATTGTCTTCCATCAGGACAACGCCAGGCCACACACATATTTAGTGACGCGCCAGAAGCTCCGGGAACTCGGATGGGAGGTTCTTTTGCATCCACCGTATAGTCCGGATCTCGCACCAAGTGATTACCACCTGTTTCTGTCCATGGCGAATGCGCTTGGTAGTCAGAAGTTGGTCACAAGAGAGAGTCCCGTGAAAATTGGCTCTCCGAGTTTTTTGCCAATAGGGAAGCGAGCTTCTATAAGAGGGGCATTATGAAGTTGGCAGCTCGTTGGGAACGCGTCATCGAACAAAACGGCGCATATTTGACTTGAATCGCATTATTGTACCAATTTTTATGAACAATTGAAAATTCAATAAAAATACCGCAAGACTTTTTTGACAACATAATATAACTCCTATACTGACAGACACATAAGGTTTGTTAGAAAACCGAAAACTATTATATGTAGTATATGGCAGTTGAGGTAGTATGGACCACATACTATTATCATGTCACATACTAAAAACTAATCATATAGAGTAAATTCAGCTGGATGTTCGAAAGTCCTATTATTAGTTAGATGAGGGCTAGGCCAATATTTCGCTCAAATTTATATATTTTAGGCACAAAGGTACACTGTTATGAGTGAAACATGCTCTGTACTTTTTATTGAGATAACTCAAACAGTGGCCGATATATCCAGCATAAAGTCACCTGGAAGTTCGAAAATTTTTATATTATTTATATGAGGGCTCAGGGAAGTATTGACCTATTCAAGCGATTTTTAACATACAGACATACCATTGTCAGAGTCGTACTATCGCTGAATTTCAATTATATATCTCACGCATTGACCGATATTTTCGATCAAAAGTCAACTATAGGTACTGGGATACAAATATTCGGTACCTAAGGGCTTAAACAGTTTTTATTGATTTGATTAATTTTTGATCATAAGACATACCCGTTATATTAATTGCTTCTTGTTTTGTGTGTTGGAAGGTAAAAGAATCAAGTGGAATTTAAAATTGTGTCATCTGTGAAGTAGGCGTAGTTATTGACTGATTTCGCTTACTGTTACAACGTGACATAGAAATACCACATACCAAATTTTGTCGGAATCGGTCAGTCGGATCCCGAGATATGGGATTTCACTAAAAATTAGGCGCTGCCATGCATTTAGTTATTGATTTATGGTACTTTTAGTAGTTTTGAACAGTACCGTTATATGGGGAGTGAACGGGGTTTTCATCCGATTTCGTCCATATTCACACTATAGGTAAGAGTTCTTGTAATATTCGTGATGAGCGAATTTGATTGTTGTAGCTAAAGTGGTTCAGGAGATATATACTTTAAACTTATTAGAAGACGGGGCAACGCCCACTTTTTATACTCTCGCAACAAACTAACGGTTGTTTGTAAGTCCTAAAACTAAAAGAGTCAGATTAACTTTTGAGATATCATGATGAAATACACGTATTTCTTGGCTCCATAAGTTCGAAGATGGGCAAAATCGGCCCACTGCCACGCCCACAAAATGGCGGAAACCGAAACCCTATAAAGTGTCATAACTAAGCCATAAATAAAGATATTAAAGTGAAATTTGGCACAAAGGATCGCATTAAGGAGTGGCATATTTGGACGTAACTTTTTTGGAAAAGTGGGCGTGGCCCCGCCCCCTAATATGTTTTTTGTACATATCTCGGAGACTACTATAGCTATGTCAACCAAACTCTATAGAGTCGTTTCCTTCAGGCATTTCCATATACAGTTTAAAAATGGAAGAAATCGGATAATAACCACGCCCACCTCCCATACAAAGGTTATGTTGAAAATCACTAAAAGTGCGTTAACCAACTAACAAAAAACGTCAGAAACACTAAATTTTACGGAAGAAATGGCAGAAGAAAGCTGCACCCAGGCTTTTTTAAAAATTGAAAATGGGCGTGGCGTCGCCCACTTATGGACCAAAAACCATATCTCAGGAACTACTCAACCGATTTCAATGAAATTCGATACATAATATTTTCTTAGCAGCCTGATGACATGTACGAAATATGGGTGAAATCGGTTCTCAACCACGCCTTCTTCCAATAAAGGCTATTTTGAATTCCATCTGATGCCTTCTCTGTATAATATATACATTAGGAACCAATGATAGCGGAATAAAACTTTACAAAAATACGGTATTTGAAAAATATGTAAATGACGGATAATGAAATCTCGATTATTACTTTATCATGCGAGAGTATAAAATGTTCGGTGACACCCGAACTTAGCCCTTCCTTACTTGTTCAAACTTTATTTTCCACAGGTGCCCTTTGCTACTTCAGTAATTTATGAGTTTTATATCTTAATTTGGTGCTTATACGTTTTCGGTTAATGGCGGTTTGTATAGTGGTCCGATTACGCCCATCTGCGAATCGAACTTTTCTTTGTATTAAGAAATCGCATACCAAGTTTCATATATCAGTTTTTATTCAAGTTAAAGCTTGCACGGACGGGCGGACAGACCGAAAGTCAACTTTTCCCATCGCCCTGATCATTTATGTATATATAACCCTATATCTATCTCGATGATATATAACCCTAATTGAAAGTGGCTGCACTTCTAAATACCTACCTAAAATATTTGTATTTCCCTAACGAATGTTTGCCTTAAAACGAATACAATGTTGGCAAACTATAGACTTGACTTAGCCCCACAAGAAATAGTTTAATGGCGTCAAAGCGCACGACTGAGGCGGCCAATTGACTGAGCCATTTCGTGAATAACACATTCACCAATCAATAATGAAATCAAATCGATTATGACATTCGCTGTGGTGCCGTCCTGTTGAAACCACATATTCTCCGAGTCCATATCATCCAATTCGGTCCGAAAATATTTGGTTATGACGCCGTCGGCTCATAAACCGTACCAAACCTTAATTTTTTCGCGTTGCAATAGTGACTCGTGGAGTAGGTGCTGCCAACTAATAATGCATATTTTGCTTATTGACGAAGCCATTCAGCCAGAAATGAGCCACATCACTAAAGATGATTTTTCGATGAAAAACCGGATAGTTTTCAAGTTTTTGTTCAGCCCAATACACAAACATACGACGATTCTTCATCAAACGGCTTCATTTAGTGCGTCAATATGATCTTGTAAGGAGACTGATTTAGATCTTTCCATCAATTGAGAAGCGGCAGCAATATTCTCGACACTACGTGCACTTCTTTGTCTCATTGGCACGGAAACATTGTGTATTGTGCCTGTGGATTCTAATTTTTCTATCAGTTGCACAATTGCTGATCTGACAGGCCGATTATGATGACCGAAAAGTTGAGGCCACTGACTCCGAATTTCGCTAGTAAATTTTAATAACTTTGACTCCTTGTCGGATCGTATATCTTTCCATGATGAAATGGGAAACCTTACTGAAGAGAAATGTCAAAAGAGCGGGGAAAAATATGGGGTCGTTTGCTGTTGCTATCGGTCTACTTTTGTAGCGTATTTATTGAAAAACCGTTATTACAATTTGATAATAGGATAAGATGAACCTCAATCAGGCCCTTCCCAACTGTCAACTAAAAGTTTTTTATGTAATAATGCTAATACATTCTTATTAAGTGGTTATAAAATTTTGTTGTTATATTACAGTAAATCGATTTTAAATTCAAGCGAATATCGTTCATGCAAACAGGTATAATCATGAAGCTATTGATTCTCCCACATTAAAGCGCGGAAATGGCCACCATAAACGCTAACCGTTAAATAAAATTGAAATTTAAACTCACTGATAATCGTAAATGTGTGGAGTGTAAATGAAGCTACGTATATGACTTTGATAGCATTCGTTGCGATGGAGATTATGTTTTCCAGTATACGAATAAGTCTACAAGGTGCGTTCCAAAGTAAACAGGACTTTCAAAAAAACAGAACAAATATTTTTTCGGCAAAATCAATTAATTTTATTCAAAATAGTCTCCTTCTGCCAACTTTCATCTTCGCGATATTCGGGCCGAACACGTCGAATACGGCGCACCAAACGCTTCAAAACACCAAGGTAGAATACCGCATTAACGTTTTAGCTCGGTGGAACAAATTCTTTGTGGACAATACCCTTGGAATCATAAAAACAAATCAACGTTGCCTTTACTTTTGATTTCTCGATGCGCGATTGTTTGGGTTTCGGCTGATCGTCATTTATGTCCTCACGACCACTTTGAAAACGTTGAAACCACTCGGGCACTCTGCTACGGGATAGGCAATCATTGCAATAAAATTGTTTTATCAATTGAAACGTTTCGGTAAAAGTTTTACTAATTTTAAAACAAAATTTAGTTTTAGCTCTTTGTTCGAAGCTCATTTTCGCACCGATAACACAAACATACTGACACTTAAAACGCAATAACCTGTTTACTTTGGAAAACACCTTGTATACTCAAGTATATAGAAATGTTTGTATAAACCATATATGTACTTATGTATGTATGTCAAAATGGCAAGTAAGGGCAGTAAGCCATTAGAACCCTAGAAGAATTTTTATACACTTGCAACATTGCTAAAGTGTATAGAACTGTAATTTGGCATAGGGAATCGCAGAAGTAAGGGACATATGTGCGGTAGTTTATATATACTTGTATTCGGAACCATTCAGAACAAATCCCTTTAACAAAGTGCGATAAATCAGTAACAAAACACTAAACACAACAGAGACATTAAAGTTTACTCCCGAAACGGTATGAGAGCGCTTCATAGGAAGCTGGTATCAAATTCTGTATATAAGATTATTAGTACTCGTATAATAGGTTGCCAAAAAAGTCTTGCGGTATTTTCGCTAGTTGGCGCTGAAAGCGCGTAGTTCTAGTTTTATTCGTCGCATCGGGTCATGCTATACCTTTTTGGAAAGCTCATTTCACGCGCTAACACGTGTTTGATTGATTGTCGTTTCTTTTAGGTCGTTCGTGAGTTATAGCGTCGCAAACATGGAGCAAAATAAAGAGAAAATACGGCATATTTTACAGTATTACTACGATAAAGGCAAAAATGCATCTCAAGCCGCCAATAAAATTTGTGCAGTTTATGTTTTCGTTCTGGTGTAGAGGTGGTCGAAGATGAGCCACTCTCCGGAAGGCCTGTCGTCGAAAATAGCGATAAAATCGCTGAATTGGTCGAAAGAGATCGGCATAGTAGCAGCCGTAGCATCGGTCAAGAGCTGGGCATGAGTCATCAAAAATTCATTTCAATTTCAATAAAAAAAAAAAAATTCAATAAAAATACCGCAAGACTTTTTTGACAACCCATTATTTCTATGTTATAGTCCGAAAAATGACGAAATCGGAATACAACATTTTAATTCTTTTGCAACATGTTTTGATATAAAGTTTTGTCAGCACCTGAAATAATTTCTTGTACTCTGATTACCGCAATTTGCAATAGTATAATTTTTTTAGTTTTAGTTTAGTGTTTTGAAAATGTCTAAATACGAATCCCTAAAAAGTTCGATAACTCCGTAAATAAATCCGTCAGATACACCATGAGCTCATATCAAAACTGGACAATGGGCGCGGTATTGCTCATATTTAGTTGAAAAACCAAAGTTCGAAACCTTCTCAAACAAATGTGGTACTTAGCATTATTCTTATATCACAGAGTGAAAATGGGCGAAATCGGATACAACCACACCCATTTTCCTCACAAAAAAATTCTAAATTCCATCCAACTCTATCACTATCCAGTACACAAATCCAGCACCAATGAATATATTAGGTTATGCTAAGAGGTCAATCCCAACACGGATCTCAGTTGGACAGCTTAGAACTCTTGTCCATTTTGGTACCTAAAATCTTCTATATACTGGATCATAAAACACTTAAAAATCCACAAAGCACCTTGAGCGTATTACAAATTTGTTGTGACGGCTAATCTCAGTTTTGGCTATGTAAGACTACCGATATGTTAGAGTACAAAGAGACTTACCATAGTTGATGGTATACCACACTTTTTAGTTTTCAATTAACACTGCATTGTGGAGTTGTACTCCGGTATAAAAATATGAAATTATAACTAGCTTTTTATTGAAGAAATAAAAGAGTTGAGCGGGTGGCATAACGCGGTAATCAAACCTTTCCCTTCATACCCCTGTGGGAAAACAGAAACGATTTATTTGGTTATAAAAATAAGCTTTTATTAAATATTATTTTTAAATTATTTCATAAAATAATAAATGTTATATTTAGGCATATCATTAAAAACATTAAATGTAAGAACATTAAGTTAAATATTTTTAATTATCTTTAAAATTATGTTACAAATAACAATTTATATATAAAATATAAATGTTATATTTAGGTACCAAATGTTTAAGTTAATTTTTTAAATCTGTTTTATATATATAAAAAAGTTGAGTGCAATTGCATGTAATTTTCATGTTGCAAACAATTTTTATATTTTAACAGTTGTAACTTGATGTGACATATGGAACTAGCATATAGCATACAATTTAGAAAAAATCGTTAGCTTTGGACTTTCCTGCAGGGTCATGCAAGCGCACACTTGGTAATGTCGCTTGCATATCCGAGCGCATAGCTAGGCTTTCCGATTGACAGCTCGGTATACGCGATGGGTTTATTGCCACATGATTTTTACATTTGGCTGTAGCTGCGGAAGGCGGCTATAAAATCGTTTAGTTTGCTCAGTTAGTCGTCGTTTGATACTAAAAGCATTCTTGCAAAAAACTGCAACTGTTGCCATGTGTGTACTTACTTACATACTTTTGTATATAGGGAAATCAAATTGTTTGTGTGTGCGGGAACTGTATACAAAACGTGCCTGGAAAATTAAAATGTCGCTTAAAATTTTTTCAGCCGACATTTTTGGCTTGTACTGTTGGCCAGCTGTGGTGGAAGAAATAATAGGGGTGACGAGCAAAAGCAGTTTGCAATTCTATCTTCCTCCTTCTTTTTGCTGACAGCCTGGTTGTTAATGGGCTATTGGTCGTCAGCATGTAGTGATTGCCAACATCAATAAAATCATTTATTTATTTAAAAAGAATACCGAGGAATGCTAATGCTTGAAGGTACACGCTTACAAATATATGTATCGGTATATCTTCTTTTCTTTTCTTCAGTTTTATTGAGTTGCTATGTACTTTGTTTTGCTTTCACTTTTATAAAAAAAACTTACTTTCTACTAGTAGCTTTTTATTGCTACCCAATTGAGGAAACAATTCTGTTGATTGTTGCTTGAAGGGGCTTTTGCCAGCCAAATTTCAGGGCACTTCAACGATTTCGTTGCCATTTTTGGCATTACGCTGCCGCTTATAAGATACCATATTGGCATTGTTGGCTCATTTTCATTTTTCTTTTTAGTTTTCTTCTTTTGTTTTTACTTTTTCGATTTGTTGACAAAGGATGTCAATAATATCTATTTCCGGTCGGCATGTGCCGGAATGTTTTGCCAATTTAGTGCGCGTTGCCAAGAAAATTTCGATAAGCGATTTGTCAATGGTGAAATCTGAAAATATTTTTAGCAGAGAACTTCTTCGGTTAAGTTTGTTATTTTAGTTTACAATTACTTTGCCATCTTTATTTACACATCCGTTGTTGTTGTGAAGCTTCTTTCACTCAGGAAATCCATTGTTAATTGAAAATGTGGGTTTGGTTATTTTATATCTATTTTTTTACGAAAAATGTTTATATAATAAACAAATAAATTTGATAAACCATTTTGTAGATAATTAATTTTATTTGTATGGATGGCATATTTCATGTGTAAATTACATAATTACTATGTACCAAAGGTACAGGGTCTTTAGAGCTTTTGCCAACTGAAATTAGAAAAAAGGAATAGAAATTAGATTATGGACATAGAATGTTTATCTTCTTCTTCTTCTTAATTGGCATAGACACCGCTTACGCGATTATAGCCGAATTAACAACAGCGCCCCAGTCGTTTCTTCTTTTCGCTATGTGGCGTCAATTGGATTTTCCACGCGTAGCCAGGTTCTTCTCCACATGGTCCTTCCAACGGAATGGAGGTCTTCCTCTTCCTCTGCTTCCCCCGGCGGATACTGCGTCGAATACTTTTAGAGCTGGAGTGTTTTCGTCCATCCGGACAACATGACCTAGCCAGCGTAGCCGCAGTCTTTTAATTCGCTGAACTATGTTAATCTCGTCGTATATCTCGTACAGCTCATCGTTCCATCGAATGCGGTATTCGCCGTGGCCAACGCGCAAAGGACCATAAATCTTTCGCAGAACTTTTCTCTCGAAAACTCGCAACGTCGACTCATCAGTTGTTGTCATCGTCCAGGCCTCTGCACCATATAGTAGGACGGGAATTATGAGTGACTTATAGAGTTTGGTTTTTGTTCATCGAGAGAGGACTTTGCTTCTCAATTGCCTACTCAGTCCGAAGTACCACCTGTTGGCAAGAGTTATCCTGCTTTGGATTTCCAGTGTGTTTACACTGGTTCCAAGATAGACGAAATTATCTACGACTCCAAAGTTATGACTGTCTACAGTGACGTGAGCGCCAAGTCGCGAGTGCGACGACTGTTTGTTTGATGACAGGAGACATTTCGTTTTGCCCTCGTTCACTGCCAGACCCATTTGCTTTGCTTCCTTGTCCAGTCTGGAGAAAGCAGAACTAACGGCGCGGGTGTTGAGGCCGATGATATCAATATCGTCGGCATACGACAGCAGGTGCACACTCTTATAAAAGATTGTACCTGGTCGATTAAGTTCTGCAGCTCGAATTATTTTCTCCAGCAGCAGATTGAAGAAGTCGCACGATAGAGAGTCGCCTTGTCTGAAACTTCGTTTGATATCTATCGGCTCGGAGAGGTCCTTCTCGATCATGACGGAGCTTTTGGTGTTGCTCAACGTCAGTTTACACAGCCGTATTAGTTTTGCGGGGATTAAGGGGGGTCACTCATCCGAGGCTTGTTGCGTCTTTTCATTGGGGTGTTTTTCTACGTGGCGGGTCCCAAACCCAGCGCACAATCCAATGTAGGGGATGTTTCGCCTTCTCACTTTAGCTCGCCTTCAAACGGATGTGCTTAGGCTACCCAGAGGATACTTGGTCAAAGACCGGAAGTCGTGAGCTGCTTGAGCCATATGTAAAAGAATCGTTTCTGGCCACTCCCAAGTGAATGGCGATCAGAGAACTTTCCTCACTTGCGTGAACTTCTACACATGACCCCATCCTCCAGAATGCCTATCAGGGGACTCTTTAATAAGGCTCAGCATTGGATTCACTGACGAATGGAAATGTATAAACTAAACTTAGGAAGGCTAAAAGAACTTTATTAAAAAAGTTTTCATAAAAATGTAGAATATATCAGTCAAAATCGCAAATCAAATCAAACTACCCTCATAATTTCATTCTAAAGGAAATCCAAAACTCAAAAATTTTTCATCGATAATGAGATGTTTTCACTTATAGCTTGCTGATAAGGTGGAGTACTTGGAGCTTGTCCAAATAACCCAAATAGCGATAACAGAGTGATAATAACATCCCTTTTTCTAATTTATTGCTCGAAAGGCAACATACACGTTTTTTATACTGCGGTGGCTGTTTTAAAAATAGCTTTAGAGCGAGAGCTGAGAGTCAGTAAGTATTAAGAGCGCAATCTCAATGATTGGGCTTGATACGAAATGTTTAACATTAATAATATCATGGGGATATATTGAAGTCTGACGATATTGCTAGAAAGAGCACTATCGCTTCTTTATTTTCGAACTGAAAGCAGTTGAGAGTTCTCTTTTCCTTGCTGTTTGTTTTTGGAAATTTTAATCCCAACTGAAAGCCAAGCGAATTGTCTTTTATTCGTCCTTTCTACAATCTGCAAATTCATATACAAAATTGTAATGAATGAACCAATGTCTTAAAATTTATGGCAAAGTCTGCGTGGCCATCAGGAACCATTTAAACTTTTACTTCTTCATATGATATACATACAACGTCATATAACGGTTGAGGTGAAAATTACTAAACGTGCAATAGTAATTAGTAAATAAATGCTTTAGTTGAAATCTTACGTCATTCTCTACTTAACGCATTTCAAACAAAATTTTGAGTGCTACATTGTGGAAAACTATGCGTTTTGCATTTTAAATTGTTTTTTTTTGTAAGAAACTGTTTTTCATAAGAAAAAAATCGTTAATATCTTTTAAAGGGTTAGGTTTACGAAAAAACCGTAAGAGACTATTGTGTGTTCTTAAAGTCAGAAGTTGCAACTCGGAAATGTCCGGCTATAAGGATTATCCGCAATGAAGAATTTTACTGTATTTTTCAAGTTGTTGGAAGCGAGATTTGAACTTTTGTATCTGATAATAAAAAAATATAAAGCTGTAATGCGGAAGACCTTCCCGTGACTATTAAGAGCTCAGGTGTGAAGAGACTTTTTTAGAGGTGTCTAAGAATCTATTTTCCAGAGTACCCAGCGAATATTCGTTCTTTTACCCACATTAATGTGTAGCTACCCACTGAAAATAAGTTTTGCTTTTCCAGTCAACTTTATTGGATATATCGATTAATGAGGGTGAGTGATCAATAAAATAATCAATTTACTAGAAAGGAGCAAAGCTAATTTTTTTATTAACGCGAATGTAATCAAAATTTATGTAATTTTTTCTGCTGATATAGAGCGAAGCCCCCAATAAATTAAAAATCTAACCAAACTGGTAGCTCTCCATAAATTGATTAAAAATCATTATACAGAATTAAATTTTTTTATTTTATTTTTATATATTTGTCTGACGCTTTCATTTTTATTTGAATAATTACATACTTGTATTTATATTTGTAATTTAAGACTTTCCATCAATATTATAGCTAAATAAAAACATCTTTTTATAAATTAAGAAATAGAAAATAAATAATTTATCGACTGAAGTTTAATTATATACATACATATAGTATACACTTTATGTTTTTAAGATGATATCTAAACTTAACATGCTTATTTGAAATTACTTTAAATAACAGTAATAATATATGTATAGTCATTTACCTTGCAATCACTTGCAAGATGAACAAAATTTTCATAATTCACAATTGACTAAATTTTCTATATACGTAGTACGATAACTGACTTGCCGTAGGCATCTAAACCACTTCAGACAAATTACTTTAAAAGTTTTAAATATAATATATAAAAGTTATTTTACACATACATATAACCAGCTATATTCAATGTAAATTCTAATTATACAAGTGACGTAATTGAAAAATCAGCAGCAGATTTCATCGAGTCTAATCAGGATACTTAGTTGTTGGTGCATAATTACAGCGGTATTAAAATTAGTTTCACTAGAGAAATTAGAAACCGTATATTTTTTAACAAATAAATATCAAAGAACAATCAAAGCGTGTAACGGTTAGTCCTTAAAATATACTAGTTAGTAATTAAGCTACATACAAAATAATTAAACGATCAAATAAATAAATCGACTTATGTACTAATCCTATTTACAAAAGCAACGGCGAAAGTAGAAAAATTGAAAATATATCGACTACTGAACGCCGCGGGATAAATTGCTGTACAATTAGTTTTTGTTAGTTACTTATTCGGTGTGCCTACGAAGTTAGCTGCAGGCCGCTTTAGTCAATTTACTGTTTTGGCATTTTTGCGCCTAAAACGCTGCAAATGCCCACTATGCATAAGCAGGTGCTTTGAAGCTTTCACTTCAGTACCACCACGTATCGATTTTGTGTCATTCACATTTCCGCTTCGTTGCCAAGCGCAACTCATTCCGTATTAATGTTGCACTGCGGATAAAGGCGTAGGCAATCTCTTTGATCCTGTCCATCACGGGCGGCTTGTATGAAACGGTAGAAGCGCACAACGGCCCCGTTCGGGTTCGACACGGGTTGCAATTCACTCGTATCGCTGCGTGAATTCAATTGTCAGCATTTGGTATAGTTGTTGTTGACGAGTGCGTGTAAAGACATAGAAATGATAGAATACTGATTAATGATGGGGTGGTATTTTCGATTTTAAATTTCAATTGGTAATTTTATAGGCCTTGTAGGCAATAGTCTTTATAACAATTTTATTATATAACCGTTTTAGAAATAAATCCAAATTCAAGTTACGAAATTTTATTAAAATTTTGCTAACTAATAATCTAAGTATATATTTGGATAAGTTTGATCTATATCTATAAGTTAATATCATAATCATTCAATGACAAATAATAAAGAAGTCATGAAAAGTGATGAACTAAAGAATGGAAATAGAAAACAAAACTTCACAGAGAAGTTAGCCTTTATTCAGATTCTCTCTATAATATCAACTAAGAGTGCAGGAGAACGCTTTCTAAGAACTAACATTGACAGTTTTTTCTGGTTTGTTTCTATTTTTAGATCAAACTAACAGCTTTCCAAAACCGAGAAGTGAAAATCAATCAATCATGCACTATATTTATTGCCTATCTACATATACGAAATCTCGAATCTAATACAAATTTCGTGTATTCTGATAGCAGGAATGGATGGAAAACATCTTAAACAGTTAAATATGTTTGCTTACACAAATATTTCGGAGCACAGCTTCAACTTAGATTGTACTTCTGTCTAGCATGAGTAGGTAAATTCTTAATTTTCTTTCCAACGCAGTGGCTACGTACGCGAGCTGAATAATTGAGTCGCATACATACTTACGGTTTGAAAGTTAGTATACTTGGTGCTTTTAGGCTTTTGAGCTCTAATAAAGCGACATATGTATGTTCTTAAGCTCATACGTGCTTCACAAAGAGCATGTGTGGATTTTTTAAGTAGCAGGGAAACTCTCTCCACAAATTTATATGAAGTTTGGCAGTACAAAGAGATTGTACATTATGTATGAATGCTGCTGGAACAATGTCTCAGCAGACAAGAAGATATTTTTCTCAACTTAATTAGATCAGTTTATTGTTTTTGCATTAAAATTCAGAGATTTATTAGAACGCATTGGGATTTCTTTTTCATGATTCACTCAGATGAATTCCACAACTCCACTGTCCTCCTAAAATTGTTTTACTTCGGCATTTCTTTCGAGCACAATAAAAATGCTTGCCGTTATAAGTAACCGTTTGTGAAGCACCATGCAATCGGAAATTAATATCCCATTTGCTTTGGCAATTTGCAAAGCTGCTTTAACATTCACTTTGTGTATTGCGAAAATAAAATTACAAATGGAATCATGATGTGTTTTTAATCAAAATCAGAACGAAGCACCAAACCGAAATCAAAGTAGATATTGCATTTTTGTAAAATTCCATTTGTATACTTTCTTTTGTTACTGTGAAAATTGATAATAAGGATGAATTTCTCTCACGTACACCGTTCCTGCAACCAACACCAACAGGAAGGTCCCCAACAACAACGTTCGAGTGATTTATTTGATATTAATGGAGAACTTACATAACTGTATAAAATTCGTGTTTAGTACGGATTGCAATTGTTTCCCATTAATGGAAAATGGAACACTTTATTCGGTTGGCGCAATGTGGAATAACAAAATTTATATTGGATAGTTGGGTTTTCTTCATATTGCCAAAACATCTGCTCGATTTTATATTAAAAACTCGTTTAATAAGAATACGTTTATGTTAAAAATTTTATAAGGACATAAGATAATATGATACGCTATTACAGATTTGAAAAGACCTTTTTCATGATACAATCAAGGATGAATATTTCATCAGACTCAGAAAGTAAAGCTGTTTTCGATTCATAGAGTTGATGATTCTTCTTTCCGTGTCAAAAAACGTTTTAGTAACCCCTTAATTATGTTCTCTACGAATTATTGTAATTGTTTTCAGGTCTTAAGTTTTTAAAATAAAAAAAAAGAAATTTGATATTTGAGTCATTCATAGTCTCCTACTTATCTAAAGGAGATCCAAAAACTTGGTAGCGTTGAAGATAGCGGTTATACCACTTTAATGGCGCCTGGCACACGTTCAATATTTAATGGAATATTTGGGTTCATATTGATGATTGATGGGCCGCGAGTGAATGCTACATGTTCATTATAAAATGTCAAAAAAGTGAAGAAAAGATTTTAAGATTTTGCGGAAAAAAATTCAAAGGAAGCATTGGATCAAAAAAAAGTAGCAACCCTTGAACAGAATGCACCGGATCTATGATTAAATTAAAATGTTTATATATGTAAATATAAATAAATAATACATTTTATACATTGATTCCGTCGTATCGCGAATATACGTAGACTATATCGCGATAAATACTGAACGTTTAAAACGCATTCCATAGTCCGCTTTCCTCGTTTCAAAATATTTAAATATTTTGAGACATTGATCAATCCATTAAAATTGCATGATGCTACACGTTCAATAAATATGACCATTCAGATTCGCGGTCAATATATATTGAACGTGTTGCAGGTCCCAATGAGGGACTTTCCAGTATGGATTCAACTGGCCAACTTTGTGGTTAATTTTTATTGAAGTGTGTATCCAGCTCGATTACGCGATCTACTAATTTTTTGATTCGATTGTTTATGGTAAAATCCATATTTGTTTCAAAACACCTCTCGGTATGATTACCTCTCATCGTTGATAAATATTTTCCCATCTAGCATTTTCTTCAGATCCGGGAACATGAAAATGTGGTTGGTAGGACCGGAGAATACGAAGGATATTGCTACTGAAATCTAGCGCCTTGATTTTGAACTCTAGGGAATTCACTGTGCACAAAACTGTTTCATACCCCAATATTTATGAACGCTCAAAGTAATGATCAACTTCATTTTACGGTCATCCAAATAATTTTGTGGTTTTTGATGCTTTTCGTCCGCCCTTGAAACATCCTCCATAGGGAATTCGCTAAAAGTGGTTCAACAACACGGATTTTCATTTTATAAATTTTCTTGAAGCCACCAATGTTTGAGTCAATCAAAATGCCATCTCATAGACTAAGTGTCCGATATCTGTGCAATTTCTACTTACTTTATCCTAAGTCGGGTCTAACTATTATGGAAATAATATGCTCTTTCCCCTTGAAAACATTACACTTTACTTTGTTCAAATGGCCAGTTTGACAGCAAAAAAATTGGAATACCTTACTAACGTCCCAAATATGTCATATGTAAAGGTTACATTTACATTTCCATCACTATTGTTACGTTGATTTGAAATTATTGGAGCAAATATGTTAGATATGTCTCCAGGCGTTGACGAGCAAATTTATTTACTTATTATTCTCGTTAAAATTTGTACATGAATGAGCGGGTTTATACGTACTTACATATGTACATGTGCATTCGCATAAATACACGTTTGCAATTTGCGCGTTTTGACAAATGATGATAAAAGGTGACAAATTTGCTCTAATTTTTCTGACAGCTTTAAGCTTCGCTGGATTTTATTATTCGCATGTGCAACTCTTTTATTGCAGCTGATATATAGTTAGTTATGTATATGACATATGCCTACTACATATATTACCTAAATGTGTGATTATGTGAATATGATTGGATAAATATACTAGAAGTGAAAAATATAAGGGTTTAAAATTAAATGAAAAACGAAATTTTTGTAAATTTTTCTACATTAACTTTAACTTTTACGTTTATGTTTAGATAACACTAGGGTTTGCAGAGTAAGTATATAGCCTTCTACATCTCGTCAACTCTTTCCGCCTCTTCGATGTTGTTTTTCGGTACAGGTACCGATTTGAAATATAAACTGACTTTCTGTAGACTTTGTTTACCACAGTTTAAAAAAAATATCAGAACCAAATGTGTTTCAAGTTTTCAATAATAATCTTTCAGCAACATACATAAGTATACAGTGCGGTGTTTGGGTTAAAATTGCATTTCTATGACATCATTTTGTTTACTTACCGACTCAGCTCCGCAGATACGAAATTACTATGCGGACTGTATCGCGTTGGATCCTTATACATGCTGCAGATAAGACGCTCTTTGCAGAGATCATCTGTAACTCCGAGTTGTTCAACGATTTTATCAATTTTCAAAAGAATTGGACTGTAAAACGGATCATAGTTCTTTGGCATGATTGGCTGAAATAAATGTAATACAGTTTTATTAAAAATTGGCTTTAGTATTTTTACTTGTTGTCAAAAGAAAATACCTGTCCATCCTGTACAAATGGCTGTTTGTCAAGTATTTGTTGTTGTTGCGATATTATGCGGTGTTCCGCCTGGATTCGTAAGGCTTCTTTTAGTTGTGCGGCCAATTCGGGCTAAAAGGAATAAAAGACAAGGAGGTCACAGATACAAGTTTTTATTCTTTCGCATTTTCGTTTTTATTTGCTAGATACATGAGGCAACTAAACAGAATGTGTCTCAGAGGTCAGTCAAGCGGAAGTCCTTCTTGGTAAAAGCCGCATACGGGAATTGCGCCAAAGTTTAGCGAAATACCCAAGCGTGTCTGGATTCCAATAAACTTGGTGTAAGCGATCACAGTAGGCGATCTCCCACGAAGAGTGGAGGAGGCTCCGACTAGCCCTTCCATACGCGCCAGGGGAGAAATCCTTACTCTCTCCAGACGCGGTGTATAAGTGGGTAGAAAGCTTCCTTAGAGCGCTCCTGTTCAATTATATCACCAAGCGGCAGAGGGAAAACGTTCTGGTAGACATTGGTACTCTCGAAAATCAGAGCTTCTTGTAGATAACTCTCCAAGAAGGGCCGTAGGAGTGGGCAACTAAAAACTGGTCACCTTTGGGATAGTACTTCTCAGTGTGCCTCAAACGGACTACGCATACGTTTAGTGTCTTTTGGATTGTCACCTAACATCATCAACGATCAACTCATTCAAACCATTCAACTACCCTGGGCCGGATGGCATTATACCATCACTAGCTGGTATCTATATATGCGAACTGAGCGAAGTGTTAATGAGATATTAGAATGGGACTTGGAGGCAGGTTAGGGGCGCATCCACCATCAATAGGAGGAACGCGTCTTCAGCTTGCTGACAGAGTTAAGTATCTATGGCTCATCCTACCGCAACATTGAGGAGAGAGCATAGAAGACATTGGTTGCCCTTTACTGTTGCGGGGGAACCATAAGCAGATTAATATTAAAATAATATTAGAAGGTATTAAACCATAGTTAAGTCAATAATGCTCAATGGAATTTTTTATTGGTGGAAGGCGCTGGAAAAGATCACATGCGGAAAGTATTTGTGGTGCATTACTAACCAGACCAATTATGGCGTTAAATTTCTTGCTGCATACAGCATTGGTGGGTGTAGCCACGAAGTAGATGGACGCGAAAGCTGCTTTCAGACTCAGATATTCTGACAGCGAGACTGAGTACTTTGGAATCCTCGCATACTTCGATTTCAATTCAAAATACTTGGATTACCAGGTGTCGAACCTAGCCCTGGCTGTCACTTGTTAACTCATATACCTTCCTTTCCTGACCACTGAAGTGCCTTCCAAGTGGAGGTGGATGCCATAAAAGTGGCAGTAGATTTACGACTCCGAAGCGTAGTCTCCGTCAGAGTGGTGATTATCCATTCCGACAGTAAGGCAGCGATATTAGCCTTGAGTTCGCTGAATGTGGGCTCAAAACTAGTGAAAGATTGTCTAGACACCTAAGGGTGAACATCTAACCGGATGCCAGCTGCATCAGCTTGTTGGAAGAAGATGATACAGAATCATCTCAACACTTTCTCCTCGATGCCCCACCTTTGTCAAATCAGGGCAAAAACACCTTTAAATATTTTCGTGAAATAGCGGAAGTAGAAATAAAACACCTAAGCAGATTTGTGATATGTTCATGGTTTTTTTTGACGATAGCTAATGTTATGGCCAAGAACTTAGCTTTATATAGAGATAAGAGTTTGTCATTATGTATCAAAAATGGTTTCGGGTCGTTGTCCGTCGCGTTTGGCTTGAATAAATTCGGAGGGGAATAATTTTCGATATGCGTCAATTGAGGTTGTGTGTCAACGGCGCTGAATATTATCTTTCAAGGCGTCAATCGTCTCGGGCTTGTCTGCGGAGACAATCGACTTCACATAGTCTCACAAAAATTATCCGAGCGGTGTTACATCGCATGACCTTGGAGCTCACTTGACAGAATGTGCTCACCAAAAGTTTCCTTGATCGATTGTTTCATGGCTGTATGGCATGTTGTGCCGTCTTGTTGGAGCCAAAGTTCGTCCACACCCTAATATACTCTATAGCGTTCTCCATTGACTGTGAAAACATTGTGGCCGCCTTCATTTTTGTAGAAATATAGACCAGTGATATCCTTTGTTCATAGAGCTCGACATAGTTATTCTTGAATGAAACGGTATCTCGACAATTATTTGTAGATTATCTCTCCAAATGTGAAAATTTTGTGTATTAAGTACACATTCAACCAAGAGAGACCTTTATAGGTTTTCTGGAGTAAGTGTGTTTAGTATGAAAAATGGCAAACCAAACTGAGTATAAATGAAGTAACAGCTGTCAAAAAAGCCAACTCCGAAAAGAGTATTGCCTCACTTAAAACCAAACATATAAAAAATACTCAAATCAATAAGTAAATTTATACTACTTCATGTCCATTAACTATTGAAATTACAAAACCATTACACCAACAAATCTTTCCTAAATTCAAATGATATGCAACAAGCAAAAAGTCGGAGAGAGAGAGAATCATAATGAATCCTCCATATGGAATAAACAAAACCAAGATGAAGTCATCCACTTTTGGAGGCTGCTGCGGCAGATAAGATATTAATCACTAAACATTTTTATTTACTTATGTACATACATATGTATTTAGAAGTGCGGTGTAATGAAGACAGTGATTTCTAAAGCGATGATGATGAAGGCGCCGGAGAACACGCGGATGCGTTGCCGATGCGAACACAAATGACGACGCGCTTTTGCACAGCTGAGTGGTAGACGCGTGCCATGTGGTGCAGCATGGCTGCTTGCAACGGTTATTTGCTGTTGTCGACACAGCTACTGGCATTGGCACTGAGCATTGTGCACTTCGCGCTCAGCGTCGCGTCTAAACCGGCTGCCGGCATGTTTGCCTTCACACTGTGACATACTTTCGCTACGTACTTGAGGCTCGACCATGGCAATAGTAATTTCTGCTGTTGTTGTTGCGCTCGCCGCAGCGCTAATGCCGAGTGACAAGAAAAGCGCATGCAATAATAAGGCAGGCGAGATAAAACCCATTCAAATGCACATAGACTAACACAAGTGCAGTTGAAAATTGCTGTCATTCTCAAACACGCCGAGTGCACTTGAATGGGCTGTGATAAACACAATTACAAGCAACCAAAGCAAAAACACAACCAACAGCAATGACAAAAAGTAGAAAGAAGAGTGTCTGCTGCAAACTGACGGTTGGCAGCAGATAATTACACATCGCACTATGATTGTTGCAAGCAATTGTTGTTAGTCATTTCTTTATGGCTGTTGACCCGCATGCGCAGGCCACTGAACGCAGACGGGGCGACGGAAAACACTTAAAACGCCGCTCAAGGGCTCATTTGCGAAGTTAAATACGCCAATATGACGAACGTGTATGTATTTACATGTGTACATATCTATATATGTATTTATAAAATTACTATGACACGTGCTATTTATATCACTTATCGTTTAAGCATGCTTTCATATGACCATCTTGCTGCTACAAGTACTGTGTGTACGATACATACATATGTACGACTTTATTTGGTAGCTATGTCTGCCTTTTTTGCTTACCCAAAAGTCATTAATTGTGTTTAGCATAAGCACGTTCATATACAGACATACATATATAGCTTATTTATGGCAGCAACTAATGAATGCGTTTCTGCCATTTTTTAATTGTTTATTATAGCCACCGCTCAAGTGATTAATATGAAAAATGGTGTACACCTCCTAAATAGAGCGAACAAGTTACTGCCAACCACGCCCAAGTCGCAGCAGGCAATGACTATTAACGCTGGTGAAAAGCCCATTAAACTAGGCTTCTTTCCTTAAATGGCTTCCGGTCATTAGTGGTGCAGAATTTACTCAAATTGTTGTTGTTTCATTTCTTATTTTTTGCTAATTTCTTCTTTATTTGCGAATCGAACATTCCAGATTAATGTCTGTTTGCCTTCTCTTATTCCACTAGCAGTTTGCCGAAAACTCAAGTAAAAAGCGCTTGGATACCAACGAGGCTGGGGTTTTCTTTATTAAGAAACTGAATAAAAAGCAATCGCGGAGAGCTTAGGAACCCTGGGGTGAATTTTATAAAACTCTATTGAAAGGATACCTTTTAAAAGTCAAGGCTTGAGTCTGAAATATTATATATTCTTATTACCTTTTTGTTCTCTCGTTTTCTGCCCTTACAGGTTTGGCAATAAAGTTTGTTTCAAGGAAATTTGGTTGCTTCTGAACAAAACTACTGAAACACTAATACGTAGTTTTATTTTAGGTTTCTAATCAAAACATATTTGTAATTTATATATATTTTCGCAAGCTCTCGTATTTTTGTGTGAAGAAAGATGTGATATCCAGCTTTGTCAACCATATTTGAATGCATAGAGTGACAGCTTTTTTACCCATATGAATCCGATCTCTAAGGTCAATATCACTGCAACAGCGAAGAACGTCTTGAACCAATGTCTAATATATAGATCTACAACCTCAAAATCACTATAACTTTCATTGTGTCCATAAACACCTTATTTTCAGGGAAAAAGCGAAAAAATATTATTTTAACTTTTTATAGATTAACATTGTTGAAAGTCAAAAATAATTAAGTAAAAGAGTAAGCTAATTTCTGATCTAAGGTTGAATAAAAAACGAATTTTGACAAAAAACGTGTTTTACTATGGTAGGCCGGGGACTTTTCAAGTTACCTGTTATATCCATACTTGTACATACGAATGTACTTACTTGTCGTTTAAATACTAATATTTGTCTTCATGTCGTTCATTCAAATATTTACATATTTAGACCCAGATTTATAATGCAATCTGATATATATGTATGTATATGTATGCAAACTAAATATTTTCCTCCATCAATGGTGCCGCGAACTTTATTTATGTAAGTGAAAATGCAAATAGTCCAGTTAGCTGATTGCATAGTAAACAAAATATGAAAATGGTATAAAATGACAGCCAACAACATGCAACCAAGTGAGTATGGTGAATAAATAAGCGCATACCAATTTTAGTACAAAAATGCAATAAATATGCATCTAGACATACATAAGTATGTATATCACATATGAATACTACATACTCCATTTACATAGTAGAATACTTAAAAGGGCGTGTAGTAAAAGCGCCGCACTTATAAATGGAGGAAAATACAGGAAAATGGAAAAGGTGGACGGAAATATAGCAAATAGACGGGCAGACAGACCAATGAAATGTAAACAACAAATCTACATGCATGACATGGAAAATGCATTTAAATAAACGAAAGTGTCAATGGCCCAGAGCGAGGAGATGGCATGGTGAGAGTAAGGGCGACGCAGCACAATTTTGCGAACGAGTTGACGGTGGGAATGCCACTATGGCATGAAATTGCTGGAACTGTGTCAAGTGCGATATTTCAAGTGACCACTCATGTGACAGTTTGTATGTATGTATGTGCTTTCACACTTTCATAAATGTTGCACTGCAGAACCTGCCTGGTTGAAAAAATAGGCAATTAACCGTCTGTGGCTCACGGCTTGTGTAAACAGCGGCAAAAAATCAAGTTGTTTATCTTTAATGAATTTAAAATAATGTAGATTTGCAATCCGCTGCCGTTCTCTATCGCCATTTTTTGTAATCTTCCTTGCTTTATACTACATACTTACATATGTATGTACATAAGGGTGTGTCATTCTGAGGCAACCTTTTTTTCAACTGAAAAACAGGCTAAAAACTTTCGAAAATGTGAAAAAAAGTCACTTAAAAGATGAGCTCTTAATATTAATATTAAGAGGTGCCTCTTTCAAATTTTCTATTTTCCATATAAATTACATGGAAAAAAATCATTTTTTTGTGGTGGTTATTGTGCGGAGGTTATTATATGTGCACGCGATGGTTGCCTGTAGGGATAGTAAACTCGATTCCGATTCTACTCGAGAATCGAGTTTTCTCGTAAAATAATCGATTTTTCGGAATCGATCTTCAGTAGTCGAAGTCGATTAGGAATCGATTCTTGACATTCACATTAGGTGAAATTCCGTACTTTAGAACACGACTGACCGATTTCGATAAAGTTTGGTATGGGACATTCCTCTCATATTCCTATATCACAGAACGAAAATGGACGAAATCGGATCACAACCACGCCTACTTCCCATATAGCACAATTTTAAATTGCATTTGATTCTTTCATTTTCCAGTACACAAATCAAGAAGAAGTTAGTATAACGGGAAAAACTTTGCATGCCTTTAATGTATGCCATCTTATGACCGAAAACTGCCAAAGTCTAACGAAAAGGTTCAAGGCTCTAGATAACGGATATTTGGACTCCGAACCGGGAAATTACAGAGCGTATTTTACTTATAACAGTGTATTTTTGTGTCTAAAACAGTTATGATTGGGCGAAAATTTTACCTACACCTCAAATAACTAATACCATGATTTTCGAACATCGGGCTAACTTTACTCCATGTGATTGGTGATTGTATGTGACGTACTTTGATGAAACCCCGGGAACCATTTTTTAGTATGTGGCATGATAATAGTTAATAAAATCGGGTCGATACTATCCCACCTCCCGTCAAAGTTGTACGTATTATAATTTTCGTTTTCTTAACAAATCTTATGGCTAATTTATCGGTCAGTGGGTCTCAGTTTCGGCGATCACCAATTCTTACGACAAACATTCTTTTAGGATCTTAGAATATGAAAAAGTCACTGGGGGACAGATCTTCAGAATACTTTGGATGTTCATGGATTTTTGTCATCGTTTTCACTGACTTGTGACACGGTGCATTTCGTCCTTAAAACGGTTCAATAACGCTATGTAATAGTCGCTGTTGATGGTATAGACGCCATATTCTCGCCAGCCGACTGTTGCGTTTCCCACGCTTTGGAGCGGTTTTATCGTGAGCAGTTCACTCCGATGACTGTTGATTGGACTTCGGAGTGAAATGATGGACATATATCGACGCAAAAATTCGGGTTTATTACATTTGAATTTCTCGCGCGGCACCCACTTTGCGCAGAGCATTGTCATGCCCAAAAATTCCTGAATAATATGATGTACACATTCAGTTGATATCTTTAGAGTGCCTACTATCTCGAACAACTTCACTTTATGGTCATCCGAAATTATTTTTTGATGTTTTCGTCGGTAATAACCTCCTCCTCCTCTTCACCGTTTTGTTGTCCATTTCACCAAATCTAAACTTGGAATACCAATACTTGATGGTTGATTTTCCTGAGTAGTGTCCGGAAAGTCGTAACAAAGCCAAGTTTTTGCTGGAACTGTATTTTTCTTCATCAAAAAGCAATATTTTTTAAACACGTATAATTAAATAAAAAACTGTAAGTCGACCCGCCCTAATATATATGTTTAAAAATCTCTGCGTACTAATCTCAAATCCTCGAAGCGAATTGTGCGCAACACCAATGAAGTGTCGCAGTTATGTAAATACGAAAATCCTGTTGTTCCTAAAGTCTCGGAACTTCGATTTATGTGTGGCAAATACCACGAATACCACAAGTCTTCATTTGCTTTGAGAGAGCGGCAGAAAATTTAATACTATCATTCATAAATCTAAATATTTAGATACATAAGTACATATGTATATACATATGTACATATGTTGAAACTCATTAAAAGGTGAGGGCTTGTCTGCCTACCAGCTTACGTTGATTGCGTTAGGGCTTAATATGGTGTTCGCTCGCTTTCGAGTAAACGTAACATCATAGAGAAATTTACGTACTTATTTTTCGTTTAACTGAGACCGTAATACTTGTAATATGGATGGCATTTTTGTGTAGCCAGAGATGGATCTTATCTGATACATATTAAGCAGTAATAATTTGGTAGATAGAAAGACGACACAATAGATCATTTCCGAAATGCTAAAACATTCCTTTACCTTCCACAATATTTACACATATTCATAGTATTTTAATTTATATAAAATAAAATAGCAGGAAAGGATTACTTTAAAGTTAATTGCATGGCGTCCGAATTAGAACAATAATTATTTTTATAGTTTTAACTATGATCTAACATACCTTTATAGTTCCAAGGCGCATCTCTAAACTTTACGAGTCAACAATAAGTTAAAGATAATGTATGAGATTGTTAAGAAGACTACAATCCCAGTCTATGAAATCTGCGTAACCGGAAGAACCAGTTATGTCCCTGTATGTATATCCTGAAGAGGGTATATTAAGTTTACCACCGAGTTTGGAACACCCAGAGCTTGTATAGAAAACTTAAACATTTGAGGAGATATCTTCACGAAATTTGGCACAGATTATTGCCTATTACAACTTTGGCTTGTGAATAGTTACCATACAAACTAAATGATCAAAGGCTTGGAAGGAATCTTTTGTATTTTTGAAGGGTGTCGCCCGAAGTTAACGTTTTCCCTTGTTTTACTTTATTCAACACTTGATTTACTTACCGACAATTGTTGCTGCTGTTGTTTTAGTAATTGCTGTAGCTGTTGCTGTTTAAGTTGGTCCTGTTTTTGTTGTTGTTGTGCGAGACTATTGCGTGCCGGATCGTATTGAGCCGCGATGTGTGCGGCTGCGGTTAATGCCTCTGCCGATGGCTGCTGCGGATGCGATGGCGGCGCTGGTGGGGGCGCATAAACTGGATTTGGCGCGGATTGTGCTTGTGCCGGAGATTTTAATTTTGTGGCAAATAAGCTGTCGTGAATAAAAAAGTAATAAATAAAAACGTTGTAATGAATTGCAAATTTAATACGCTTTCAGAGAAGCCCGCAGAGGAAAATATCCGTGCATGAATGAGGAGGAGGAACAAGTTTAAATATACTTTGACGGGAGAGCTATCATGTATATGATGCTCTTGAGATAGTAAATGTTTTTCGGTATTATTTGGTCTGGGGGTGTATTAGGAGGGATGCTGTGAAGGAGGGCAGGCATTTTAGTAAATTTCGGTTTTGAAACAAATTCAATTGTACGTATTTGCTTTGTTTCGTCAGATTAGTGTATTAGCTTGAGTTTTTTGTTTCGTTTTTACAGTTTTATACACGCCAAATTGGCTGAGCTCTTTTATGATGGCGAATAGAGAATATGTTTGGAGTCTACAATTAGTAAATAGCTTGAGAATTAACTTTAATATTATCTCAGTTGGTTATGATATTGGAATAGGGTTTCAGTTTTGGAAAATCTACAGAAAAAGGTAGTGAGATATTTAGGAAACTGACATTACATAAGAGAGAGGGAAAGAAAGATAATTTCCAAATGAAGGATCTTAGGATTATATGGATCCACTTTTGTAACCTAAAGCAATAATAAATCTAAGGAGATTACATTTAAATAATAATTGCTATCAAATATATAGTAAAATTTTGAAAAAATTGGTTTTAAAATGAATCAAGTGAAATCTGATGAAGGAAGGGTGAAATAATATAAATTCAGAAATTCTAGTTGAAGTGTAGATAATTATCATTCTAAGTAAATTGTAACGAAAAATATTGAGAGTTAAATCATTTTAAATTTGATTGTTTTAATGAGTTGTTTTTTGGGAAGAAATTGTAGACTTATAAAATGTGAATTTCGCTCCCTTTCTTTCCACTTTAATTTGAAGTAAAGCGGTTCACCTTTGTTTCAAATTATTTTCACCATTCAAAAATGGATTAAAACTGTGACTAGTGGCGTGTGGTTTCTGAAGATTATGTGTTTGCTGTTGTTTTTGTTGTGTTTTCAGTTTTTGTTGTACTAGCTGTTGTTGCTGTTGTAATTGCAATTTTTGTTGCTGTACAAGTGATGGCGGTCGATGTTGTTGTGTAGGTGGTTGTTGCTGTGTTACCGGTCGATACCTTTGTTGTTGATGTTGTTGTTGTTGTTGAGGAATGGTTCGCTGTGTGGTACCCAAACCCCAAACAAGTATTTCATTGGCATCCTTGTTGGCATTTGGTTTAAAATAATTAGAATTTTCATCAACTTGTGCGGACCGATTTATATCGCCAATATAACTGCAAAATGAACATGCAATTAAAAAAAAACGAAATAGAAGGATCATGTGATGTGGTGTAGGTGTGTGTAAATAAGATTTTGTGAGGTTTGGTTGTTAAATACTCGATTAAAATAGAAACTTTAAATTTTAAGGATATACATGGGGAATGAAGTGTTCAGATTTTGGGTAAAGTATGGTTCCGGATGATTCTTGGTTTATTTATGCTATTGTGTTTTGAGGACATTTGCAAACATATTATATCTAGATTGCGTAGTTTCCTAAAAACGAATCAAACCCATAAAATATTGACTACCTCTAAACTAGTGGGTTGAATAATTTCTGTTCAACCAATTTATTTGGATTACTGAAGGTAAAACAAGTCAATTGAAAATGCCTGAAAGATAAATATCGTTATCTTGTTATAAATATCGGATCACTAGTTTGTGAATCATATCATTTTAAGTGAAGCAGCTTTTTATTGTAAAAAAATTGATAAAAAAAATTAAATAATGAAATAATTTTAGATTACCGTGAAGTTGTTCGAGATAGCAGGCGCTATAAAAAATTTAACAATTTGGAAGCAAAGGACAAATCGTAGTACAAAAATTGCATCGAAATGTTGCAAGGTCGCTGTAATTAGTGTATCACCCTTGAAAGAAACTACATATGAAGAATAAAAAAACTAATTTTGCTAAAAAAAAATGTTTTATACTATGGTTGGTCGAGCACTGTTCAACTGAACTGTTAGATTTAAAAATGTAAACCTAATAAATATATTTTCGTTAAAAAAATTGCCCTTAAAATTGTTGCATAGATGCACTTTGAGCGTTCAGAGCAGGTAGTTTAATGAAGCTCTATTTAGCCCGTTCTCAGTTTGGTGATATTGGGACGATATTAAACTTCATGACAACTTCATCAACTTTACAAATTCTTAGAATTCCGATAAAAAGGGTCTATACAGCATTTAGTAATACACAATTTACCAATTTATACAAATAAATCGCAATGAAAACGGGTATTATTTCGGGAAATAGTACTCACTCTGAACCCAATCCCGGACCAGAATTTTCCCAATTACCCTCATTATGTTCCAATGAGTAAGGGCCGTAGTTTTCGTGAATTGGCGCGCCGTGCAAATATGTAGAAGGATGCCCTTTTGGAGGATGAGTATAAATAATTTCCGGTATTGAATGGTGTTCGGGTGCATGCCAAGCTGGAACAACCTGGAGGAAGGGCAAATAGACAAACGTAAATAGGCAAATTATATAAGCAAAGTACATTCATATGTAAATTTATATACATACATATTTGAGAACTTAAAAAGCAAAGGTAAGTATTGGATTAAATGTGAATACGAGTGCTTTCGAAAATTGCTTCGGGAAATTAATTAAAAGTTGTTTACTTCAAAAACTTCTTTTTATGCCGAAACACGCTCACGAGGACACATTTTTCTTTTCAACCACAGATTTTTCACTTGCTTAGATACCCTGCCGAGATTCATAGGTATATAATACTGTACTCGTATGTATATGTACATATGTTACCACATTATTGCCTTTAATTGACTATAGCCTCATTCGATTACAAAAATAATTTTTTCAACTATGACTCGTGTGATAAAATATTGCCTTTCGTATGGAATAAAACGAGAACATTGTTGTGTTTCATAGATTATCGGTTTAATAAGCTGAACTCCTACGGGGGTCTCTCATAGCGACAAACACACGTACATACACATGTCGTTTCAAGGGCTGTGCCTGAAGGTTACCAAATTGCCACTCGCAGATAATAATGTAAGTTTTGAATACATTTCCATGCACATACATATGTATGAATGTACAAAATTTTCAAAGTACTTTTGCGTTCAAATTTCGTCGCCTTCTTATTCTCCATTTCCAAAGTTTGATTGGCTGTCAGATACAACTTCGAATAGGGTTTTCAAGGGAAATGAGAAGGTTTGGAGCATTCGTGATTCTGTGCTGCCTAATTTTGGTTTTGTATTGAAATTGATTGCATTTGCATGTATAAGCATGGTTCTTATCTCTTGAGAACAATCTTGTCTATGATTAATGGTGGCTATGCAGAAGAATAAGTATTTCTTCCAATGACTTGGAACTTCTGTGCGACTTTTAAATTGTAGTAATCAAAAGACAAAAGCATAACACATATTTGGGGTATTCACAACGTGTCATAAGGCATTGTAAAATTATAAAATCGTAAATTTTTATACTAGTTTAAAAAATGTGTTGTTGTATTGCATACTAAAATAAGTTTACGCAAATACAATTCTGAACGCTAGGTTTTCGGATCGTTATAACTTATAACTTCGTGAGACTATGTGAAACCCCTAATTATTATGTAATCACAATTCCTCCACCCACGCTTTTATTTTCACCTGGCTGTAAAATGGTTTGGTTACAATTCTGCTTAATTGCTTGCGTCATACTGTTTATAGAGTGGACCATGAGAACAATGTTTAAAGAGTGTATAATATACATATGTACAAGCATAAGTATATACGTACACATATTTGAAATGTTTAGTAATGGAAAAATAGAAAAAAGTTAACTTCGGTTGCAGCGAATGTATAATACCAATCACAAATAGGTGCAGAAGATTCCGTACGAGAAAAGATTCCATTGACGCTTCAGTATGTTACTCAGCTATAAGCTACATATAGTGTTCCAAAATCGGCGGTTTCGACAAAACTCAAAAACTAAGGGACTAGATCGCGTGTATCCAAATAGATGGACATGGCTAAATCAACTCCTCTTTTAATGTTGATTATTAAATACCTACACTTTATAGGATCTTTGATGCTTCCTTTTCGGTGTTGCAAACTTCTTGGCAAAGTTAATATACGCCTACGGTATAGGAACCGAAAATAGGAAAATACCAAATTAGAATTTAGTGTAAATTCATCTAAACAAGTCTTATTTGGTTTTTTATTTTGTACTCGCGCAAAAACTAATGTAGTATGCAATCTGCGGTTCCGTTCGAGCTTAAGTCGTTTTTACTATATGCGTTTTTTAATAATAGGAGTAAGCATAGAAAGCCGGAGTGCGGAACTTTTATCCTAAACTTAACCTCCTCTCAACTCATATCTCTCCCACGGAGCCACCGGATTAAGTATTACTTCATATGAGAGAGAATGACTTTAAGTTGCATCTATAATACGGACTGACTGACGCCTAATATACTGTATATGTCTTAGTTTTTTCATAATTGGAGCTGACGCTTCGCTGACAGCTTTCAATTTACTGGAGGACTGACACATAAGTACTGTCAAATATTCTATCGAAAAACTACCGACAATTTAAGTTTTCAACTTTTCTCTTTAATTTGAAAAAACCAGACCGTTGAACAAAACCGTGATCGGCACTCTATGCACTCTGTACATGTCGGACAGTATGGACTAAGGTTGTGATCGGAACCGATAGATTTTAAAGCATCCATGTCCACTTAGTATTTGGGTGAGGAGGAAGTCTAGGCCTCATGTTATCTATATATCCACGAATGGATGTCCGGGATGAGTATGTGGGTCTACCGTCCTTTGGTTGAGATTTGCCACCGTTGCTGCCACGTTGTGATGTTTTTGGTTCTCTAAGTTTACAGATGGTTCTGATAGCTGGTTCAATCGCGCGAATTCGTCTCCTTGGATGTCAATGGGCAGCATACTAGCTAGAACTTCAGCAGCGTCGCTTGATATCGTTCGGAGTTGCTACTCTTATAGCAGTGAGCCTATGCACAGCGTTTATTTGTTTTGCATATTTTTAAATCAAGTTAAATTACGGAATTCAATAGCAAAAGCAATTAAAGCTGTCCGGTTGGAACGCACGCAGCTCCTATTAACCATCATTCTTGATAGAGCATTATACACATATTTTGTTTGCTTTTTGTCGAAGTATACGTTAGGTATTCTTTAAATTTTAATTTGGAATCCAATATTACTCCCAGATAGTACTTCGGCCGTGAAATAATTCCGCATTTTCGCCGGCTTTTTGGATCGCTAACTCCAAGCGATTTCTTACTATGCTTTCGTACCCTTTCGTATTCTTCAAGTGGCTTGTTTGGTTTTGAAGGTAGAACTAAACGCTTTACCTTTCACGGGTCGGGGATCACTTCTTTTATAATACACGTGTATTACATTTTGATGATCAAGCTGGGTCTTAGAGTCATTGCTTCTTTTAGTGCTCTATTTGGTATACCTGCCTTGGTGTTTTTGATTTTTTTGCGCAATTGTCAATATTTCATCTTACGTGAGTAGTTGGGGTGACTCTGTAGTTTCATTTCGCTTAGCACAGAAAATGGGGTCAGGTATGGGAAATAACGCTTCAACGACTTTTCTCATAAACGATGGATTTTTTGGCTGCGGCGACTTATTTTTCAACTTCACATATGTACATATTTTGTAAATCGTTCACCAGGGAACTGCATGTATGTACGTGCATTTGACATATTAATATAATATGTACAAGAGCTTACCAAAATTTGTGCTACTTAAGAAAGACGAGAAGCTTATTAATATGAAAATTCAATCATGAAATTCTCTAATTTTCCATTTATGTTGGCAAATATTACTGCAGACACACATACGTATGTGTGTATATATGTGTGTACATACATATGTATGTAGGTGTAAATTCCTTGCAGGATGAATTTGAAATTTGTTGGCGCAAGGCTAAATTAATGAATTATACTTGTATGTTATGGTTATAATAAATTTTAATTAATTAAAGCACGTGAATATTAAAATTCTACTCAAAAGTGTCAAATCGAAATTTGCAATTCCCTTCATTAGTGTCTGGTATTATGAGTAAAATAAACAATTAAAATATTCTGTGATGCATACGTGCTTACCGTTGACATGTTACTACGTACAAATGTATCGTTATACTCGTATGTATATGTACAGAACTGTTTCTGACATACCTCATACTAATAGATGCAACACATTTGCACGCATTTCAATTAAAAGCATTTGTTGCCGCTGAATTTCACTGTTATTTGATAGATACAGTTTTTTAGATACACAACGTGTCCCGAAAGGAAATCGACTTTAGCTTAACTTGTTGCAAATTGAGTTTGAGAGCTTATACAAAGTTTCAAGAAAACATTTTTATATCAAGATTTGCATATTCTATTTTTCAGAAGATATTCATAAATGTCTTAAAAATATCGTCGTTATCTCATTCCTTTGCATATAACAAACTCAATCTCTGCGAAAATCGAATTGACCACAAATGACTGAGAACAAATTAAAATATCAATATCAATAAGTAAAAGTAACGGTAGAAGTACTTTTTTCAATAGCCTTTTTTGACAGATCATGCGTGAGTCATGTCAAGCTGTAATGTTATTTTTATTCAGTATTGTTTGGCATTCCATCATGGAAAGACTTACGTTTGGACAACGCTTACAAGTCATTCAACTTTATTACGAAAACTCACGTTCTGTAAAGATAAAAATAACGGTTTGATGTAGTTTGTGGGCCGGTGGAATCGGTCCATATTTCTTCAAAAATGATGCCGATGAGAACGTCAATGTTAATGACGACCGTTATCGCGCCATGATAACCGACTATTTGATGCCTGAAAGCTCGTGATCTTGGCGACATTTGTTTGGCGGCCGGAGTTCCAAAATTTGGTACAAGGTTGCTTACAAAATTCATGCACAGTGAAGAGAATATTGAGCATCAAGAAATAGATGCTGATTTTTCGAACAAAATCAACCTAAGTGATGAGGCACCTTTTTATGCTGATGAGATTGTTAATTGAGAAAATTGCCTCTTTTGGGGTTCTGAGAACCCACATGTGGCTGCGAAAAAGAAATGTATCTAATTGGACCATACTTTTTGAAAATGAGACTGGTGAATCAGTGACTTCCACTCGTGCTTGATATCGCGAAATGACTGTTGTTTCAACAAGACGATGCCACATGTCATACAGCTCGTGAAATACTTCGATTATGATCGGAATTGTCCCCGTAGATTTAACAGCATTATATTTTTTAAGAGGTTATTTAAAATTACAGCTCTTTTGCAAAAAGCCTCCTACCACGCGAGCTTTAAAGGAGAAGATTCAACGTTGCATCAATGAAATTCATTCACACTTATGCAGAATAGTCCTGGAAAATTTCGATAAACGAGTGCGTTTGTTTATGAAAAGCTGTTGAGGCTATTTGATGTTTTATTGCATAAATAACCCAATCCTATATACTTTATGATTAAATAAAAAAATTACAAAGACTAAAGACTGTGTTTTCTATTTAGTTCTAATATTGTGTTAGTTTTGGAACACCCTGTTTTATTATTATCCAAACAAAATTAAGTGAATGTCGTAATGAATGCTAAAGCTTTCCTTGCAGGGATGCTCTCTCGCATGCCCACAAACAATTTTACGCCCACTGCTTTTCAGTTACCATTTTATTTTATTTTTTCATTTTAATTCAATTCGGCGCCTTCTCCCACTTATCACGTCTTCCCATACCCACTTTCTTTGGCTTTATGGCAAACAGTTACTTACCGTGTGATGGTGGTCGATAAGATGATGGTGGTGATGATATTTGGTGGAGTGATATGTCTGTTGATAGTAGGAGCACAGCTTGAAGAGATGTGACAGCGCGGGGAAGAGGAATAGCAAGAATTTGAGCAGCAACTTCTTGGCAGCGCCGACACCTATCACCAACGGCAACAGCCAGAACAATTTGATTTTGATGATTTTTATAATGAGCACAAGCGCCAGAAATGATAGTAATAATTTGCTGCGTAAGAATTTCTCTGGAAATAAGATGATTTGTTGAAGAATAATTAGTCAGATTTCATTGAAATTTCAAGTGCGTTTGAAAGGCAATATTAGGACTTGAAATTCTATAACAATGAGAAAAGTCATTGATGTGAAGTACTTTAGGGTATTTATAGAAAATAAGGGAAATTTGATATTGCAAATTCAAGCAAATATAAAGGTGAGTAATTGAACTAACAGAAATGCACTAACACAATTTTGACAAGCAACTGTTAATTTAAGTTGTATTCAATTGCAAATTTACCTAAGGCAAAAAAAAAAACAAGATAAAATATTTTAGCCTTTGGAAATCATAACCTAGCATTTACTGTGTATGAAAGCCTTATGCTATATAGTATGTATTTCTTCGGAGATTGGTTCATTGTCTTAGACAATACCACACGCCAAATTTTGCGAAAATATTTCGTCAAATGAAAAAGTTTTTCACACAAACACATTATTCCGATCGTTCAGTTTGTATGGCAGCTTCTTAGTATGAAAACGACGGGTGCAAAATTTTAGAACGACGGACGGATAGGCAGATGGGCATAGCTAAATGGACTCACCTCATCACGCTGATCATTTATATATTACATATGGTATATAGTACTTTATAGGATTTCTGGCATTTTCCTTTGGGTGCTAGAAGCATCATGGCAAACTTAATATATGTAGCCTGTTCAGGCTATAAATTTTGTAAAACCTCGGCGATAAATATCTCAATATCTGAATCTTTTCCATGTAATTGGCAACAGTTAATAGAAAAAGCGAACGGGCACCATTACGTGGTATCATGTTTAGATTCTTCTAAAAGGTCTCAAAAATATTAATAGTCTAACCTAAAATTGAAAATATTGAATTCTCACCGACCTTATAGATATTAAACCTTCACAATAGTTTAAATCAATAAAAATGTATATATTAAAATTTTTAACTTTAAGTTTGTAAATGAGTTTTAATGAGCTCGTACACCTCCCTATTTCATTTCGTTATAATATTGTTATTACATTTATCCGTCAAAAGAACTTACGTATCTTCTTCATGATTATTTTGCCAGCCAAACGGGCTTCCACTTCCTGTTTCGGTATCAACTCCAGTTTTGCGATAATTCCATTCCCTTCGAATGAACGTGGAGAAATGCGAAATGTGGCGCCATCGAACATCATCTCCGGCAATTTTATTTCCATGTCGTGTGTCATAGCGAATTTTACGCTTTTGCCATAGAGGGCGTTGGTAACTTCTTCAATGGGCGTTTCAGTTGTCTCACTCTCTGTGTGGGCTAAAAAGACAGAGAACTCATTACAATTTATTGTGAAAACAGTATTGATGTGAAAATTCACAATAAAATATTTTTAAAATGATTCTGCTTGCACCAAAGAAACTTATGTGAGTAATTACATATTTTATAAATGCAAAGCTTAATTTCATTTATAAATTTATTAATAGCAATTAATAGCAATAATTTCTGATATAATCTTCACCAAATGGGTTTCATATAACCCATTGGTTCTATGTAAGATATTCTTGTAGCTTGTTTGTTAAAAAAAGTATTATCCAATTCGAAATACCAGAAAACACTTAGCGATCCTTTCGATATTCCCACATTATATGTTACCTGGTCTACGGAAAGGGGGCTTAGGTGTCAAAAAAAGGAGAACAATTAATGAGATAACGAGAAACTGACGAAACTTTCAACAGCTGTTTCCCAGAAAACTAGTTTTCGCACGTTAGCTCACATATATTGATTTGCTCTACAATAAAGACTACCGCATGATAAACTTGTTCCATGCTTTTCCAGTCAGGCTTACTCATTTACTTTCTCTTTGGTCCGACCCCCCCTCTACAAAAAAGCAAGTAAGTTCGAATGTAACTGAAAATTTTATACCCTTGCAACTTGAAAGGACCAAAGTCGGGGAAACTCCATTAAGTGCTGGCAAAACTTTATAATAAAAAAAATGTTGCGAAAGAACTAAATATTCATTATTCGAAGGAATCGTAAATAAAGAATAATCAGTTTTAGTATCTTATTGACTTATATTGAAGGCCATATACATAGACTCAGATTTACTGTTATACAAGTATTTTAGACCTAAAATTATATTGAGAGCATCTTCACCTATGGTATGTGTATGTGATGTCAACTTGTCGGAAGAGGATGCAGAGGATTGCAAATCATTACTTTAGGGATATGAGCTTTAGAGGTACATTCCTTTTTAAGTAGTTTTTATTATTGCATTAAATAAAGTATTGAGCCGATTCAGCCCATTTTTGTCATTCAGACATACTACTTATTATCAGGAAAACTTGCCTAAAATTGTTCAAGTAGTTTCGAAGATTTGTGATTTCGCCTAAATTTGAGCGATGCCACGCCCATTCTCCAATTTAAAATTTCGTGTGTATGTCGGATTTACTTCTTGATTTATTACACTATTTTCAGACTATTTTGGGAACAGCCAAAATTATTGCCTTGTGCAAATTGGGTTGATATAGCTTGAATTGTTTGAAAGAAATAATACATAAATTAAATCTATTAAGGGGCGAGACCATGCCCAATTTTTATAAAGGTTCAAACTAGAGGCGCCCCTTTTTGTTGCGAATCCTTGTACCAAATAAGAGTCTTAATTTTCGGCCTAGTTGATGTTTGTGGGCGTGGCAGTGGTCCTAGTACGCTCGTCTACGAACTAGTGGCAGAGGTGAAGAGGCATTTAAAATTTTAATACATTTTTACCTTACCTCAAGTAGTTATGGCAACATGAAATTAATTATTTTCTTAAAGACCATTTAAATATCTAGGCGAGATGAGCTACGAAATTGCTTGTATTTAGTTTTGTTTGTACTCATTTATCTCTGAAGACTTCCTTCATTCGCACTGTAGTGAATATTTTGCATTACTCTTCTCCTTTTTTTACGTACACTTCCATTATAGTTTTCATTTTCTCTCTTAGCTGAAAGCATTAACATGGCAGAAAACCTTTCCCTTTAATGCTTCCTACATTTTGAGTATTTGCTGTTTGTATTTATTTCGGGCAGCAGTAAATAAGTTGGCCAACTAAACACTACGGTGGATTGGCAATTACAGTGAAATTCCATATTGTGGGCAGTCCTTATAACCGGACAGCTGCCAAAACTGGAAAAATTGTATAAGCACAACGTTTTCAATAATATTTTCATACAAATCACGAGTACGTTCCAATGACCGGACACAGACACTATTCCTTTCAAATTATCTCTGGTAACCTGACAAGATCATAAAATATTTAAAGGAAATTGTTTAAAATTTGTAATTGCTATTAATTTGTGGATCATAGCAAGCAAATTGACTTGTGCAGGCGTCTCTAGTCAGAAGAGCGGTCACCAGGTATATTGTAGTTCTGAGTCTGGGAAATATGTTGTTGTAATTTTTATTAATATTGTTGCCACAGGTCTAAAATGTTTGGTCATCTTTATTGAAAAGAGTTGAGATATTTTTCATTTTGTAAATCATTTCGTATTCAACTTGCTAGTATACGCTCATGAAAATAATATACATTCATATTTTTATATGTACATATGTAAATACATATACTTATATACATATATATGTATATGTTTCCTAATCCCAATAATCTTTTCTAAACAATTTTGTAAAATGTGAAGCATTTAATAAATTACAGCTTTTGTCCTTATTGCGACTCTAAGGATACACAACAGAAGTTTTTGCCATTATCCCCATGTTCACAGCTCCCATAGTGTGACGGTGGGTGTCCGTTTATGAGAAGTTACACTGTAATCCGTTGTCAAATTCGGCTTGGACTCGGACTGAACTTTGAAATTCGATTTTGTTTCCGGGCGCTACAACCACAATCGAGTCAATTTGCTTTGGAGCTAAAGTTCCAAATTAATGTTCTTGTTGTTGTTGTTCGGCATTTGCACTAGAACATGTAATTTACGGCAGTAAATAAAGGCAGGCTAGAGCGCGCTTGTATATATGTACATATTAATATATGTGTGTGTCAGCACAAATTGGCGATTGTAAGCCTCATGGAAGGCGAAAAGTAAAAGCTTGCCTTCAGTTGCCTGAAAGGCGTCTGTGCACATTCACGCAGACTTTGACTAAAATAACTGAGATTAAAGTAAAAGTAAATCATTTAATTTCATAAAAGTTTGGCTCGTTGAGAATGTATTAGAGAAAATTTACAAATTTTCGGGGAAATGAATGTTAGTCAGTGGATATACATGTGCTCTTTAGGACTGTGGGGAATCAATTAACCTATCAGTCGAAGAGGCTCAGTTCAGTTAGGTCAGCAAAACAAAAATACAATGACAAATATTCACACATAAATTGTTTATTTTTGCAATTCATTACCCATATCTTTACCCGTTAGAGCTGAAAGAACGACTTAAAAATTTTCATTTTACAAGGAAGGCTTTAACTTGTGATTGTTGAAACAAAATAAAAACGCATTTTTAAGGTAAAAGAAATTGGCTGTGAAAGTTTGCAGAGTTTCCCGGAAAAATAGCGATAAATTGTTTATAAGAAAAAGTCCCAATGAAATTTTACTAGATTTGTCTTCGATTCACCGTTTTTCTGTTCGCTTCTGCTCTCTTGTCAAAAAGTTACGTGTAAAAGTAACAAAAAGTTATCGAGTTGAACTCGAGGAAGTATGCAAGGAAGTATGCGAATGCCTCATTAAAATGGTATAGCCGCTGTCTTCACTGCTATCGAGTTTGTTTTGCATATTTTAGGTCAGTTTTACTGTTGTGAATGGTTTAAATGACAAATAAAAATAGAATTTCTTTTTTGTTTTTGTATTTTTAAAACTTGTAACTTAAAATCAATTTGTTATTTTTAAGAAAACTGTAAGAAAGAATCATAACACTATTGCACATGCGTCAGAAGACATGTTAGCGCAGGATTGCATCACAAGAGCTGCCCGTTCGTTTGTGCATCTAGTATAGTTTGCACGACTCGAAATTTCTTTCTACACAATACTATCAATTGAATAATACAAGGTGCGTTCCAACGTAAACAGGATTTAAAAAAGCAGAACAAATGTTTTTTTTTCGGCTAAATCAATTTATTTTATTCAAAATAGTCTCCTTTCTGCTTCAATATAGCTTTTTGCACGGTCCAAAAGCATGTCGAACGAGTGTTTTAGCTCGTTGGCCGGCATGGCCGCCAGTATTCCGGTACAAGTCTTTTGGCCTCTGGCCTATACGTCTGCATAACACTTTTCTTTCAAGGGCAAATGCATTTTTCCGAAAAGGAAGAAGTCGCACGGTGCCATATCAGGTGAATACGGGGAGTGGTTAATGGTTAAAATGCGATTTTTGGTCAAATAATCGTCCTTCGAATGTTGGATTCTGAGCAATTTTTGGTCGTCAGTCAATTTGTGCGGAACAAACCGTGCACACACCTTTCGTAAGCCCAAATGTTCGTTCAAAATGCGATAAATCGATGTTTGCGAGATGTTCATATCCATTTCCATGAATTTCAATGAAGATTTCGGCTGATTTTTGATGAATTCGCGCACAGTTTCGATAGAATTTCGTGCACTCTGCTACGGGATAGGCAATCATCGTCATAGGCTTGTTTCATCAATTGAAACGTTTCGGTAAAAGTTTTACCAATTTTAAAACAAAATTTAATGTTGGCTCTTTGTTCGAAGCTCAATTTCGCACCGATAACACAAACATACTGACACTTAAAACGCAATAACTTCACTTCCAATCAATGAAATGTCATGAAACTCTCACTGAAAATCGATAAAGATAGCAGATTCTAACGCACTAGTCCACATATAGATGGCGCCACCAGGGGGCGCTAGATTCAAAAAGTCCTGTTTACTTTGGAAAGCACCTTGCATCTATAGGAAATAAAGTATCTATACAAACAAACATCTACGATTTTTGAAAATCATAAATTGACATCCATTCAATATATGGTTTTTTAATTACACAAAATTTATGACTTTTTTGGACTGACAAATTTATATATTTACTTAAGTTTAAATACGAGTATAGTTGCCAAAAGTGCATTTGACAAATTCATAATACATAAATTATGTATACTTATACGAATTAATTTCTTTTTGAAAGGAATTTACTTGTATGTAGTTGTCTATAATATTGGCAAATATGTTCATTTGATCATATTCTTAATTTGTGTCTTATAAAAATATATTTATTCTTTTTATTATAAAGAAGTGCGAATATAAAGATAGTTATAATAGAAATATTTTATTATTCTTTATTTTTTGGCTAAGCTTGGAGTATAAATATAACTAAGTTGTAATTTGTAATTAAAGTAGAAAAAATTTTAAGGGGGTATTCTCATATAATCACTTCGAAAAATCGATTTTTTTTATACTTTGACAGTAAAACCTATTGAAAACATGCTGTGAAAAATTCAGACCGAAATTCATAGTATTTGATAAGTTACAGCTCATAGTCGCCTACGTGTCGTAAGCGACTTTCAACCAGGCGCCATGACAAGTCTGCAGCTCTTGAAACTTTAAACGCATTTTTCTCGAATCATCATTTTCTGAAACTGTCATGGTTCTAAAAAAAAGTATTCAACCGATTGCCTTAAAATTTACATATGTTCTTCTCCTCATTTATAGTTATCGTCCCTACCAGAATTGTTTATTTCCGAAAACATTTTCATATAACGATTTTTAACGAAAAAAACAAGATTTTTGTGACTTTTTTGACGATAGCCGCATAACTACTGAATAGTAATCCATTAGATTTTTTTATTTCAGACAACATGAACAGCCGCTATCACCATGACCAGTGAACTCCTTTGTTTTTGTTGGGGACTACTTTGATTAAAAAAAAAAATATTAAAAATGTAAAAAAACGAAATAAACATTTTTTTTGTACATTTCAAAATACAAATAAAAATATATTAAAAAATTAAAATGATTGAATTTTGTTGTCGCATAAAAAAAATTTTCCTAAAAAGTGGTAAAATGTATGCGTTCACATGAGAGTACCCCCTTAATGTAATATTTTGTAGATTTCCTCTACTTCCTTTGTAGCAGTGCATTAATAAAAAGCATTTGTTAAGAAGCGTTACCACCTGCTATGGAAGACATGTATTAGGTCTGCTTCACATATTACCTAATCTACTCAAATAATTTAATACACACTGATGCCTGAAACTGGCAACAAATTCACTTTCATTTTCATCTCATACTTGTGATTATTGTACTTCATTTCTAATGATAATTTATGCTAATTCTTTTACAATACTTGCTTTGGTCGATTTCTTACACAAATGATTTCATTTTCATTCACATATGTAAATATGCATGAATATACCCTGCAGGAAAATTCACAAGTGTGAATGAACTTTTCTGTAAGTTTACTTTGAAAAGCTGTCAGAATTACATTTCATTAAGTAAATTTTTACCTTTCTATATTAGTATATATGTATTTATATACTTGTATACTCAGGGGTAAAATATTTCACTATTTGGAAAAATGGTTTGGAAAAATGGTAGACTGTCAGCACGAACAAATTACCAAACGACCGACCAAAGGTAGTCGTTTCGGTTTCTTGAATTTTTCACGATAATTCCGTTTTTTTTCTACTGGGTTTTTATGCAGGTATGTGTGAGTGACTGGTAGACTGGAAGTGGTCAGCGCACAGTTTACGTGCTGATCGCTGCTGATCTTCTTTACTTCTTTCTTATGTGTGTTAACGCAATACTCTTTGTTCGTGTTAAAGATTTTATTTAACACATTTCTTTTATCAGCTTCTTCATCGTCTGCTTTGATCATTGATGTTAACTCTTACTTGTTGTTGTTGCTGGCTTCTTAACAAAAATTCACTTTTGCTGGAAAAACTTTCACTAATCAGCGTATGCACGTAGGTACATATTTAAGCATGTTTATATGTGGTTATGAATGTACGAGTATGTATGAATTTGTCAGCCGATAGCTGTTAATAAGTGCATGTGTGTGTGCATGTCTGGATGTTAAACGCGTTTGGTCAGCACGAAACCGAATTTATGTGAAAATTCCAAGCGAGTGTTTGTGGTTGTTGTTATTGGCGTAAAAGTTAACTCTTTCGCTCCACATGCGCATGCTTAGCCAATCTCGGATTTCGTTGCGCTTCTAAATGTAATCTGTGAGAAAAAATTGCATTCATTACATTCGATGTGGTTCACGTGAAGTCCAGTGGCTGTTGAGTCATTCTTTTCGCATTTTTTTTTCGTTGTGTATTTGTTTATGTTTATCTTTTTTTTGCACTTCGAAACTTTCATCAAATAGTCGCACACGCAGTAATGTGTTTGCCAGCAAACTGAGTTAATTTAAGTGCTTTAAGGCAGCTGAGCGAGGGGGCTCGAACATGGTAGCATGCCTCATCTGATCTTAATATTACATAATAGTTGTCATTGATGTAACAGTGAAGTTAATTGTCAAAGATAATTTTCGCAATTAAGTTTCTACAGTTTAATTGTCTGCTACTTGAAGTAAAGTAGCCTATTTTTTATGTAAATGAAAAATAATTGTGCGACAATAACATGCACACGGCAACAGTACTCTCTACTTGGCTATAAAAATGTTAAACAATTTAATTTGCATTATATAATAATTAATGCCACTGGTAATGTGTGCTTACTAAACCCATTTGCTGTTACATAAAATGTGCTTGTGGAAATGCGTATATTTATGTAAATAATTTACTTGCGTCTCTATGTAATAAGGAAGAAACTCAAAGGCTAGGCTTTCTCGATACTTAATATGACGCTAACATTAATCTGATGTCTGTATCGAGCAGTGTGAAAAGGGTTGAAATTGAATTTCTAACAAGCTTATTTCTCACATAAAATAATTTTACATTACATCTGATTTTCCATTTTACCGCATATAATAGAGAGCCAATGATGTTTTTGAAAAGAAAACTTTGCACAACTAGTCCTTTTAAGGATGGAATACCTTAGGGTTAAAAATTGTCCAAATTATATGAATATACCGTCTATGTGCACCCCAGCGCTCTTGGCTGACTAATTATCGAAAGTATCGGTTGATCTATGAGATATATTACGGAAATACGAAGAAAATATTAATCTGATAATAGAAAAAATTAGTAAAATCGGGACAATATTTTCCCTAGCATCCATCTACTAATATAAATATTTTTGATCTTCCGGTTGACTTCATACTGCCAAAATTGTCTAACTTGTGAGTGATTTCAGTGATGACAAATCGGTATGTATGTTCTTATGATAACAGTATATATTTATATTCGAGGTTAAAATAAATACAATTGGGTGAAAACTTGGTCTAGTCCTCATTTAACTCAATCTTAATCTTTATAGATTTTCAAATATTCGGTTGATTTATTCCATATATACTCAGAGAGCATTTTGTTATGTTAATAATATGTAGTAATACCAAAAATAGATACAATCGAGTTAACACCGTACCTATCCCCCATATACATAACAAAAGATTTTTTAACTTCTGGTTAGCTTTATATCGTATATATAGGTCAATTTGTAAGTTAGTATAATTAACTGATTGATCTACATATTACCCAAATGTAGAATATTTCGGTCAGGATCTGAGTTATATATTTATAAAATTATTTGAAACTATTTTATCGAGCAACGACAAAGATATGTCACATATAATAATTTCCAACTTTCAAGCTGACTTTACACCGTTTAGGTTGGTCAAATGTGTTTATGATATTACAATGAAATTAAGTGGACAAGTTTTCTTAAAAATTATATGATCTAGCGCTGAATATGACTGAAATTGGTCCAACCCTTGTTTCAAACCTTATATCTCTAATATAATGAATTCTGACGTTTTCCACATCATCTCAATACATTAAATATAGCCTCTACGTTTGAATTTACTTATATCACGGATGGTATATCTTATTCCAGAATGATTTAATATAAGAACTAAAATATAGTAATAAACCTAGATCCACTTAGTATGGCCTTCAGTATAATATAATAAAATAGCACATTTCATTGCAATGCTTTCACGAATTCGTCTAGCAATGAATGTTAAACAAAGTTGTGCTAAAACCTGAAGGTTTTTCCCGGCTAAGAAAAAAGATCCTAAGAAAATGCGAAATTATAAAATGTTCGGTTATACCCAAACTTTAATTTTTTTTGGTTTGGAAATTTAATTTAATCTATTTGAATTAAAATTTTGCATATGTTGAAGGTAGGCGCGGTTGTGTCTAAAATATATGATTTCACCTGCAATTTTGGGCGACATTGTCCAATTTTGAGATCTGCTCCTGGGAAGCCTTTCCGGACAGTATAGGAGGTGAAATTTAATGTTTCTTATTTGTTTGTTTAGTGAGTTATCATATACAGTCAATCCTGGGTAAGTGAGAACTGGATAAGTGAGAAAGCTCTATAAGAGAGAGTCGTTTTTCCCTCATGGACCTCCATAAGTGAGACTGTTACTTATCTATACCTCTATAAGCGACAGTCGAGCTTTATTTATTATGTATATTATTTAGGAGGAACCATAGCTACAATAAAAATACGTACATACATAAAAGATACACATATACATTAACAAAGGACAAAACAAATTACAAATTTAACGTCTGATATTTTATGACTCATTCTTAACTTTCGTGGAACTTCCTTCCATTGTTTTTGTATTGTTTTATTGTCAATATTGTGCATATCGCATTGTGTTATCGCACTCGCGTTAGTGAGAAACCTCAATAAGCGAGAATGAGATTGTGCTCCCTTAAACTCTCGCTTATCCAGGTTTGACTGTAGTTAGTAACTATTATGTGGGAAATCCGTTTTTAACCATTTTCACATAGTCTGAAGAGGTACCGAAAGGATTTGTCTTCAGCAAGTTTTATTGAAATATATTGTGTCAAAAAAGTACCCGGAAATTATAAATAAAACGTAAAATATTTAATTATTAATCAATTTTTATTTTGTCGCCTCCAAAGTAATCCCCACCATATGTAATACACTTATGCCAACGATGTTTCCAGTTCTCGAAAAATTTTTCATTTTTGCATATGAAACTCATAAAGACATGCTTCATCGGTTAGAATGTTCTCCATTAAATTCAGCTTTATCGAGAGAAGTCGAGCAAAAACGCATTTCATACCAAAAATGTCCACTAAAATCATTCGAACGGACTCGCCAGAGACGTTGAGTTCTCTTTACATCTCTTTAGCATTTGCCTGACGATTTTCAAGTACCATAACATTCACTTTTTTAATATTTTCATCAGTTGAAGAAGTCGAAAGTCGTCCAAAACAGACAGCCTTTGAAGGGTTTGGACCACCCTTAGGCTTGTGTTTTTGATAAAAATGAATGAATATTTTTTTCCACTGTAAAAATCGCAACGTACTACTAAGAGCTGCAGCAAGCAACTGGTTGATAGATCGCGGCATAGTTGTTTACGACAGTCCTACCAACTTAGCAAAATACATTATTTTGAAACATCAATTGCCCGGGGAATATAATCACAATTTCCGGGAGTTCTTTTCACAAAAAAAATACAAATACAAATACCTCTCTCTACTGAGATTCACTGTACTAAATAACAATTTTGTATCTTCGGCTTTCTTTTCGACTTTATTAAGATATTTAATAGTTTACAGTTAACGGGACTCATCCAGTCAGTCTAGTCTAAGTTCATATCTATCTCGATTAGTTTTGGTGTTACAAACAACCGTTATGAAACACAACTATTATACTCTGCACTTTTAGTGGTTTGTGAGGTAAAAGGCGGTCAAACCCACGAGTTGTCTTATTTTAGAGCTTAATATTGCACTTTACAGATATTTGCTTAATTGTCATTATATGGGCGGGACAATAGTCCGATTACGTCAATACAAATATTACCTTCCTGTTATACCATGGAGCACGTTACAAAGTTTCATCACAACATTTTATTTTTTACTCAAGTTATCGCTTGCACAGACAAACGTAAGTCCTGTTACCCAGGGGAGTATCAGAGTTGCGAATTTGTTAATTCAAATAGTTTTGGATTAAATATTAAATTCTTGTTTTTAATCTCGATGTTGGGGTTAAAAATTTTGATTGAAAATTTTATAACAAGGAGACCGAAAAGGCTTCTGCCCCTTTACGATATGTAATGCCAAGATCAAAATATTTCACAAATCCCACTTTTTTACTGATTACATACATATATTATAAAAGGATTATTCCGTGGTGGTTCCGTGGTTTTTATTTTATGTGAAATTCGGTAACGGTGAATTGAGACTATTAATATATACCATATAGTATGAATAATTGTTGACCGACTCTGTGTGTTTGTAATATCTTTCCAGATTGTTTCGTTTATTTGACTTTCTTTTTCTCTATAGTGAGGAATGCGAGAAAACATCTAGGGTAAATGTTTAGTTACTACCCTACTGGCACGTTGTCCACAAATTGCCAGGAAGGTGGTCAGAATGTATAAAAGGCAATGGTCAATGCTTTGAATAATTTTTATTTTACTTTTCCATTCAAAATTTGTATTTAATTTTCACAAAAAAAAAAAAAAATCATTTCATACCGGTATAACTGAAAAATTACTTCGAACGGACCGTGGCACTTCCGAAATGAAATTGAGTATTCGAAAATATCCAAGTATTCGTCTATTGTAATATCGAAAATTGCTTTTATTTGCTTGTAAGTATTGCTTCTAAAATAACAATTAAGGAAAACGCACACACGTATATACTATATGTACAAGATATTAGCAATAGGCAAATATAAATAAAAACACATATACATATGTATTAAAATCTATTATTTTTAGTTTTTTCCTACCTTTTGTGGCTCGGCCTTCTTCATGGGGTATCTCGTTGGAGAGTAACTGTTCTTCCTCGGATAGCAGCATCTTAATTGAGTTCTGTTCTTCTGAAGATCCATCCATGCCAGCCTTCGCGGCGGCCGCTTCCGTTGGCTCATGTTGCATATCCGCGTAGTCCACTTGATTGCGGTAGAATTTCAAGCGCTGCGTTACATTTACATCGTGTGCGTCGAGCGCACCGTTTAAGTACGTGAAAACGTTCTTCTGGAAACAACTGACGGTGGGTTGCTGGTAGCAATCGCGTATAATGTCATCCCACAATTCATTGCCAGTGGAGAAACGTTTCGCGAAACGCATAAAAATCGAGTCGCTGCTATTTTTGCGGCCAGCATTTCCACTACCATCACTGTCACCATTGATTTGGCTTTGATTGCGCCAACTATAGCCGTGGCTGGTTGTTGCATCGAGCTCTTGCCAATTGCTTGTGTTAATTGCTAATGACGGGCTACTAAGCTCGTTGCTGGGGAGTACGGTTTGATTGTCTCTCGTAGTCGAGTGCATTGGTGTCGTACTTTCGTACATGTCCATGCCTTCAGTTGTCGTCACACTTGCAACGGATAGCAGGATGACAAGTAGCAGCGCAAATGGATGGAGTTTGTCGGACAAGTGGCAGCCTTGCAGCATAAACATCGCTCGCATACGCAATGAGTTTCTCGGTGTGACTGATGCTGCAGAAGATGGTCTTTGAAAAAATGATTTATTTGCTGGCGTTGCCCTACTGTGCTGATTTTGCACGCAGTGTCTGTGGTTGATCACGGCCGCAGCTGCTGTGTGACTATGTTTGCTGTTGGTCATGCTGATGTCGACTTGTGGGTTTTCCATCCAATTTGGCAATATGATTGATCTGTGGTATGTGTCGTTGTTTTTTGTTTCTGTAGTTTCTATTTTCAAATCGGTGGTTCTCACCATCGCGTTTGCTAACAAAACTTCTTGGTGGTGATAGTCTCGCAGTTTTCTCTGCAGTTGTTGTTGTGGATGCGTCCACTTCTGTAGTTGGTTGTGGCTTTGTTGCATTTGTTGTTATTGTTTATTTAATGTTTTCACGTGTTTTGTTTCTTAGAACTTCTTCTTTTGCAATATTTATTGCTGGTTACAATTCAACGCTTAACAACTTTCTACTTCTTGCGATTTTTCCATTGATGAAGTCACTTTTTCTCAATTATCCGGCTGCACTAGTCAATGAAGATGCATATTTAATTACGTTAGTACTATTTCTTATTCGGATACACACATCCTCGAGTATATTTGGGATTATTATTGGGGAAGGAGAAGTTTAAAGAATTTCAAAAGAATCTTGAGAGGATTTATCGGATTTGAGTCCTATGTGTGAAGCGAGTTTTGAGCCGTGGGCTTTAATTAGAGCACAAAGATATGCCTCTTAATTTGCAGTTCTTTGCCTTGAGAATTATTTAAATGTGAAAATTCGTTTAGACAAATTTGATAAGCAAGGTTCTCACAAATCAGAAATCGGCTAGATACAACAAGAAAATCTATAGCGGTCAGTATTCACTGACATTTGCATCTATTTTATATAGACGATCAACACAAATTTCAAAATATAGGTTTTTAAGAAGATCTAAAATAATTTCGATCTAATATAGATAATATGAAAGAGGGTTCCGAATATGTGTACGGCTTCTAAAACCAATCAGCCATCTAAAAGTCTTCAAGAATGACGTATTCGTATGAGAAGAGCTAAAAGTCTAAATTCTATGTTCATGATTTAGTTAAGAACTTGCTGTTATCTCAACAATTTTTTATAAATGACTTAATTTGTTTTTTAGCTTGAGGTTCGTTGCTTAAATCTTTTGTTTTCGCAATAGTGTAGATGAGCTTTCACCAAGTTAAAAGCACTTCCTATCGGTACGACTAATCTCAGTACAAAGGGTTAATTTGACACCGTTTAAGATAATTTTTTACCCATAAGCGTATAAACCTTTGAAAACACTCTATTCAATTACAAATAGTTTCTTAATTTGTTTAACAACACACTTTTTGCTTATCCATACATACAAAATTCATGAAAAAAGAAGCTTAAAAATCAGCTTAAAAAAACAAAAACATGAGAGTAAACAAACTTTGGACCACAAAGGCCCGCTCGTCGATTGTGGGTGAGTGTGTCAAAATGTTGCCCACTTTTCGAACAATTTCACTACGTGCGCGCTTAAGCCGACTCTTTGAACTATTGTGAGTGAGACCGAATGCTTATTGTTGTGCCCACTTTTCTATGCCAACCATTCAACGACCAATCAATTGTCACTTTCGAGCACTTGAAATTGTCGGGCGGTGTTTGTTACTTTCTTTTGGCGTTTGCACTTTTACAAATTGAATATTTTGCGCAGAAATCGTAAACGGTTTGAAACTGCCAATTAGCACATTCTTTGTTGTTGTAATTTTTTACGTTTTTTTACGGTTTACGTTCGGAATTTCAGCTGAATTGGTATCTTTCTAGGTGAGCCTAAAGCATACAAAGTCATTAATAATTAAAAAAGCAACAACAAAAGTTATATTCTCAGACACTTGCTGTTTAAGCTTGGCGCTAATAAGGTGGGCGCTCGTTTTCATTTATTTAGTTATTTTGTTGTTATTGTTATATTTAGTGTGCTTCACTGATTTTTGTCACTTTTGCGTCGGCTTTGACTTTCACAATTTAACACATTTCGTTTTACACATTAACATCGCTGCGCGTAAAAGTGTCACTGTCAGCTGCCTGGTTGTTGTTATTATTGTGTTTATTATTCACTTGGAGCTTTCGAATTCCTTACTTGCCTATAAGGCCGTCATATATTTTGTATAGTTTGCTAGGGAGCGTTGGCGTGTGCGTGCGCATGCGTTGTCATCCGGCAACTGAACGTGTAGAGATCATGGCGCGCATTTTTCTTCTTTGCGGCGGTACGCTATGTGGCCTAAAAGCAGCGCCAGTCACACAAAAATAACAAACACTCTGCTGAGGTAATTATCTTGTGATAGGAGGAGATTGTGGCAAGTTAACAGCCGGCGCTGGAAGACTGGTTTTAATATTTTTGCTGGCTGTTGCTGCATCAGCTGCTGCGTATATGAAGCTGTGAATAGAAATCTGAGTATTTTTTGTTGCCAATAACGGGCTTGTTGTCAAAATTGCAACTCAGCTTGGCTTGACTGCTTTCTGGAAGCTCTTCTTCATCTACTTCACTATTAATTTATATTTCTCATCTTCTCGCTCTCTCTGTCCGCTTTATTTAACTCTCTTTTTCTCACTAGTATTTGTACTCTCTTTAATAGCCACCTAACTTCGTTAAGTTTTCTTCAAACGTTGCACGTTGAACGAAAACGGCATTTGCTGCATATTGCCGTGACTTTTCGAACGGCTTTTGACTTTGTGTTTTGCATACATATATGGTATGCCTTGAGGCAACAGCTGTGTTGTCAGACTTCTGCCTTATTGAGTGTAGACTGTTGTTTGTTTTGGTCGGAATTGACTTCTCAGGAATTCTGTCTATTTCTTGTTTGCATTCCGCGATAACCATTAAACTCACCTTACCGGTAGGTTTCAGGTTTATTGGCCATGCAGAGCTATTTTTCAGTTGTTGTTACTTAAGTGTGCTAGTGTGGGTTGCGGATTATGCGCATAAGTTGGAGCAGGTCATTCATAATTACTACCGCTGCTTTTGCTTGGATTCTGTTAGGTCTTATTATACCAGAGTCCTCGAAGTGCATTATAAGATGATGGTGTGATAATATTCCCCTTCTGTCGCCAACAAGATTACGAGAAGCAGCAAGTTGAACAAATAAAAATGATGTTTGAAGGCTTGTTGGGAATGGGCTAAAAAATTTAAAATTGGGCACGAGACCGCCCACTTTTAAGTGAAATCTTATATATCAGGAATTAGTTAACCGAATAGAACTAAATATAATGTATAAAACATTAGCCTAACATTCTTATACCATAGTGTGAAATCGCACTACACCTACTAAGCGATATAGATATAAGTATATACACATATATATAAATGATCAGGATGACGTAAAAAGTTGAAATCTGGGTAACTGTATCGGCCAGTATGTGGGTTATCGCAATGATAGAGCCAATATTTATAACAGATAAATTTGAGCGAAGACTTGGCCTAGTCCCTATATAACTAATATCAGGATTTTGTAACATTCGGCTGACTTCACTCTATATGAATGGTTTTACACCTTAAAGTATTTCCTTAGATTTTAGTCTTGAAAGTTGCAAGAGAATAAAATGTTCGGTTGCACCCGAACTTAGCCCTTCCTCACTTGTTATCATATACTTATATTGGTCATTACGAGAGTTGTCTTTATAAAATTCAGAGAGCATCTTAGTAAAACATAGTGTTTTATTGTCGATCGATATAAGTATCTTAACGAATATTATTGTATTTCGTTATTCAAAAAGCGATAAAAATATATAAGAATTTCAAAATCCCGGTTGGCCATTGAAAATATTTTATTGATAATGATTTTCGTTATTCTAGCAGATTTACCGAATATGTAGGTCAGTATGAAAAAATAATACAAGAAAAGTTGGTCAACATCGTCGGTCAACCTGCAGCAAACTGTCAATTTTTGGAGATACAATTGCGTTTTCGGAACCAACGAGTATTTGATTCACCCCATTAGCTATTAAGACAGAAATGAGCCTCATGTGAGTAGATGGTTCTTTCGTTTTACGGAATCTAGACGACATAATTTGTAATAAGTAACAATCTGGGACAGTTTTCAAGCATTGTACCAAACTGAAACGTGACATGTTGCAATGGCAAAACTTACTGAACACACTGATAAAAATTAAAACAAATTCGTAAACAAACATGGCCGAAATGAGCTGTCAAAATCAGGTCATTTCTATTGCTACACTCGATATTATGATTTCTGACTTATCCAGCTGTTTTCTAACTTTTTATCTTATAGCATTGACAGACGGCAGCGTTAAACCAGATTAATTGCATTTTTCGGGATTAATTCAGAAGTTACCATAGCTAACTCCGTTGCTGAATCCAAAAATAACTCTCAAAGGGAGTTTGTGAGATTTTCGTTGGCAACATTGTTAAAAATGGCCAAGTTTCATCTATTGTGAATGAAAACAAGCAACCCTGACAGCTGTTTATCAAATTCTCAATATAATATCAATAAAACGTCTATGTTATGATGCAGTTTTAATAATAATGTGTTTATACTTATGTTTTTGCAATAAAAAATGGTTTGGTAAAAATTGGTCGCCTAACAACCGTAATGTTTATCTTCTATCAATTTTCATTGAAAATATTATAAAAAGGACAATGAGCTGTTTACGAGAGGTTCAAACTCTCATAGCTGCTATCTGTAACCTACAAATTTGGATCTGATTAAGTGCGCAATTAATCCGGATTAACGCTGCCGTCTGTCAAGGCTATAACCGACTTTCTAACTTGAGCAAAGACAATATGCTCTGATTCTCTAATTAAGTGCAACACAAAGACTACAGTAATACCACAGGCAATCGAAGATATGAACCACAGTCTTGAAAGATGAGTAGGGTAGGCTGTCCAAATAATGTTCAGATTATTCTCAATTATGTAGATTGTTGAAGCTGCTAAGGGGCCTATATCGAAAAGTGTGGATGAGAGGATAAAATTATTGAAGTATATTGAATGAAGCTCGCTGTCAACGATTATTTCTTAATAGCTAGCTCTGGGAAGTCAAGAACTGGCAATATATTAAAAGCTATATTGAAAAACATCCGAGAAAAAATGCAAACGAACCAATAGTGTTTACATTGAAAATTCCAGTTACAACAGGCAGATGACGATATTGACTATGGCCAAGGCTACACACAATTTCAAACAAACTTAAAGCAAGAAATTGCAAAGATGAAGCTGAAATTGCTGCAAAACGAGGTCACCTGACCGTCGGCGAAAAGCGCTTAAACTGGAGTAACCAGTTGGTAGCGGACACATAATCCGCTGCACACAGGCTGGCGAAAATATTTGAACGGCCGTATCAAAATATAAATGTGCACGTATATGTTCATACATATGTACAAACAGATGCATACCATATGTACATATCTGCAGATATGAAAATTTTACTGAAAGCTTCAACAAATTTTTCCATATACTTGAATTGAAATTGGAATAAACTGAAGAGCTTCTTATATTGCATTCAATTAGTTACAAAGTACAATTTCGGAAGTTCAATATCTCTTCATCATTTAACTTCCATTTATTTTGCTGTCAAATTAGTTACGAAAATTGATTTCCAATAATATCTCAGAGAGATAGTAGTAAATGATTTATTGAGTTATTTCCTGCGCAAATTGACGTTTGGAGAACAAACAAGTATTTAACGCATGTATAAGTATGTAAGTGTATGTGAGTGCTTATCAAGTTTACTGCGTAGTTTGTTGGCACCCGTCAGACAAAGCTGCCATCCAAAGTCGCCAACAAGTCGACCAGCGCAACAACAGCTACGATTGAATAGAGAAGCTGTGGAGGGAGAAATATTGGCAACATATACTTATTCTAGTCTATCTATTACAAAAGAAAGAAACGAGTACGCATAGAATATGAATTGCCAAAACAGCAAATTGATAAATAAACCGGAAGAATATTGCCGTTGTGCAAATAGGTATGTACAGCGCCTTGTAAGTTGCCGCAGCAGGTATACTCAGCATGGTTAAATTCACTTTACTGCAGGAGGTATTTTATCAAAATGTTATGTTCCAATATTTCACACCTGTGCATTTGAAACTGTCGTCCTTAGATTGTGGTTATAATGTTACCGAGTGTCAACACGTGTCATCCCAAATAAATCCTTTTCTTTTGAAATTTTTCCCTCTTTTTTTTAATGTAACGCAGCTTGATAAACAACATTTTTTGGTTTCTGTTCCGGTGGAAAAGATGGTTTTCCAACTCGTGAGCACGCCGCGGCCGTGTGAAAAACATAACATTTCCAAATTTATGCCTCACACTATGCGACTATCTTTAGGTGATTGTCATCTCACATGCAATTTTCACTGGAAACGGAATACGTTTGAACTGAAATGGGAAATCGTTAGAACTCGAAGGAATTCGTAGAATCAAGCATTCTGCCCCTTGTATTCAATAGGTGTGTCACAATCAGTCGGGTTGGATTACACAGTTTCGTGGCATGATGATTACGAAACATAATAACGACCGATCCTACTTTGAGACGCAAATGATGCCATACCAAGCCTGTCCAAAGAATTTAGAAATACCACTGGATAATGTCCGAACATTTGTGATGAGTTCATCTTTCGTGAATTGACAAAGGGAAGATGGAATTGATATCGAACCACCGGAAGTATCAACCGAAATTCTACCATTTCCAATTTTTAGCGAAGGCCATGTAAAATGTCTTCGGCAATGTCGTTTTTGTTCGTAGCCCATAATTGACGCGGATTTGAAGGCTGATATGTCGAAATGATTATCGCGAAAAGTGTGCGAACTTCATTTTCATTCCAGTGATTAACGTGTTCCAGCAATTGTAATTGCTGGCTTAGTTCTCCAAAACTTGCACACACCGTACCATTCACAGTAAGCAATGACTCAAATAAAGTTGAACCGCGTACATTAATCAATAGCAACCGAAGGGAGAAGCAATCGTCGTATTAGTTGAGAACACATCTGGAAGTCAATCTACTGGTTGGCCTTGATTTCTGCGCAAATATTTCTTCGACGATGCATTCCATGTATAATATCAGGGTATTTCCGAATAGAGCAACGTTCTCGTTAACGGATCACTGACGAAAGTTGAGAAAAAACTCGTCAATGTTAATTTTGTTGCTGGCGGTGTTTCCACTGGCTGTACTGTATTCTTTGAGTTGAAATACACATTAAATAAACACATAAATAGCATGGTTTGAATTTGGTTAGCATTTTCATTAATGTTTAAAATGTGACATAACTACAATAGTTGGACATATGCTACCGCGGAGTTTTTTGTAGACATTATGATGTTCTTCAATATTGTTGTACATTATTTTGTTCTATCGCTAATAGTTTCGGCAGCGCATTCGACGAAAGACATTTTAAGACTCATTTTTCTACACCTTCGGTTCCATTGTTAAAATTTTACCAAGGATCCCTAATTTTTTTCAAAATGAAGTTTAGCCTATGTCAAATTGGAAGAATGTAGCATTCTATTGGTGAAAGAATTTTTTAAATCGGCCCAGTACTTTTTGAACCTATTCACTACAAACATACAAAAATAGGTACAAATCTTTCCTCTTTATAATATTAGTGTAGATAGACTCCTATGTTCCACGCATTATTTTCCCGTTATTCTATACGCTGTTGGCATTCTGGTTTATTACCTAACTAAATGCTACTAATTACTATTTAACACGTTGAGACCGTTGCCTCAACAAAAGCAATGCTTCCTTCATATAAATGTTATATAAATTTTGTTTTCCGCTCCCCTCAACTGTTGTTCATCCGCAATGCTTGGCAAATGTTGGAGGAATTGTTGCATAAACTTTTTAATTTAATTTTAATTGCTCTCCGTCCATTTGTTATTCTACGGTGGACAGTCTCGTTTAGTTTTTTCTACTCTTCTATTTTCAACACTTACTTATGGCTTCATATGTCAGTCATATGTCGCTTACTTGTTGGTGTTAGTGTGTAGGTCAGTTATAATAATTTCACACATCGTTGGCTGCTTAACAGTCAGGTTGACGTAAAGCCATGGCGTTATCGCTGGTTATGTAATCGTCGGTAAACACTTTTTTGCTTTCGGTTTACTATATTCCGTGAAGGCAGTGGCGTAGCTAGGGGGGCAAAGGGGGCCGTCGCCCCGGGCGCAACGTCTTGGGGGCAAAATGTTATTTAAAAACTCCAATTCGGGCAAAAATTCCTGCAAATTGTGTCAAAAGTGTGCAAGATGTAGGGCGAAAATAGTTTTTTTCTATGGTTTTTAATGAGATGTCTTGTAAATTTACTACCAATTTCCTCAAAAACTGTATTGTGAGAATTTCGGAACTTCAGAATATGCGTGGCTTCTAGTTCCTAAATTTTATATACTTAATATCGAAGGTATTTTGTAAAAATTCACTTTTGTTTGAACCACCTCCTGAAACTTGTAGGTAGGTAGATAAAGGGGGCCCCGGGCCCCGGGCGCCCGAAGTTGTAGCTACGCCACTGCGTGAAGGTCACAATGATTAATAGAGATGATAACCTAAATGGACATCAAAAGAGACAGCTACGGACAAAAATATTCAAAGGTCTTTAAATGGTTTGGTATATTGTTGACATCGAAAGAGGCAGCACCACAAGATTACAAACTGGCTTTGAATATCGTAAAACAAAATTGATCGGAATGGTTGATATTAAAGGGACAAGTTGGACTTATTGTGCTCCAATGCTTAGATATGCGAAGTGAGTGTCATTCAGGGTCACAATCTCACAAACACAAAAACGAATTTGGTGATTTCTGAAAATCGAAAATATTTAATGTGGATTGCAAACGATGAACCCAATCATCAATGTAACATGTTTTGACTTATATATAATTCTGGGAAAAAATAGTAGGACTTTTTAGTTTATATTTCGCACGAAAACCAATCGTCGAAATCTTTTTCTTTTCTATGTTGAATTGACTGTCAGTAACATCTGTGCCAAATGTCACATCAAAATAATGATTAGTGTTTAGCAGAGATACAGATTATTATTATGTATAATATACGCTTTTCTTTCAGAAGTACATAAAGTGCGTTCGGCAAAATTTACGACGAGTGAAATTATTTAACAAAGAAGTTTAATTAAATTTTGTGCGTGGAATCAAATTGCTGGTGCTGATACCTTCAGAATGTTGGAAAAGGCCTTGAATTCCCATTGGACATATATTTAGCGGGGTAATACGTGAGTCTAAAGCCTGTTTTGAACTTTAGTCTGACTTAAACTTTTCAGTAAATCCTATTTTCATTCCATTAAATATTTTAAACATTTGTAAAATAAATTTCTAAAACCTTTACTCATTCCAAACTTTTTACTTACATAAATTTGCCTTTAATAATTTTGCGAAAAACACGAAGCCAATCAAAATCAGCACGAGTGAAACGATTTATGAAAGAGTAATAAAAGCGTTAGTCATTATGCTTGATGGCATATTCCCTGGTCTGAATGTCAAACAAATAATTCAAAGTCGTGCTAACGACATTTAATTATTATGCACTTTACAAATGAAACAATGGTACAGTACATACATACATACATATGTACGGGGTCGGCCAAGTGTGTGAATATGTCCGCTCAGGAGCATCAACACCGCGGCGACAAACGGAGAGAGTCCTTCATCAGGCTGTCACCGAAATAAAACGGGTAAGCCAATTTAGCTTTGAATCGTTTTAATATATGGTATGTATGTATTTTTAATTACAGCTGTTCGTGCATGCTTACGAATACATAGACATGCGTATGGGTTTCACGAGTTTTAATGCACATGAAAGACACACCGGCAACTTGTTAACTTGTTTTGGAGCAGACGCACATGTATTCATAGCATACAAATGTATGTGTGCAATTTGCATATACCATACATATGCGTGAGTCTGTGCGGTTGTACTAAATTTCGCGTATGCGTGCCTTTATTATTTTACATACATACATATTTAAGTGCTAATTTTTATAGCGTGTGCTCGCACGTCAAACAATTGTATCGTTTGTCGTCTCGCGAGTTCATTAAAAGTTTATATACTCCTTTATTTATATATAATTTGGCATTTCCTTCAGGCATCGCTTTGTAATTTGCTGCATTTTCTCTTGCTTTTACTGCCTCCATGCCCGACTAACCCGTTCCCTGCTCTCCATGCGGATTATTGTAATTTAGTATTTTCGTGATCATGCTTTTAGTTTTTAATTTTATTTTATGTAAAAATGTATCAAAACGCAGTGCTTATGTAAACAATTAATTTTGCTTTTATGCCAAAGCAATGGTATTGTGTTTAAAATTATTGTTGGACAAAACTGAACTGAAGTATATTATGACCTACTGATGTTATGACTAGACTACTGTCAACACGTTTTCTCTGTAATACATTAAACTATTTAAAATTATATATTTTATACATATTTTAAAGAAAAAACCGAGCATTCTCCAAGCAACTGCGACTCAAGTTTCGCATTAGTCCACGACGTAAAACGTCGTTAATGGAGAACTTATAAACTGTTACAATAAAGCCCCAAATAAGAACATAAAATTGTTTTGGTAACAAACAACATTTTTCATTTTAAAATGAAAAAGTGGGCGTTGGTCCGCCCCTAATAAGTTTAATGTACATATCGCACAAACCATACAAGCTGTATCGGAGGAAGTCCTTTGACACCTCCTTATATAGTGTGAAAATGGTTATTCTTAAAATTGCTAAATATGCGTTTAATAAATACGTAAAAAATGTTGGCAATGTGCGTGACCTACGATTGATCCCATACCTCACGAATTACTTAAACAATTTCAACAAAAATTGATGCATAACATTAAATGTCTTAGTCATAGTGTGAAAATGCACGAAATCGAGCTAGTCCAGATTGTACGATAACTTTTCAAGTCTTTAGATAACGAAACTGTGGATCTTAGTACCTTTATATATATGAGTTTCCTTAATGGAAGTCGAAGAGTTTGAAAATATATCATGATGAGAAAAAAATGGATAATATCAGCTCAATATTTCATCAGCCCCTTCTACCTAATGGAAAGAATTTCGAACTTCCTATTTAGTCAATAAGCAAGCTGTCTTAGTGATATTAAGTGAGCATATTATATTATATTTGATGCCCTACACCTTAATTCTGGTAATGTGTGTGTGATAATGAAATAGGTAGATTTCAAAATTGTTTAGTGTTGAATATGAATATAATTGGTCGTGACCTTGGCCTAAACTTCATATTCATAACAGATATCATTGACTCGGTGCTGTCTTTATCCTCTTATACCAAATATGTATATTAAATTTTGCCAATGGTCCGATCTGTACTATATGTTCGTAGATTCTAGCCTTGCCTCGAACAATAATCTATGCCAAATTTTTTTGAAGATACGAGTGTACTACACTCAGTCCTTTTTTTACGCGATCTCTTTTTACGCTATTTCACTTTAACGCGGTTATTTTTGCAGCGCAAATTCCTTTTTTTACGCGAATTTCTCACTTTAACGCGATTGCTTTTTTTCGTTTTTTGCTTGGTCTTAAACTTGCAGCAGAACGTGCACGAATTCTTCAAAAAGAATTGAGTGTATGCATGTTAAGATATAAAGAACTACATCGGAATTTATTGGGTCTAAAAAGAAGCATTCAAACAAAATTAACTGAGTTTATGGTGCAAACTCAGTCGGAGACGCTAAGTCAATCAGAACATCATTCCATAGTTCTTACTATTGATTCTGATACAAATTCTAGTGATATCAGTGCCGGCCATCAAAATAAGCGGCTAAAAATAATTTAAACTACGGATAATGACAGTGATTAAACAGCATTCAACGGTTTTTTTCAATAAATCTACCTATTTTCTACTTTCTTCTCTTTTATATATGGTTTTTGTTTTCTATTTTTTATTTTGTTATGAATGAATAAATCATAAGTCTGAAATTTGAAACTTATTGTATTGCTTTTGAATATTTTTTGCGCGTATATTTTGTTATACGCGATATTTTTTATATTCGGATCGAATTCGTCAGTTAATATTGGAAAACTAACCATTTTTTTTGGCAGAACCGAAAATCGCGTAAAAAAAGGACTGAGTGTATATGTTATTGCACACGTGTTCCATACAAGACCGTGATTTTAAATGGTCAGTTTTTATGGCAACAATATGCTTTGTATGAGCCCGAAAGAAGGCAGAAGCCGACTGTATGGCTGTTTCAAAATGAGCCGAATCCAAAAAAAGCTGTTCGCTCAGGAAGCATTTCCAAGCAAATGGTCTTTTTTAGAAAAACTAAATACTGCTTGTATCTGCCACTGTTGACAGTCATAACTTTGGACCAGCATCACCACAAACAACAATATTAGTCTTGAAATCCAAAGTAAAATAACTCCTTCAATAGGAGCTACCTATCTCGACGAACAAAAACTAAACTCTATAAGTCCCCGATCATTCCCGTTCTGCTGATGAGTTGGCCTTAGGAGTGCTCGAGGGAAAGGTTTTGGGGTAGATTTATGATCTTATGGTTTTTTGCGAGTACCGCAGCCGATTGGACGATGAGCTGTACGAGATAGACGGTGACATTGACATAATTCAGCGAATCAAGAGACAGCGGCTGTGCTGATTAGGTCATGTTGTCCGAATGAAATATAATACTCTACCTTTTAAGGTTTTGGATTCAGTATCTGCCGATGGAAGCAGAGGAAGAGGAAGACCTCCAGAAGAACTGGCTGCACTGGTATTTAGCGAAAAGAAAAAACGACTGGCGCGCTGTTGTTAACTCGGCTATAACCAAACGGTGTCTACGCCAGTAAAGAAGAAGAAGAAACATCTTGCAACCATACCATTACAATAATACAGAGCAGTAAAGTCTAAGTGATACACAGCCTGCCTCTTTCAAGAAAACAGGAAAACCAACCACCGAAGACGCATCACTCTTCAACACGACAATGCGAGTTCTCATACTTCTACATCGCCTGAATTAACTGGATTTTTGAACTCTTAAAACATCAATTTTATGAATAAAGCACTGTAAAATCCTGACTTGGCATCGAACGACTTTTTTTATTCCTGTACGAATAAAATAAACTAATATCTCAACGTTTTGCGACACTTGAAGAGGTGGTTATATTATTTATGGGGTCTCCGAAGTTTCCTTCTGGGTGTTGTTGAATTAATTAATTACATTTTTCAATAAAAAAATATTAATATTAAGCTACGATTTCTAGTCTGTTGTAGAGAACTCTGATTAGGTTGCCGATCTTTTTATATTGTACACTCATAGATACATTAAAGATATTCAGCCATTATAATTATCCGTTTCTGGTTTCTATCTGGTAGTTAATGGATGTTTCGTTGAATATGTAAAATAATAAAATATGTGTCTGTTGAAGCCACTTCGAAATTAATGCTAAGTTGACGTAAATCAAACAAATTTACACTTATCCATTAAAATCCATCAATTAAATTAATTTCAGTGTGCAATTTTAATGAAATTGCCACCAAGGCATTTCATGATTTTTCCATATTGCACGCAACGGTAGAATTTGCGATTGCAAGTGCATATACGGTGTGACCGGCAGATTTTTTGCCAATTTAAATTTAATTATATTATTAATGGGCGAATAAAACAGATGGTTGGATAAACAACCGATGTAACGCTGTAATTTGCCGGTGATTTTTGCTAGACAACCAAAAACTGTGCACGCTTCGATGGGCCTTTAAAATGCGAAATGCGGCATAGCTCATGCGGGTGCAGTTCGATTACGCGGAGAGAAGAGTAATGCATTGAGCTGACGTTAGCGTGAGTAATATGATCCACCAACGGCCATTGACCAACAAAAAATAAAAATAATCAAAAGCTCTCTATAAGCGCCGCACGTAAATCCCAATATAGTTTTCACTTTCTTCTCAGTCAAGCAATGGGTTAAATGGAATGCAGCATTTTCGTGAATAAATACGAACAAATTTGTGAGTACTCTTATACTGCTTCGTCAAATGAAAGCATAATAAAAAAAGCTTTTATGACGATTCGACATGAAGGTTCCGACTGCAGCCCCACACTGGCAAGTGTTTGTTTATTCAATTAAATATGTAGTTGGTGGTATAAATATTTCGACAAATAAAAATAAATAGACATCTTTTAAAACTGTTTGTGTTTATATGCTTTGTTGGTTTAAAAATGTGCTTTCAAGTTACAATCCATAAAAGCAAAGTATAATTCAATTATTATTCAGGTGTCAAATTGGTGGGTGGTAGAATATAACAATATCTCTGCCGAAAATGAAGATACAATATGGAAATGGCAATGTGTTATTGTGAGCTAAAACAATAAATTTCTACCGCAAGAAATTTATGTTAGTTGAAAGTTAGTTCTTTTCACTTGAACATATGTATATTTTATCAGATGTGATCAGTCACATTTATGTCAAATTTCATGTCAAAATATTGATTAGTGTTTGAGATACGTGTCGTTTTGTGAGCTGCTAAAAGTGATTTTTTCGTTTTTTGCGATGTCGAAATTTGTTGAGCAAAGAATTTGCATTAAATTTTGTTTACGGAATCAATTTTCTGCTGCGGATACGTTGAGGATGGTGCAGAAAGCCTTCGGTGATGAGGCTATGCCTAAAAAAAAAAATGTTTACAAGTGGTATAGTGGGTTCCAAGCCGGCCGTGAACGTGTCGAAGACGAAGAACGTCCAGGGCGACCATCAAACTCAACCGACGAAGCTCACGTTCAACAAATCAAAGATTTGGTGTTGAAAAACCGTCGATTAACAATTAGAGTCCTTGCTGATGAAGTTGGCATATCGAAAGGCTCAGCCAATACCATTTTGAAGGCGTCGCGTTGAAGTGTGTGAAACGATGCTTTCCGACTACCAGGGTGTCATGAAACGCATTATAACTGGCGATGAGACTTGGATCTATGCTTACGACCCCGAAACAACCGATCAATCGAGCGAATATCGTGCCCAAAGAGAGCCGAGACCAAAAAAATCGCGCCAAAGTCGCTCAAAAATCAAGGTCATGTTGACTGTTCTTCGATTATCGTGGTGTTGTGCATTATGAATTCCTTCCAACCGGTAAAACAGTCAACAAGGAATATTATTTGAACGTTATGCGTCGTTTGCGTAACGCTATCCGCCTAAAAAGGCCGGAATTGTGGAAAGACAATTCTTGGTTTTTACACCACGATAATGCACCATCCCATATTGCCCTCGTAATTCGTGATCATTTCGCCAAAAACTCAACCCATATCGTTCCGCAACCACCGTATTCACCTGATCTGGCGCCGTGCGACTTCTGGCTGTTCACCAAGATCAAAAGACCGCTCCAACACCGTTTTTATACGATAGAGGAGATTCAAGCCGCAGCGAAGACGGAACTGAAGGCCATCCCGGAAAGTGACTACAACCAGTGTTTCGAAGATTGGAAAATCCGTTGGCATAAGTGCATTGCATCGGAAGGGGATTACTTTGAAGGGGATGAAATTGATTTGGAAGAATAAATAAAGAATTTTCAAAATAAATACAATGTCACCTTATTTTTTTTGCACCAGCTCGTGATTGCGCCTTTGTGAAATATTCAGTGGATGAACATCATCTATACAATTTTTTCAAGTAAATTAAAGAAATGTTTAAATCTAATTTTAAAGGCTTTTTGAATTGGTTTAGGGAGTGTCTGCGGACATCTTAGTGAAGATGTTGTTCCTGCAATTCTGCAATTTTGCAAGACTAAGAAAAACTTTTAGGAATACATGTTAGTTATTTGGACATTGAATGAAAAGTGATCTTTATGGTATCTCCTACTTTGCTTACTCTGTGTCACATTGATACTAATATCGCAACAAGTAAGAAAGACCTAAGTTCGGGTGCAACCGAATATTGCAAACTCTTGCAACCTTCAGAAGTTAAAACCAGGGAAATACTTTAAGGTGTAAAATGTCAACCAGAGGATTGCAATCCAAACTTTTATATTATATATTACTCATAACATATAACTCAGACATATTCACCATAAGGTTTTGTTAGAAAAACGAAAACCACTATAACTATGTAGTATAAGTTTAGGTATATGGGGCCTCGGGGAAGTATTGACCCGATTTAACCCATTTTGATTTATTTCGATACACAGAGTGACTATTGTCAGGAAAGAATTCCCTCTGAATTTCAATTGTATATCTCATATATTGACCGATATTTTTAGTCAAAAGTCAACTATACCGAAAGTGAAATTGTGTTATATGGGAATTAGGCGTGGTTGTAACTCGCCCATTTTCACGCTGTCACATAAGAATATAAGAAGAATGCTACGCATTGAGTTTAGTTGAAATCGATTGGTCGGGTCTCGAGATATGTGATTTCACCACACTCACCGTCCAATTTTCACACCGGTTTCGGAGTGAGCGGGGTTATCTTCCGATTTCATTTATTTTCACACTGTCGATAGATGTTTTTATAGTTAATTTATATATAATATTTATATATTCAGCGAATTTGGTTGTTGTAGCTTAAGTAGTTCAGAAGATATGTACACTAAACGTATTAGAGGGCGGGGCCACGCCCACTTTTTCAAAAGCCGCATACCGAATTTCATCAAGATATCTCCATTTTTACTCGAGTTACAGCTTTCACGGACGGACGGACAGACATTCACCTGGATTTCAAATTTTCTCGTTATCCTGATCATTTATATACATAATTATAACTGTTTATCTATCTCGCTTAGTTTTAGGTGATACGTACAACCGTCAGGTGAATAAAACTATTATACTCTATAGCAACAGGTTGCAAGAGTATAAAACGCTAGGAAATGTTTTGTGGACCCATTGCCAACCATTCAAGCAGTTTCTTTTATGGTGATTTTCGCTAATGGTTCAAGCCATCAGAAAGCGTGGCTACCTTAAAGAATTTGAAGAATGAGCACTAAAGTGAGCACTAAAATACACATAAACACTACGTAAGCCCACAGTCATTTATCGAAAATGCTTTACGTCCGTGTGTAATATCAATTTAGGGTGTTTAGAAACATCAATTTGTTTGAACATGCGGTTTGTTTGTCTTCAATTTGCTGTATAAATAGTGGAATTTGCTTAGTTCACTGTTTTCTCGATTTTCTTTTTTATTATTTTTGCTCTTTGTGGTTAATATAGGTACCTATGTACTATACCAGTTTTATTATGTGCTTGCTTATATTTTCTCCTTCACGGCCGTCGAACAGTTAGTTTCATTTCATCTACATATTAAGTGCATACTTGCTTCGACACTCAAGACTGGCCTTTTAGGATGCAGATAAGTGAGTAGGTATTTTCACGCTGCTAATTGAATGCCAATTTATTTTAGTTATTGGCTTGCACTTTTGTTTCTACTCATTTAGTTTCGGTATTTGATTGTAATAGCATTGTTGGTATTTACTCTTGTCGCTTAAAGAATTTTCTAAGCACAAAACCACTATTAATAAATATTTACCTAAGCATCACTAAATCAAATTTAATAAATACTGCAGTGTGTCTTCTATCATCAGGAAAAGTATTTTTTATTTTATGGAAAATATATTTTGAAATTGCAATTTATTACAAACCAGAGCGAATAACTTTTATTTCGGATTGCCCACAGCTTTTATTTTTTCCTTACCAAAAATGAGGAGCTGATGATTAAGTTCGATTAGTATCATTATATTTTTCCCAGTTTTCTGGTTGTTATTCTTGATTATACAGCTTCTAGGTCAACTATGATTTTGAGTTATGGATGAACGTTACTACAAGGTCTGTCGCAAAAGAAACAGAACTTTTTAAATATAACTGTTTCTGGTAGCGCCACCTATTGGTGGGTATATGAAATAACAAGTTTGATCTCTTGTTGACATTTCGTAAAAATTTTAAGACAATTGGTTAACTACAATCGATGTTATCGATCAAAAAGTGACAGCAGCTTTTGGTCATCGGTCGTAAAATCAAAGAGCAAATATTAAATTTGTTTTAAACTTGGGAAAACGTTTACTGAAACATTTCAAATGATGAAAAAAGTTTATGGTGATCAGTGCCTATCCCGTAGTAATGTGCATGAGTGGTTTAAGTGATTCCATGAAGGTCGTGAGGACCTCTGTGACGATCAGAAGTCGGTCGTCTTCAGAAGTCAAAAATAAAGACAATGCTGATTTGTTTTTACGATTCCGAGGGTATTGTACACTGAGAGTTCGTCCCACCTGGCCAAACGATTAATGCTGTGTTTTACCTTGGTGTTATGAAGCGTCTTTTGTCGTGCTCGACCACAATACCGTGAGGCAGGGTCCTGGCGCCTGTTGCACGATAATGCGCCGTGTCGTCGGTCGACGCTTGTCACTGATTTTTTGACAAAAAACTCCATATTAACCATTAATCACTCACCCTACTCACCTGATCTGGCACCCTGTGATTTTTACCTATTTGGAAAACTTCATTTGCTCAAGAAAGGACACTGGTTTCAGGACATTTCAGCTATGCAAAAGGCGACGACCGATATTCTCAAGAGTATTCCGAAAAATGACCTTAAACACTCATTTGAAATGCTAATTGACCGGGCTAAACGCTGTATCGAAGCACAAGGAAACTACTTTGAATAAAAAAATATAACTTTTAAAAAATTGTAATTTTGTTTTGTTAACAGTCCTGTTTCTTTTGCGACAGACTTTGTACATAATTTCGTCATGACAACAGACTCATACATGTGTTTTGACCGCATGTGGATGACATTCGCAGAATTTTAGAAAAATCGCAGAAGAGCAACATCGGTCCTTACTCGATCTTTTTTTGGAAGATAACATTTACAAATCAAGAGGTCTTTCCTTAAGTACGACATCAGACAATACGCCGACCAGGCTTCTGACGCAACAACTTCAGACATGCACAGACCGCCATTCACAGTGGAATCATAAATACCTTCACAGACTCCCTCTCAATAAATGACGTACTTGGTGTCAAACCCCCCCATTGCAGACGATGAGCTCGAGTTGCCGCGAGAATCTAGGGTGACCCTTACAGAGCTTTGTTCTGGATACTGTAGCAGGTTAAACTCGACTCGACCCCGACATACCAAGTGTACATATGTCCAGCATGACTCTAACCACCTCTTTGCATGCCCAGCTGACCATACATATCTAAAACCCTTCTCCCTGTGGTTCGACGCCGTCAAAACAGCACGATTTCTGGGCCTATCGTTGGACGACCTTGATGACAACTTATCTGAGCTTACCACCCAAGCGGGGATTAGGTAACTGTTACAAAAACAACAATGATGCTATTCGAATTCAAAAGTTTGCAGTTACCGGTGTGGCTCGTTTTCGCAATGACTATCAACAAAGCACGAGAACAATGGTTGCAAGTGTGTGCTTTATATTTGGAGTATCTATTCTTCTCACATGGACAGTTCTATGTGAGATGCTTACGCGTCGGAAAACCTTCTAATTTATTCCATCACGCACCGTTTGCCGTTAAGAAATAATTGTCTTATTATCGGATTGAAAAAAACGCTACAATGTCACAAAAATCAACAAAACTACTCAAAACGAATGTAGTTATAATGTGCTTCCTTCAAATGTATTTTAGTTGGTGGCGTGGCAACGCGCGCTGGTTACTACAATTAGTAGTTAATACTTATAACCTGAACAGGGATATTAAGTTTGCCACGAAGTTTGTAGCACCCAGAAGGAAGCGTCGGAGACTCTATAAAATATATATTATACATGGAGCAAAATAAAGAGAAAATACGGCATATTTTACAGTACTACTACGATAAAGGCAAAAATGCATCTCAAGCCGCCAATAAAATTTGTGCAGTTTATGGACCCAATACAGTTTCCATTTCCACCGCACAACGATGGTTTCAACGTTTTCGTTCTGGTGTAGAGGTGGTCGAAGATGCGCCACGCTCCGGAAGGCCTGTCGTCGAAAATTGCGATAAAATCGCTGAATTGGTCGAAAGAGACCGGCATAGTAGCTGGGCATGAGTCATCAAAAATTCATTTCAATTTCAATAAAAAAAAAAAATCAATAAAAATACCGCAAGACTTTTTTGACAAACCATTATATAAATGATCAGTATGTTGAGCTGAGCCGATTTAGCCATGTCCGTCCGTCTGTCTGTGTATATACGAACTAGTCCCTCAGTTTTTAAGATATCGTTTTCTCTTAAAGAAGCTGTCGGAACTGCCGATATCGAACCACTATAACATATAGCTGCCATACAAACCGAATGATCGGAATCAAATGCTTGCATGGGAAGTTTTTGTTCATACAAATAATGTAATATTGGAAGAAATTGTTCAAAATTGAGATATCTTGATGAAACTGGGTATGCGGGTTTCTTAAAGGCCATAACTTTTTTTTTTGTTTTCAATATTATTTTATTTATTGGACCTGCTTTTTTTTAAAGCCTAACAATAATTTATAAAATCTTAAATCCATTTAAAAACTAGACTGGCTCAAGCAAGTGATTGAGCTGTTTTGTTGATACGTTGCTCTTTCGTACGCAGGCATATCTCTTCTTTTAAGGCGTGATTGATCGCAGGAATGTACCAAAGCATTAGCCAAACGGTTTGGGTAATCTCTGAGTTTAGATATATGTATGTATATTTAATTCTGCTATCTTCTACTTCTTTCCTAATCATAGAGATACCAAGGCCCTTATTGCATGTTTTCATTACGCTTGTACCATGGTGCACCCGTGATTGTTCTAAGCATTTTCGATTAGAACCTTTCTATTATATCAATATTAGTTGTATAGGTCGTACCCCACAGTTGAACCGCATTATATAAAAGCACTTTATTGTCTAGGCTAAGTTTTGAGTTTTTATTTAAAAGCCAATTTATATTTGCAGCTCTAATCTTCATACATGTTATTTTACTAGAGATGTGTTTTCTCCACGTGAGCCTTCTATCTCTGTGAATACCAAGATTTGTTACTTCTTTCTCTTGGGGTACTAAAATATTGCTTATTTTTACTGCCGGGCACATTTTTGGTCTTAGCGAAAACCTAACATGCTTACATTTCTGTTCATTCACATTTATACGCCAGTTCGCTAGCCATTCTTCGACAGAACTTACATAAATGCTCCGCTAGTATTCTTGATGCTCAAATGTGGCAATTGCTACGGCTCACTATAGCTGTATTATCCGTAAAAGTTGAAGATAATACATTGTTAACTGTAGGAAGATCTGCTGTAGGAAGATCTGCTGTATATATTATGTATAGAGTTGGGCCTAAAACGCTGCCCTGTGGTACACCAGCCTCACTCACTTTTACCATAAATTATCTATTATTTAAATAAGACTCCAATGTTTTATACAATTCTAAAGGTACAATTTTTTATTCTTATATAAAAGACCTTCGTGCCACACCTTTTCAAACGCCTGAGCTACATCTAGAAATATTGCTGAACAGTATTCCCTGTGCACAAATGCTTTCCTTATTTCGTTAGTAATTCTATTTACTTGCTCTATCGTGCTATGTTTTTCACGAAACCCGAATTGGTGCGTTGGTACTATATTTTTTAGAAAGACAGGGTAGAAGATTGATTGGTCTGTATGAAGACGGTTGTGTTAAGTCTTTCGCAGGTTTATCTATCAAGATAATCTGTGACTTTTTCCATGAATAAGGATAGTATCCGAGATTAGGAATTGCATTGAAGAGCAAGGAGAGCACTTCTACAGCAATATTTGGTAACTCAATTTGCATTTTTGGGGTAATATTATCATGTCCTGGTGACTTTTTTGGGTTAAGTTCTTTTATTATTGTTATAATTTCAGAAAGTGAGTCTTAAAAGACTCGAGTGACTCGTTAACTGTGTTGGGTAAGGTGGACAACTCAAAGTTGTTCTTTGGGCAATTTGGTTGAAATACCCTTTCGAGGTGATTTGCAAAACAATTAACCTCTTCCTCGTCACTTCGAGCCCAATTTCCACCCATGTCTCGTATAGGCATGTTGGAGTCAGTTGGTGGCTTAATGGACTTTTGGGCTTTCCAAAGGGAATTTTGCTTTTTTATACACATTTCAGTGTTGAATTCTTCCTCACGTTTAAGTGCTTTTTATACTCTCGTAACAAAGTTGCTAAGGAGAGTATTATAGTTTTGTTCACATAACGGTTGTTTGTAAGTCCTAAAACTAAAAGAGTCAGATATAGGGTTATATATACCAAAGTGATCAGGGTGACGAGTAGAGTTGAAATCCGGATGTCTGTCTGTCCGTCCGTCCGTCTGTCCGTCCGTGCAAGCTGTAACTTGAGTAAAAATTGAGATATGATGATGAAACTTGGTATACGTATTTCTTGGCTCCATAAGAAGGTTAAGTTCGAAGATGGGCAAAATCGGCCCACTGTCACGCCCACAAAATGGCGAAAACCGGAAACCTATAAAGTGTCATAACTAAGCCATAAATAAAGATATTAAAGTGAAATTCGACACAAAAGATCGCATTAGGAAGGGCCATATTTGGACGTATTTTTTTTGGAAAAGTGGGCGTGGACCCGCCCCTACTAAGTTTTTTGTACATATCTCGGAAACTACTATAGCTATGTCAACCAAACTCTACGGAGTCGTTTCCTTCAGGCATTTCCATATACAGTTCAAAAATGGAAGAAATCGGATAATAACAACGCCCACCTCCCATACAAAGGTTATGTTGAAAATCACTAAAAGTGCGTTAACCGACTAACAAAAAACGTCAGAAACACTAAATTTTACGGAAGAAATTGCAGAAGGAAGCTGCACCCAGGCTTTTTTTAAAAATTGAAAATGGGCGTGGCCTCGCCCACTTATGGACCAAAAACCATATCTCAGGAACTACTATACCGATTTCAATGAAATTCGGTATATAATATTTTCTTAATACCCTGATGACATGTACGAAATATGGGTGAAATCGGTTCACAACCACGCCTTCTTCCAATATAACGCTATTTTAAATTCCATCTGATGCCTTCTCTGTATAATACGAGTATATACATTAGGAACCAATGATGATAGCGGAATAAAACTTTACACAAATACGGTATTTGAAAAATATGTAAATGACGGATAATGAAATCTCGATTATCACTTTATCAAGCGGGAGTATAAAATGTTCGGTCACACCCGAACTTAGCGCTTCCTTACTTGTTTTAATTTACGTACAGCTGATTTTAGGGAAAGGGAGCGATTTTTCTACCATTCCCGTCTTGCACGCCTTTTTTCATTTACAAGCTTTACTTTTTCACTATTAGAGATTTTTCTGAAACCAAGCGGCTTATAGCTTTTGTTTGGTGTTGCTAAGACAGCTGCGTTAGTTATTATACATATCATTGAGTGCTCTTATGCTTTCGTCAATATCTCTTTCTGTATTTGTTTTGTGCTCAATATTAATGTGGCTACTCACGTATGTTTTATATTTTAGCCAATTCCTTTTATAAGATGGTAGACCCACTTTTGGATCAACGAATATTGGTTGTTCACATATCTTTATTAGCACAGGAGAGTGATCTGAAGATAAATCAGTACATGTATCAACTATTATGTACGATTTATCTATATTTTTGATTACAGCAAAATCAATTAAATCGGTATTTTTTTACGATCAATAGGTCAATATGTCGGCTTACCAGGAGATATTATGTCAACCTTATTGTGCCTGTTTATAATATACAATTGTCGTCCTTTCGGATTAATTAGTCGTGAGCCCAATACGTGTGCTTTGCATTGTAATCTCCACCTGCTAGAAATCTATGGCCTAGTGTTCCAAAAAAGTCTTTAAATTGGATGTCTGTAATTTAAACCGAGGTGGGCACTATATGGCCGTCAGGTTTAAGTCTCCGCAGCAATTTTTTATAGTTATTGTTGTAGCTTGTAATTGCGTTGTGGCATAAGATTCTAATGCGTGGTGATTTAACCGTTTTCTATCCACCACTGCTGTTCCTCCATGTGCCTTTCCATCTGGGTGGTTTGTAACATAGAGTCTAAATCCCGATATAAAGAAATTGTTTTTGTTCGTAAGATGAGTTTCTGACAATAGCATTACTTCAATATTATTTTCATCCAGAAATCTAATAAGTTCCGGTTTATGTTGGTTAACACCATTAGCATTCCATAAACAAATGTTCAATACACTCATTTTTTACTTAAAAAAGTATGCAACATTTGGTTTTCTGATTTGATTATCTCTTGAATCATATTTTGCATTGAAGCCATAAATTGTGTCAAACATTGGGTAAGGTTGAAAATAATAGTTTCAACGCTTACATTTGGTTGGTTTCGGGGCAATTGCATTTGTGCAGTATTACCTTCACCACGTTTGCATAGCTCCCTTGTGTGGCATTGTCTTTAGGATTTACTGGTCTTGAAATATGGACGGGGCCATAACTAAGATATAAAACTCAGAGACAAAGGGCATCTGTGAGCGAAAAATTAATAAAAAGTGGGCGTGGCCCCGCTCTCTAATAAGGTTAATGTACATATTTTCTAAACTACTAAAGCTACAACAACCCAATTTGCTGGGTACAAATTTTATAAAAACTTTTAACGACAGTGTGAAAATGAATGAGCTCGGAAGGTAACCCCGCTCACTCTCCATATAACGGTACTGCTAAAAACTACTTAAAGCGCGATGATTCAATAACTAAATACGCGACATTAAATTTTACCACCAAGATGGTATGAGAGAGTAGGTGTAAAAATTGGATGATGGATGTAGATGACTTTTGATCAAAATTATGGAATTAAGTGATAATCCTTCTCTTATAATAGTTTGTCAGTATGTCAAAAATGGGGAAGTATTAGCCCCATATACTTTATAAAAAGATTTTCGAACTTCGGGGTGACTTTGTATACTGCGGCTAATATGTGAGTTATCCCAGTGAGAACATGAAATTGGGTTCTGCTCATAACAGTGTATTTTTGTGGCTAAAATAGATAGATTTGAGCGAAACCTAGGCCTAGTCCCTATATAAATAACATCAGAATTTTCGAACAACCGACTGACTTTACACTATCTAATTGGTTTTACACCTTAAAGTATTTCCCTGCCTTTGATTCTTGCAAGTTTTAAGAGTATAAAATATTCGATTGCACCCGTACTTAGCCCTTCCTTACTTGTTCAACTTTTTTTTTTAATTAAAATGCCCCAACGAACTTTAATAAATATTATTTAGGTTACTTCTTTTTACTCGTTTCTAAATGGATCTAAGTCGGTTTCATTGAAATACTAGGTTGAGAACTTGAAGAAAATCAGAAAACTGAAAAATTTAATCTTATAACCGCAAAAGTATACTTTTTGACGTTTTTAACAACTCAAAATCAGCAATCCAAACCTAAAAAATTTTCTTGCCATACCTGTCGAGAGCCGATTAACTGTCGAGAGCTCTCTAATAGAGGTACCGAACCCAGATAGCTAGTAACTTTTTATTTTACTTAAAGGCATTAATATATTTTTAGTAATTTTGAAAGTAATAGCGTTATTAAACAGGTTCCAAATAGGTAATGAAGAATTACAGACAATAACTGAAATATTTACGGATTTCATCGTCTACATTTGCATTTACCTAAGTCAAAACATATGTGGTTTATTAGAGCGCATTAAGATTAAAATCTAGAAGCTACATATAACATAATCGCGCTTAGTAACCTCATGCAAAGTAAAATTAATGTGCGCTCTTTTACGGTGTGCAGAGTGGAGAAAAAAATGCAATGAGGAAAGTTTGAGCAAACTAAAGTTATGTTCAATTCAATCTCTGATATATAAATGTATGTTTCTATACGAAAAATAAGTTTCGACGTTTTTTAGGTATGCTTTGGATTTTATTCAAAAAGTTGTATGAAAATACCAAGTAATTTAATTTACTTTCATAAATTTTTAATACTTGGTTAGTAGTAATCTAAAGGTGTCATTGCAGGAATACGCGTAGAACTGGTTGTTAAGGTTCGTTACCATTAATATGAGGGGAAAAAGCATGGAATGGCTAAGTGTGAGGTGTAACCAAAATATTTCGTTTCCTCACGGCTTTTAGAATCAAAGGACATGAATACTTTCAATTTTGTTTAAATAGCAATATTCATTATTCGATGAAACCTTGAGTGGCTTACAATCGTATTTGATATCATAAAATAGTTTATCACTAAGTTCCATTGTTATAGTAAATTTTGCTTCATCTAAGAGATATTTACCTATATTTAAATGAGATACAAATTTAACCCAAAGGAGCTAAAATTAAAATAACATATTACATAAGTTTATAAGGGAAAAATCAGCGAAACGGAAATCATTATAACAGAAATAGCGTAGACCGATTTCATTAGTATTCAACACTTAACGACATTGTGCTTAAGAAAACATGTCCTTTTAATTTCATTAAAATACAACACATATTGCCTTAAACGTACGGTTTAAAGTCAACTTGAAAAGCGAAAACACTATAAATCGGATATATTGGGTAAGAAGAAGGTTGATTGCTTTAACTTTTGGAATTGCTGTAGTATACTAGAGAAGTACATTTTACGGATTGAACCTTTTTTTCGCGAAAAGTCTGCCATATACTTCTAAGGTACACTGAGGTCCGCATATTCCTTATCTGGAGGATAGGAGAGTTATCATCCGCTTGCGATAATTTTAGACAGGTGATAACTTCACTGTCTCTCGATTTATACTCGTATACTCTAAAAATTTAAATGAAATTAAAAATTTCAATATATGTATGGTAAGTGGTCGTGGTTGCAATCCGATTACGACCATTTTCACTGTGTATTTTAGTGAATTGTTGTTTTCAACATTACCGTGATATAGAGAATAGGCAGGGTTAATAATATTTCTCACAGTTTTAGAAAGTGCTGAAAATATCAATATGTTGCGGTGGTATAAAAATAAAAAGATAAACATGCTTTGGCAAGCAATAGAGTATTTTTCTTTTTTTTTTTTTTGATTACTTTTTTTTAATTAGGGGTTTCATATAGTCTCATTTTTCTAAACAAGTGTAAAAATTTATGATTTTATGATTTTACGATGCGTTAAGTGGTGAGTCCCCAAAATATGATTAACACTTTAACTAACTGCGTCACTGTGCAGCGTTTGTTTGCATGCGCTAATTACGCGTAAGTCAAAAATAAAAATAGAAGCGGAAAATGGGTGAATCAAAATATGCATTAATAAACAATTTTAATGCTACCACGGTGAACACACATTGGTGTGTGATTGTAATTAAAAGAAAGCTACCGGCGTTTTCTTTGTGCAAGCCACTTGTTCTTTACTTTTCATTTATAGCTTATAAATATCATGAATTATTTCATTACATTTCATATGAGCACTTTATAGTGCTTTCACTTTTTTGTTTGGGTTTGGGTAAATGTGTTATTGCATTATGCGCTCCATCGCAGATACTGCCAAAAATAAACATATTTGCCGAATTTCACTTTTTGTGCAACCTTTTTGCTATTGCAGAAGTGCACACAAGACGCTACAACCGGTTTTTGGCATGCAACACAAATTGAAAATTTCCTGTGCGATTAAATGACCTGGTGATTGCAGTTGCCTTTACAATATCAACCACTTGTGCGTATATATGACTTTATTAAAATCCGCACACGCACACTTCTTTGTACAGAGACATGTACGAGTTTATATGAATGTCAGTATATATAAATTGCTATAAATATGTATAGTAGTTTGTCAACCGAAATTATATTTTGAAGCAAAAAAAAAAACATTCTTGCAGCCAAAGTTAGTTGGTAAACACTTTAGACCATCGAAGCAGCCAGCTCTTTTAATAATTAGGTCAGCTATTACTTTAATTACACACTTTCACTAATTTTGTGTTTGTATACAGATTGAGGATACACTTTCGACCATCGATTCCAATAGAATGTTATGAATAAACTAAGCACAACCACATTATACAAGCATTTCCTTTCGAAAATCAGAAAAACTTTTCACTATTCATATGCTGCAGCACACATACACACACTTCATTCTTTAATATTAACGTTTGTTATTTTGGCTTGGCAGCTTAACGGCCGTAATTCTGCCAATTACTGCAAACACTCGCTTAACCCAGCTAAGCACGCACCGGCAGCTTACAAAAACTTTAATCAACACTTTTCACATTATTTTTCTTTAAGACTTTTCGCGTCGCTCAATGCACTCCACACTAATTGTTGCTGTTGAATCGTTAAAGTTAAAGCAAACTTCTTGGCATTAGATATCTCTGAAGTACTTTTACTCGAAATTTCTGAAACTGGCAGCTCACCTTGGCGCGTTCACGTCGCTTTTGGCAGTAACTGTCTGACTGAGCACAATTCGCCTGCAACACGTTATTTTGTTAAACTCGAGAATTCTTATTTGGGCTGCAGTTTTCAGCTCCAAGCTTACCGCGCTGACAGCCAGCTGTTGCTTCTTCTTGTTTATTCTGCTGAACTCGCTGTGATTGTAAAAGTTGGTGGAGAAGCTGCTAATGGCGTATAAGTACGCACATACATAGCCAATGCCATAAGTACACCTGAAATCCAAGAAGTTATGGTGGCTTTTAACTGTTTGGTGGTTTGCTTGAAAACAGGAAAATAGAGAGACATTGTGAGAGTAGTCAATTTCATGGAGTCTTCTTTATCACAAGGATGACAGTTATTGCTTACATATGCTGTAAGAAGAACCAGTAGCTTTCTTGCATGCGAACAAGTGAAATAGTTGTAACGGTTTTGCACAACAGGTTACTAACTTGTTGTGTTGTCTCAAGCTAAGCGTTTTTTAATTCTTCCTGTTGTTTGTGAACTAGTATCAGTTTTAATTGCGTTTCAGCTACTCTCTTGATTTGAGTTTGCTCCTCGTGGATGTTAAGCACTGTTTGATAAGTACAAGGGTGGTTTAGCTCTAGATTAATTGGAAAACTGGATTTATGCATTTGTACAAGCATTTGATAATATAGTTGGTTAATAACTTGCGTTACCTTTGGGATAAAAATTGCAATCTTTCAATTTAAGAATAATAGTTTAAACTTAATTTCCTTGAAATATTTAGTACCTTTGTGGTGATATGTTAATATTATATCCCAATGTTTATGTCCGTTTATATCTTTATCTATCCTACTACTGATACTGCTGTAATGATTGCTATAGCAATAAATGAACATTGTGAAGAAGATTTATACTTTTGAAAATGTTTTCTGAAACACCGAAGAGGTTCCTCATCGAATACTACATTGCTATTGAATATTTACACTTCTATGATAGTGTCAGAAGTTTTAGACAAATTAGTTACTCTTACTCTTTTTGAAGCACAATTTATAGAAAAATACTTTGGATTGTGACGTCATCGATGGAAGGAGCGGTTTTCTTTCTAATTAAAATGAAAGTTTGAGAAAGGCATATGTTCCTTGCTACCTTGGACTAATTCGAAAACTTATAAAGTTCCCTAACTAATTTCCACATAAAGATATAAAGATATAATTTGGTACAACGAATCGTATTCGAAAATTATATACTATATGTGGTTAGAAAGTTTTTAAAAAGTGGGACCGCCCTTAAACAAACTTAATGGCCATATGTCACAAGCCACAATGCTATTTCAACTAAACTTGCTAAGAACAAGTCTTTCCGGAACTTCTTTTAATATTGTGAAAAAAGATGAAAGCAGATGAAAACAGCACGATATATAAAAATAAAAAAAAAACATTTTACATTTAGCATATCACGAAAGCGGTCTATGTTGCAAAAATGGGACAATCAACCTATCATCCAGAGGTAAGATGAAATCCTATATCTCAAGAACCACTCAATCGATATTAATTAAATTTTGTGTGACGTTATCGAAAGAAAACTTTGCAAACAAAGTGTATTTAAGACATGCGATGTCATATCTAGAAGTAGCCGAAATCGGAGTAAAACTTTTTAAGGCCCCAGATATCTGAGGGTATGATTCAATACTTCCCGTAGCCCGCAAAAACATATGTGTCTCAGAGAAAGACTTTCGAACTTTCTGTTGACTTTATACCGAATATCGTGAAAAATTAAAAGCGTGGCTGGATTATTTAACAGAATAAAATTTTCCCAAAAATGTAAAAATTGGACTGTAACTTTTCAGTACTGAAGTTCGGGGAGAAAATTTTTAGATGACGTCATGCTATTGTGCCAAATATCAATAGAATCGGGGTAATACTTAGCTTATCCGCCATATGCCTAAAATATGGTAAATATTTTCGAGCATCCGCAGAAATTAATATCGCATCCATTGGGTAAATATTTAAGAAATTGTAATGGAAGGACCTCTAACCACGTAAGCGCTGTTTACGACAATAAAGAAGAAGAATTATAAAACAATAAGTAAATGCGTCTGAAAAATCATGAGTGCCGCTGCCAACCCATACCTTAAGACCTGCACCATCAATTTCAAACCAAATTCACCAAACAGCATAATTCTGGTGTTCCTAATCTTCTTCTTCTTAATAGGCGTAGACAACGTTTACGTGATTATAGCCGAGTCTTTTCGCTACGTGGCGCCAATTGGATATTCCAAGCGAAGCCAGGTCCTTCTCCACTTGGTCCTTCCAACAGAGTGGAGGTCTTCCTCTTCCTCTGCTTCCCCCGGCGGGTACTGCATCGAATATTTTCATAGCTGGAGTGTTTTCGTCCATCCGGACAACATGACCTAGCCAGCGTAGCCGCAGTCTTTTAATTCGCTTAACTATGTTAATCTCGTCGTATATCTCGTACAGCTCATCGTTCCATCGAATGCGGTATTCGCCGTGGCCAACGCGCAAAGGACCATAAATCTTTCGCAGAATCTTTCTCTCGAAAACTCGCAACGTCGACTCATCAGTTGTTGTCATCGTCCACTCAGTCCGAAGTAGCACCTGTTGGCAAGAGCAACCCTGCGTTGGATTTCCAGGCTGACATTGTTGCTGGTGTTTACACTGGTTCCAAGATAGACGAAATTATCTACGACTTCAAAGTTATGACTGTCTACAGTGACGTGAGCGCCAAGTCGCGAGTGCGACGACTGTTTGTTTGATGACAGGAGACATTTCGTCTTGCCCTCGTTCACTGCCAGACCCATTTGCTTTGCTTCCTTGTCCAGTCTGGAGAAAGCAGAACTAACGGCGCGGGTGTTGAGGCCGATGATATCAATATCGTCGGCATACGACAGCAGCTGTACACTCTTATAAAAGATTGTACCTGCTCGATTCAGTTCTGCAGCTCGAATTATTTTCTCCAGCAGCAGGTTGAAGAAGTCGCACGATAGGGAGTCGCCTTGTCTGAAACCTCGTTTGGTATCGAACGGCTCGGAGAGGTCCTTCTCGATCATGACGGAGCTTTTGGTGTTGCTCAACGTCAGTTTACACAGCCGTATTAGTTTTGCGGGGATAAAGGGGTCACTCATCCGAGGCTTGTTGCGTCTTTTCATTGGGGTGTTTTTTTTACTTGGCGGGTCCCAAACCCAGCATCCCCTATGTTGGGGATGTTTCGCCTTCTCACTTTAGCTCGCCTTCAAACGGATGTGCTTAGGCTACCCAGAGGATACTTGGTCAAAGAACGGAAGTCTTGAGCTGCTTGAGCCATATGTAAAAGAATCGTTTCTGGCCATTTCCAAGTGAATGGCGATCAGGGAACTTTCCTCACTTGCGTGAACTTCTACACATGACTCCATCCTCTTGGTATTGCTTATCAGGGTGCGAAAATATGGGAAACGATCACGCCTACATCTTAAATACCACATTTTTAAATTCCATCTGATTCTTTTCACTTTCCAGTAGTCAAATTAAGCACCGATGAATGACCAATATTATACATATCGGACCAAAACGGTTAAAGCCAATAGATACCGAATATATGAACTAAAGCTCCTATTTCGAAATTCAGAGAGAACATTTAGCTGTCAATAATATGTTCGTGTCTGAAACTGGATTTCAATAACTTCCTTAATCCCCACATACATAATAGAAAAATATGTGACCTTCCGGCTGACTTTATTCCATACTTATTGGCTACTATGTGAGTTACATTAATCGAGTGATCGAGTTTTCTTAATATTTGCGTCTTTGTGCCTAAAATGAATATTATATAGTACATATATTGGTGATAATAAATGTACCTTAATGAAACCCCGAAAAGCATTGTATTAGTAACTGGCATATCGTGATATTACAAAAATTAGATAACATCGGGTAACATAGCTCTTCTTCTACTTTATTGGCGTAGACCAGCGTAAGCGGTTATAGCCTAAGCCAGTGTGGCCGTTGTCTCTTAATTCTCTGAACTATGTATAACTCCTACAGCTCATCGTTCCATCGAATGCGATATTCGCCGTTCCAATGCGCAAAGGACCATAAATCTTCCGCAGAACCTTTCTCTCGAAAGCTCGTAACGTCGACTCTTCAGATTTCCATGTTATGTTAACCAAATTAGTTACATGACGTTCTTTTCACATTCCTATGTAACAACGCGAAGATGGGCGAAATGGCACTGCAACCAAGCCTAGTTCCCATATTACATAATTTTTAATTCGATCTGATTCTTTCTTTTCCAGTGTACGAATAACGCCTTTACAGTATGCCATCTTAGGACTAAATATTGTCCAAATCCAAAAAAACTGTTTAAGCCTTCTTTGTTTAGCCCTTCCTTACTTATTTATTGTTGCAGTTTTACTTATTTCGTCTGGTTTTTATCATTTGAAGGGACCCCATCAAGAAGAAATATAACGCCTAAAAGTATATTCGTTTAAAGTTGGTTTGGTCGCTTATTTGTATGCGAGTTAAATGTATGTATACATATACAGTGATACTAAAAAATGTCCAACATTTAAAATTTCTGGGTATGATTTCTAATGGCTTTCCAAAGAGAAACCACAAATCTTATTTTAAGAGTTTGGTAATTATGAACCACCAACTCTTTGAATTATTCTCCAAAATGTCGTTGATAATGAGGCATTTGTTGAACCCAATTCGCATTTCTTTTAACATAAATTGAATTGTGTTGACTGCGTAGTTTTCTGGTTAGTAATTCACGATGTTGCATCTTATTTAAATCATCCGGCAACTTGAGTTAAGGGACTTTTAAACCTGAAGTATTTTTATATTAGTAAGCGGTAGGACAGCTTCCTTAAACGCCTCGAAATTGGTGTGCGCTTTCTGACATCGTAATGATTGAAAAAAAATAGTATTAACATTTTTTTAACAGTTTTGTACTGCTATTTGCCTTTTGTTTTTAAAATGAGGTCAGAACATTCGCTGTTGTAAACTCGGCTATAACCACGTAAGCGGTGTCTACGCCAATCAAGAAGAAGAAGATATTCTATATAAATTTAAAGAGTATCGGCCGTGGGCTGTCTTTTGGCCTTCTTTTGAAGTTAAAGCACTGGCACAGGGCTCTCGTCAAATATACATACATATACAATAGGAAAAACCGTTTCCTTTAGTATTCATATGTCCGCTAACAGGACTAACGTCAACACCCTAATGCCCGACAATTGTGGGTTATGTCTCAATCCTAGCTATTCTAATTACTCTGGTAATATACTAACATGCATTAGTAAGGCCAGTTTATATTGTGTGATAAACGCTGCGCAGTAAATGCTGAATAAATTATTTATTAGTATTCGTAACCGTTAGAAGTTTTTAGTACGATATTCACAAAAATACCCATTAAAAGATCTCAGAGAATTATTATTTTTATAATAAATACTTTTATGCTATGTATGTATATAAAACGTTCAATAATTTATTACAAACTAGATTAAAACTAAGCTTGAATTAAATACGGTAAGCTTCTTCACTGCAACTCATTCGGTGACTCTAAATTTAGGCTCCGCGCGTAACCCCCATAACCGCTACCGCTGTGGCCACCTCCCATATGTCCGTGCCCGCTGCTGTGTCCTTCATCATAGGAGTGCGAATGGCTTGAAGTGTATACGGGTTTGGAAACAATTTCGTATGTTGTGGACTTTCCACCGCCGGAGGCTAAACTCTTCAAACCCAATACGCTGGATAGTGTTAGGGCCATTAGTGCCGTCATGAGTGCTTTGCCAGCCATTAGCGCCACAGCACCCATACCAATGGCCATGAGAGTTCCTAAGATGAACAAATATATTTAGTAAATGAGAAGTTTTTACTTTGGGGGAAATGGTGCTTACCCTTCATCATTAAACCAGCGGCGATGAGCGCCTCCATACCACCTTTTTTGCCAAATTTTCCTTTACGTCCTGTCTCCACAGCCGAACGGGCCTCCGCCATTGTTTCGCTGTCGATCAATTTGAAACGGAGGAAGTGTGTTTGCAGGAAACTACTCAATTTGTTCACAATGTATCCATTGAGGCGTGAGTTGGGATCATTCGGGTAGCTTCGTGCAACTTCTGTATTAATCGAATTTGAGAAAATACAAATATATGGATTTTATTAGAAAGTTTATATCTTCTTTACTCTTAGCGTTACAAAAGGCGATCATAGGATAGGATATATATTAAAGGAAGTTTAGTAATGAATGTATATAGAAAGCGAACAGGTACTTCAGAATCAAAAGTTAAGATGTTAATTTATTGTTTTGGTTAAGTCTCAATAGGAAAAGGTCATTTAATTCAAATTGAAAATATTGGTTAAAAATCTGTCATCAAATCGGAAACCTCGGATGGATCTATAAATCTCACATTGATATCTTAGTAAGTTCTTTCTTCGTTCCAAAGCAAATGAGATACTTAAATTTTTGATATTATGACTTACTAAATTTGCGAAATTTGAAATCCCCTTGGAATATTTTTGATTACAATAAGTAACGTTTTAAAAGACGCTGTATTTCGAAATTAATATTTTTAAAAGTGCGATGCTAAATTTTTCAAAAAATTACAAGCATCCTTTTCCAACGACGGTTCGATATACTCTCGAAAGTTGACGCTCTTTGCAAGAGATTATAATTGTTATTATCTCCTAACCGTTGTTAGAAAAATGAGATATTGCGATGAAATCAGTACATCTGCTTCCGGGTTCATGACCTTGAAAGTTTGGTATTGTGTTTAGGAACGGGCCTACTAGCATGGCCGCAAAAGCCGTTTATCGAAAGCCTATAAGGCAGGAGGACATCTGCGGTTTGAAACACTTTGAGAAAGTTGGCGTGCCCTCACCCTCTAATAGGTTTCATGTACCTTTCTTCCAAATAACCACTCTTGTTCAGAATAAATGTACCGATAGAAAGTGCAAAAATGGGTAGAATCGGGTTAAAACCCACCTCCTACCCATATAACAGTTATGGTGAACACTGCTGAAGTTGCGATGACTCAATGAATAAAAGCGTCAGAGACACTACGCACGAGATGACACAAAAAATCGCTATAAGAGTGGTTATCAATATTGCATTAGGGGCAACCAATTTCAACCAAACTCATTTACGTGCTACTCTGGAAGAAAGCGCATATAACCACGTCTACTTTCTGTATTACACATCTTTAAATTTTGTCTGATTATTTCACTTTCCAGTATAAAAATCAAGAAATACAACTTTGTCGAGATACAACTTTCTAAGGCGTTCTCTTTATGATCAATTGTAAAATTCGGACAACAACTGTTGTAGGCCCCCATATACCGAATTTGTCTACCCCCGTGCCAATTGCTTACTTTTTACCGAAAATATCGGTTGAATCGGACCTTCTTTTAGCCCTAATGTTCCCAATGTAGTTATTTTCGAACAGTGTTTTTTTCTGATAACAATGTATCTTTGTACTTAAAAAGGATAAAATAGGGAGAAAACACGCTTTAGCCCCATATAACTAATATCAAATTTTCAAACATGGTTGACTTTACTCTTTATATGTATATTGGAGATGTTATGTAAGGTGCCTTAATGAAACTCAGATAGTTTAAAATAGATTAAGTCAGGTCTACACTACTCTCTATATGAAATTTAAATTAAGTGGAGAAGTTTTCATAATTATTTTGTGGTCTAGCGCTGAATATGAATGAAGTTAGTCTAAACCTTGTTCCAAACCTCAAAGCCCTATTATAATCCATTTCAATCCTTTGGTTGTCCTTTTCCACAACAACTCAATGTATTAAACTTTTCAATCTTTGTTTGAGTTTGTATCACATACTATATCTCATTTGAGAAAGAGTTTAATCAAATTTGGCCGACGCGTATAAAAAATATTAGTACAACTAGGTGAGTCTATGACCTTCAATATCAGATAGTAAGCTTCAAAATTTGATTGTCGTCCTTACGATTTCGTCGAACAATAAATGTCTTTCGCATCATTATACTCTTGCAACCAGTTGCTACAGAGTACTATAGTTTTGTTCACTTAACTGTTGCACGTATCACCTAAAACTAAGCGAAATAGATATAGGGTTATGTATATATAAATGCTCATTATGACGAGAAAAGTTGAAGTCCAATTGACTGTCTGTCCGTCCGTCCAACCGTCCGTCCGTGCAAGCTGTAACTTGAATAAAAATTGAGATATCTCGATTAAACTTGGTATGTGGGTTCTTTAGTATAAAACAAGGAAAAACGTTAATTTCGGTTGCAAAGCTAAATACCCTTCACAGGTGCATTTCTGATAGTAACTATGTATCCAGTTTGTATGGAAGCTATATGCTATATTTAACCGATCTGAACAATTTCTTAGGAGATTACATTGTTGCTTTAGAAAATAATACATATCAAATTTCGTGAATATGTTTTGTCAAATGTGCCAGTTTTCCATACAAGAACTTGATTCCGATCGTTCAAACACATAAAGTTGTTACAATTTCTCCGGAGATTACATTGTTGCTTTAGAAAATAATATACACCAAATTTCGTGAATATATCTTGTCAAATGTGAAAGTTTTCCATACAAGCATTTGATTCCGATCGTTCAGTTTGTATGGCAGCTATATGTTATAGTAGTCCGATATCGGCCGTTCCGACAAATGAGCAGCTTCTTGATGAGAAAATGATGTTTGCAAAATTTCAGAACGATATCTTAAAAACTGAGGGACTAGTTCGTATATATACAGACAGACAGACAGACGGACAGACAGACGGACATGGCTAAATCTACTCAGCTCGACATACTGATCATTTATATATATACTTTATAAGGTCTCCGACGCTTCGTTCTGGGTGTTACAAACTTCGTGACAAACTTAATATCTCTCCAGGGTATAAAAGAAAATAACAAGTTCGTAGATGGGCGTAATCGGACCACTGCCACGCTCACAAACCGCCACTAACCGAAAACACATAAAGTGTTATAACTAAGCACTGATTTAAGATATAAAACTGTAATGTGGAACAGAGGATCGCAGTAGCAAAGGGCACCTGTGGGCAAACGTGGCTCCGGCCCTTACAAATCAAGTGGAATTTAAAATTGTGATATTTCTCCATATAGCACAATTTTAAATTACAATTGATTTGTTCAGTTTCCAGTACACAAATCAAGAAGCAATTAATACAATGGGATAAAACTTTGCACGATCAAAATATCTTTAACCCCAATAAAAACTGTTCAAGGCCCTAGGTACAGAATATTTAGACCACGGTACCTATAGTTGACTTTTGATCGTAAATGTCGGTCATTGTGTGATATATATAATTGAAATGAAGGGATTATCCTTCTCTTATAATGATATGTCTGTCATCTGTTAGCCCGGATGACTTTGCACCGCATATATCGGCCAATATGTGAGTTGTCCCATATACTACTTGTATAATAGATAAACTTGAGCGAAAACTTGGCCTAGCCCCTGTATAAATAATACAAAATTTTCGAACATTCGGCTGACATTACTCTGTATGATTGGTCTTACACTTTAAAGTATTTCCTTGGCTTTGATTCATGCAAGTTGCAAGAGTATAAAATGTTCGGTTGCACCCGAACTTAGCTCTTCCTTATTTGTTTTTAATATAAAGTTTTGCCAACTCTTGCAGGTATTCCCTTGGATTTGATCGTAGCAATTTGCGAGAGTATAAATTATATAAAGTTAGCTCTTGCTTACTCATTTTTCTTTTGCATTGTACTGTAATGTGCAAAAGCACAGATCAATTTTGATTTTTCTTCTAGTCACCCGCAGCTTCCTACCTACCTGCCATTAAGTCGTTGCTCTTCACTTCTGTGGCATTGGCATTTCTCACTACACTCACGCCAGGCACTAGTTTCAGCTCATCCCTTTCCATCAAACGCTCCATAATTTTCACAAATTCAATTTTCAAGCACATCCAGCTCAGCTGTGTTTTACACTCTTCAAATGCGCGTTTCATTACGTCACGTTTGTTATTGCTGTTGCTCGTACCTGTGGTCTCGGTGGGGCTGGAATGTGAGGCGGGTGGCGCCTTTAGACTATTCTCACTGGCAGGCTCTTCGAAAGCGCGTACAGTAGCGGCATCTGCATCGGCAAATCTCAACAGCAGAATAAAGAATCCCAAATAAAATAAGTATTCCATAGTTCTTTGTGGCAGCATGACGACGGTGTTGGTATGTACGTACTGATTTATATCCTTTTGAATTGACTAAGCAGGACTAAAGCTATGAATGCCGCTGTGAGTTGTGTGCTACACTATCACTTAGTACCGACTGTTGATCGACATTAGAGTGATCTGAATTTTATACTATAATAAAAGCAATGCAGAAAAGCGGCGAAAAGTTGTTAACGAAATTGGACAGAAAAAATGCTGCGGTAAAACAACAACTGTGGCGGTAATAAAGTTTAAGATATCAGCAGTCGCAGCGGCGGTCGGCTGGCGTTGTTTCCCTTTCACTGTGGCAGCATAGCGGAACTGCAGCAAAAGAAAGGAACTTCGAGAGACCAAGACGTGGGCCAGTGGAAAGCTTAACAACCTAGCATTAAGAGAGAAAGAGAGAGGTAGAGGGGGATTCAAACGGAAGCAGTTCGTTATACCAACCTAATTATGTTCAAATAAAATTTTTATTTTCTTCATATGGTGTTCTCTTCGCATACAAATTTGCAGAATAATTCAAACTCAATCAGCAGTGTGTGAAAGAAAATGGAAAACTCTCAATTGCAATTAAAAATCATTAACCAAAGAAGTGACAGTAGCACTAGTAGAAATTCAGAAAGGCAGTGAAGTGTGTACACACTGTTGGGTGGTCAACTTAAACCACAAAACCCCCTTCAACTCATCAATACAGAGTTGGACTTATTCATATACTACTGATGTTTTGAAAATGAAAGTTTTACTGCATTGCCGCCAGTCAAGAAGAGGGAACGGGAGATAGGCATAAAACGCCCCGTTAGCTTTTTCCTTTATAACATTCCCTTTCGGTATGTGAGAAATTGCCAAAAATGGAGACTACGGTCAAATTATATGTGATGAATATGAGAAAGACCAAATTATGCTTAGCGACGAGAGAACAGTAAAACTGAAAAGAAAGTGATCAAAACAACAGTGGTAAAACAGTTGAACGAAAATGGGAAATATTTTTAAAGTAAATGAAAAATCTGTTTATATTACATGAGGAAGACCTCCCGACCACTCAGATGTGTTCATTAATTGACATACTAAAAATGTAGTGATATATCTCCCTCTTACAGAAAAACTCCTAAACAAGAAAATACCACAAGCAGCATTGTGTATAATATATTATGTATGTATGTATGTATAGTAAGTATAGCGTTGGGTGGACAGTGCGGGGGTGTCTAAACTGTTATGTATACATCTGTAATTAATGTAGAGCAGCAATTGTCGCGTGCTTCGTTGATTAATAGTTGGACGTCGTAGTTGTCAACGATGTCATCGAAGTCGTTGCACAGTGGTTAGTTTGTATACAAGTATTGTTACTGAATATAATTTCATGGGCAACTACTATCTGCAGTCCAATAAGTAATACTTGTAGGTTCAAACATACTAAATTTACATTATAAATATTTTATGCAAGTAGTTGTTATTGCCTGCTCATTCGCCATTCTCGTCAAATATTAATACTGAAATCAACTTAATCACTATAAATTTATCTATATTTTTATACGGTCCAAGGGTCCAATATCATTAAGCCTTATACTAAACGATATTTCCCTTATTGTTATTGATATATCCCGATAACCGCTAATCGATTGGTAATAATAAAGCCAACCAGAAGACCCAAAACAATCGTAATGAGTATATAATGACTAAGCTAATGTTTACACTGGGAAGTCGAAAAACATTTATTATAAGTAATAGAGTAAGTTCTTCACCGAATTCATTAAGCACCAATACCATACATTGTTTTTACAAGAAGATATCAACTTTTTTATTAAGGAATTTCACAAATTGACCGATTTTTTTGGTATAAAGTTAGTCATAAGTACATGCATAAGTTTTCATAAGTGGTATGATGAGGTTATAAAAGATATGTTGTGATTTTAGGGACCCTAACACTCTCTATTACCCGATATAAAAAATTGTTACATTTCACCAAGCGTTGGAGAAGAGCGAACCAAATAAACTATACCAGATCTTCAAAAACCCGACAGCACTAGTGTTGCAAGCTTAAGCTAACATGTCTTCTGACCCATGCGACAAAACCTTAAATTTTAAAATCTTAAAAACAAAGAACAAAATTAATTTGTGATTTCATTTGTTACTTGATCAATTCACAATAATAACACCAATCTTAAATATGCTAAACTAAAAACAAAATTGAGTAGTATTGGAGATAATGGTTATATGTACCTCTTTATCAGGTATTCCCATAGTATCTTGTATATCTGATCGAGACCATGATTTATTAACAGTTATTAATTTATCCTGAAGTAATCGTTTTCACGATATATGATGCGAACTGCGGACATAAGAGTAGGCAGAAAGATATACGGCAATTTAAAATCTAGCCATCTAGCTCTTTTGTACCAGTTAAAATGCCAAACCTATCTCTGGTTGGGTCCATACCTTGTTGTTACTTTATTTTGCTGAGGAATTTTTATTGTAAAAATGTTAAGAATTTTTACCTGTTTTTAATTAATTTGCCTTAGAGAAACTTAGAGAAGAGAAGAACCAAGAAGAACACAATTAAATATTTGAAAACGATCAATTATTAGAAAACTAGTGAAAGCAATTAGTTATATAATCACTCCAGTTTACAGAGGGCATAGCTATGAGTGAAGAGAAATTTGTTTTAAGACGGCGCTGAAAGCAAATTATAACGGATTTTATGTATATTTTAATTGAGAATAAACACTTTTCTTTACATCTTTTCATTCGATTCGCTAAATTATGCAATAATTGGAAGTGAAAGTTGTTTTATTTGAGAGTTTAAAAACTACGACTTGTATTTATGGATATAGCATTTCAATAATGGAAATTATTGACGTATGTGCTGTCAAGCTGTGTTATCATTCAACTGCGTTCATTTCATATTTTCTCTTCGTAAAGGCACTTTTTAGCTCTTCTTTTTTCGTTAGTACGCAAGGTCAACGCCAAAGCTAAAGCCCACAAACTTTTGTCTTAAATGCAGAAAGCACTCAACTAGCTTCCCTTCACAAATCGTTAGTGTCAAGTTTTAATTATTTTAACCAAGGCGAAATACTAGTAGTTGGTATACATGGGCACATTACATTTCAAAGAGAAAAGGACGGTCACTTTATCAACAGTGAAATAAATATAATCCCAGGCACGGGCTCTTTCGTATTAGCTATAGCTCGCATTTTTGTATTTTCGCTACAGTTGCACATGAAACAAGCTTTTTTAAAAATTATATGGTTTACCCCTGAATATTACAAATATTTGTGTAGACTTTGGTCCAAACCTTGTATACCTTATGCAATAAACTGCGATCCTCTGGTTAATGTTTTTACATTAACTCATTATATTAAACTTAGCTTCTTCTGTTGAGTTTATTTCACATATTTTTCATTTAAGGATGATTTTAATATTTTTATTATTCGACGCGAAGTAAAATATATATTAATAAAAAAGAGTGAGTAGATAACCTTTAATATAAGTAAATAATATACCAAAATCGATTGCCTTCCATACACGATTTCATCGAATAATGAATGTTGAACTCTGTCGCAACATTTAAATAATAAAGTCTTACCAAAACTCCACCACCCAGCTTTCCCTTCCTTACTTGTTTAAATATATAACTTAAACACTGAACGACATACTTATTCACCAAAAGATTTGCTAGAAAAATTATTTATTTATTTATTTATTTATAATAATTCATATAACAAAAAGAGTTTTATTATATAAATACATAAACGCAGCACTGGCTACGAGGCCTTCAGCCATCTTGTAAATATAACTAGGTGAAAAATTCTATTTGCTAAGGTTAGTAAAGATGTAAGTTGCTTAAATATATTTTAACAAATCGTTGGTTTTTAAGAATCTATATACAATCATGACGTTTTTTTCTGAAGGTTCACTTAGTAGTTTTATGAGATCAATGTTGCCAGAGTTGTGGGCTGTTGGGTGAAGCATCGGACAGAGTGTGAGTAAGTGTGTGATAGAGGCGGTGTCCTCGCAAAGGGGGCAAATGGATGGGCTTTTACCCGATAGTAAGTGGGCGTGTGTTATGATAGTGTGTCCAATCCTTAATCGAGTATATGTCTTCATTGCGCTAGTTGGATATATGAGTCACAAAAAATATTTTCCAGAATTCACTTCACGCAACACAAAAAACCACTTGCAAAGTGGAAAGAAGAAAAATGCTCCTATGTGCGACGGTTGAATTGACGACGGCTGCTCTTTTCTCTCTCTCGATTTTATTAACATAACTCACATACATATGTATATGCTGATATATTCGGTATAAAGTCAACCGGAAGTTCGGAAATCTTTCTATTAGGTAAATGGGGGCTAAGGGTATTATTTAAACGATTCAACCCATTTATGACATACATGATTACTATTATTAGAAGAAGATTCTCTCCGAATTTATATAATACAGGGTTCGTCCGGAAAGTATTAGGACTGATTTTCTTCCACCGCGACTGTACTTCGGAGCGTGCTGGCACCGACTGGATTCGGTAGAGGGCGTTCCCAGCTAATGAACGAGCGGCTGGTCAGTTGTCTCCGAGCACCTGGAGAGTCAGGACAAACATTTTCGCGCGACGTGTTTCTGTGAGTGGTTAAAGTGGAAAATACAGCGTTCGTTAGAGCAGAGGTACGCCATTAAATTCTGTATGAAACTTGGCAAATCTGCGACAGACACGTTTGATATGATCAAGCAGGCTTACCCAGATGTTAGTTTAGCAAGAAGTGGTATGTTTCGGTGCCACCAAGCTGGTTTGGAGGGCCGGGAAGAGGTCACTGATGAATGAGCAAATCCATAGGAAAACGATGCTCATTGTCTTTTTTGACATCAAAGGCATCGTCCACCATGAATTTGTTCATTCTGGACAAACCGTTAACGACAGAGAGGATTCAAGCAGCATGCATCTCGGCTTTCAAGGCTATTCTACAGAATGCCTTCCGTGACGTCTTCAATGCTTTGAAGTCTCGCTGGCAGCTTTGAATCGACGTAGAAGGAGCCAATTTTGAAAGTATTTAAAGAATTGTCGACTCAGTCCTATTACTTTCCGGACAAACTCTGTTTATCTCCCAGATTAACCAATATTTTCGATAACAAGTTCACAATTCGAACTTTGATCCACATATTCGTTATCTTGAGGCTTGAATAGGTGTACACTTTAATGTATCTGACTGCAATTAGTTGTTGAATTATCGAACTTTTAGTACTTTTTAACATAACCGTTATATGAGGATTGAGTGGTTATGTATGTTTAAAGTGTCGGTAGTTACTTAAGGGATTTATTCTGAAAGAATTAAAATATTATATCTTAAGTGGTTTAGGAGATATGTACACGAAATCTCTTAAAGAACGGAGACACACTCATTTTGTCATATTTTTATCTCCCAAGTGTGTAACAGAGGATCGCAGTATCCCCTGAGCCAAATTACCCTTTAAAATTTTAATTTAGTGCATAGTTAAGGTTCTTTATAGATTTATGTTTAATTGCGTTTTGTGGGCGTGGCAGTGCACCGATGCTTCCATAAACGAACTCGTCCTCTCTTTAATCTCTTCATCTTGATTATTTGTATATATAAATAAATAATCGAGACTGTCTACCCTTCCGGCTGTCCGTTTGTGCAAGTGAAAACTTATATATATATCTAACTCGATTACTTTTAGGTGAACACAACTGTAACACTCTGTAGCAACATGTTGCTAGAGTTTAAATATCGCTCAAACTCGGCGATATTAAGTATTTATTCAATGAACTTTATTTATGCGGTCGCAATACAAACAGAAGTGCTTAAGAGTTAAACTAATGGTTAATTTAAGCTTATTACATGAATCTGCAAATAATAGTGATTTAATGACATTCTCTTGGCTGTAATTGTGTTAAGGCGAATTTGCACGACCAAATTGACCTGTTGCAAATATTTCACAACGAAAACTCGAACAACAAAGCCACAAAAGTTTTATTCTGAAATGACTAACGGAACCTGAGCTCAACTTAATTATGCATGGCAGTCATTAAACTGTAAGTTGCATACCATATAATATAAATATAAATTAATTACCGCCTAATGGGTTAGTAATAACAATAATCGACTTTTCAGCGGTGACTACAATGTTGCTGATTGATTGACAAGTGCAAGTGGAGACCGTGGCCCCTGGCCGTCTCCATTTTGTTTTGCAAAGAAGTAAAATAAATAAAATTATTTGTATATGTATTTTTATGAAATAAATATTATTCGATTTTCTTTATTATTTTTTTGTGATTTTTTCAATTTTGCATTTTTGCATTTGCTTTTGCTTTTCATTTGTTTTGTTTTTGGTATCGCATAGTTTTCACTAACTAAAAACTAAGTACTCGACTACAAATAAATATTTATAAATATAGAGTTTTATAAATTAACTAAAATTTAGTCATTCTTATGTTGATCAATAGAAAAATATGGAAATATGAAAAATGATCAACTTTCATAGCATTCAATAATAGGATAAGGATAGGAAGAGGAGGATAAGGAGGAGATGTGTAAATCTAGTTAAAAGTAGTCTAGCGGCGGGTTGTGCCGTTGTCGATTCGCTTGTATTGTTGTAGACATTTAGAAGGGTTGAGCCAAGCCATATTGGTTGTAGGCCAAGTCAGAGGCAGCAGCCTGGCCATTGCGGTTCCAGTCGGAGTGCACGATCTCAGCGTTCAATGGGCTGCCAGTGATGTAAGCGGTGGTGATGTGTTCCTTCTTCTTGCCTAACAAGTCCTTGAAGAAAGTGGCGCCTATATTATAAAAACAAGTATAAAAGTTTAGTGGGGAATGGCAAGCTCAGTCGTTCGAATTTCAAAACGCTACGCACCAGCAAGGATCAGAGCCAAAATGGAGATGGCCAAACTCTTGAGGGAGATGAATTTGACGATGCTGAAAGCAATCTTGCAGAGAACAGCCTTCTTCAGCTTCAAGATCAGGAGCAGAGGCAGGAGCATCTTCTTCATTTTCTTGCTGCGGGATTCTGCAATGAAAAGTTTCGGTTAGCTAATGTTGCGGCTAGTTTAAACTTAGTCACATTAATTTAGATAAATAGAATGCTAATATGTTTATAACAAAAAGCAATAGGAACTTTGAAGTTTTTTTTGGTTAATAAAGTGGTAATATGCCTTTCATAAACACTAATTGTGGCAAATCAAAAACATTTGGAGAGTGCCATCTTGCGATCGCCTGAAGCTATGCTATACTACTAAGCTTTTGCTACAAAACTTGGCGATAATGATGTGCTACAAACAAGGCTGCCAATTCATACACGAGCACATGCGCTGGATGCCCATAAATGTGAGAGCAACAATTCTCCGCTTATCGTGTCATATTATGTCATGTGGAAAGTCAGTTAATGGCATTGAAGTTGAATTTGGGTTACACTTTAGGAAGTATTCTGCGAAACTAACGAAAAGTATGGCAGTAATAGTTGCAAAAGCTGTGTGCGGATTAAAGCGAGTGCTTGCTGAAAATGCGGTTCCCAAGAGAATCCTAAAAGTATGCAAACAGCTAATGCACCGGAGCACACACAACCGCGACCCACTCAACTCTGGTAATAAGAAAACTGCGAAAGTCTGAACTCTGATAATAAGAAAACTGCGAAAGTTTCTGAGCGTGACGACACAGTGGTGGCTTTTTGTTGGCGGTGTAAAAAGAGGCAATGACTTTCTACATTGTTAGCACCTAATTTCGAAGCAACTTTTTTGCTGCTTTACCGACTGCTGCGTGTTCGAGAGGTGCGCTATGAGTTGTTAAGAAAGTGTTGGAAGGTGGAGTGCGCGGCGTAAGATAAGGAAATGGTAAAAAGTTTTCGAAATTTTCAACTGTTTAAGTTGGTTAAGCCCGAATTTGAAGCTTACGCTGGATTTACTTTGCTATTTTGCTTTGGTATAATGTTGGTTGAAAGGAGATAAAATTAGCGGAAATTCAAAGTTAAACCATATTTCCTTTGCCATACATAGTACTTATAACTACAGCAGGCATGTTCTGCTTTCATCTGATAATAATAGCACAGTTCGGAAGACGCCTGATTGAGTTACGCGTTGCTTTCATTGTAATGGTATAAAGCCTTGGTCAATTCTCGAAAACAATAGTTTTAATGACACTATCGCGCTTTTGGTGCGAATCTGATGTGCAACTTTATTGCTGCAAACTGTTGCAAGTCAACACAGAACAAAGCTTAGATTTTATATGAAGCATGTACAACGCCGTTGGTTCATTTTGTTGCATGCTTTATGGCTTCAGTTTCACCTTTGCTCTTGTTGTTAAGCAGGAGCGATGTTTTCCTTGGAAATTTAAAGTGGTGAAGACTTTGACGATTTTTCGCATCGCTTTAGAAATTGATGAATGTATTAAATATCACGGAATACATTTCGTCCATTGTTAGATGTGGTAACTGATATTGTACACTCGTTGGATTATATATGTGATCGAGCTACAGCGGTAACTGTTTATATAAGTCCTAAAGCTCCCAATAAATCAAATATTTCCTTTAAGGATTTCGCGTTGATAGCTTGAAGTGTATGCGCCACAAAGCACACTACAGCGCCGACTTATTAACGAAGCATCGCTTTGCTTGACAAAACAAAAGGATTACAAGCCACAAACCGCCAAAGTTGTGCATGTTGCGCCAAAGACGCCTGCTCCTTTGGGGCCAACTAGTTATTTGGTGTGAGGAAGGATTTGAGTTTGTCTGCAGAACTGGGGAAGGGAATGTTTAGTTAAGCTAGGAAAAGTATTCGGGAAAACGACCCAAATGAAATATTTGTATGTACTATGCGTTGGATTTAGGACTCGCTGTTGAAGAGTTGAAAGCAGGCGTGTCTTAATAGCACATTAAATAAATGTACGGAACTTTTTGTGATATGCCACAAAGGCGCACACACGTTCACATCCAAACATTGCTGGCGAAAGTTTCATAAGTATTAATAGGCATAAGTGAAAATTTGACGGCTTGTCAGCATAATAAAAAGGTTTCTAGGACGTTTCTAGCGAAGGCTTCTTCTGAGTAGTGCTATAAATATTGCTCACAAATATTGTGATATTATTCCCAGCAGTGCTAAGGTCTAGCTCAACACATGCCTTATAATACCTCCTGTATTTAGTTGGTTTAATAAATGACGGATTCCCCAGCTAATTGTTACCGAGAAGCTATGCTCAGAGAATCCACATAAAAAAGTAGAGGAGAACGTGCGTTTCTGTGCAGAAATTGATTTGCTTAGCGACGCTGCCTTGGAATAGTAGGGAGAGAATAATAAATGAGCAATGTGCACTGCATAACGGTATTTCATTTTATCATTACTTGCTCAGCTCGAAGATTACAAAGGTCTTTGTGCTTTTTAGATTGCCAATGCAAGCCACACACACACGCATGTGTTTGGAAATGTACGAGTATATGCGTGCAGGTTAATGCCATTTGTGCAGCAACAATTGCATTTTGATCACACTAACTTCAACTGCCAAGCGCAGACAGTAGAGTCTTTGACCAGAAACTGCTTGTGCTGTTGTTGTTGTCTGCTGAGGTATTGCATACGCTCCATTTTCTAGCTGCCTGTCGCTGTGCATGTAGAACAGCATTGGCACTCGGGACTGCGGTAACGTCAAGCCGTACATGCCGGCTGTAATTACCGTTACGATTATTACTCAATTAAGGTGATGTCGAAGTTCAGCGTATAAAAGTTATTGTGAAAAGTTTTTTATTGGAAATGGTGCCACAGTGGTGAATGAACCTGTTGTGCCACGGCTAGTAGGCGACATTTATAGCGGTTTGCGAATTGCTTCTTGCTGCCATTGATTTATGTCACTGCAGTGGCAACGTGCAACCGAGTTCGACTTCGAATTTATATTCGTTCGAGTATATATTTATGTTGCCATTAGTTTCGGCCAGCGATATAATTCACGCAGAAGGTATGAGTGCAAAAAAGTAATGGTTGTAATTACTTGAAAAAGTAGTGTTGTTGTAAAGTATGCATGAAAAGTGAAATATGCACAGAATTAAAATGTGAAATAATTGAAAATAAAAGAAGCAATCAAATAGCTGAATATTTGAAAAAATAATTTGAAATTTGTAAATTTCAATTAATAAGTAGAACATAATTATCCTGACAATATACAGCACGGCACTTTTCATTAATTTTTTAAAATGAATTTCATTCTAAAAATAAGCTTTCGGGCAATTATCACATTTGATTGCGTTTAAGCTGGGGATTAATAATTGTTATGAATTATTATATTTTAATGAGCAGTAAACTCTTTTTCATTTAGTTCGAATAAATCACGTATTAACTGCCCAACTGCAAAACTGTTTTATGATACGAAATTTCGCCACAAAATTAGCCTTGTAATTTCACTTTTTGTTCTATTTTGCACACCACAACTTTTTAATTTTCTGTTTTTTCTTCTTACCCTCCATGGCACGGCCGGCGTATTCGTTTTCGGCTTCCTCATCCTCATCGCCGGGCAGACCGAAGTTCAATTCGTGTGTAGCTAGATAACGTTCGACGCGCTCATCAACCGATTCAATACCCTTGGCGGAGGCACCGAATGAGCGACCAGTTTCCGAGCGTTCTACACGCAGACCACCGAAGAGTGGGAGCGAGTCGGCACTGTCGATTCTATTGATCAAACCAATGACGTCCTTTTCGCTGTTATCCAGCTGTTGCAGTGAGGGTAGAGCGGCAGCGCTGCAGGCGAAGGACGCGATAAGTACGGCACAGACGAATTTCGAACACATTTTGTTTTGATTATTAGATTTCTTGTTAATTAATTTAACTAATTAATCCGTTTTTATTGTGGGTTGATCACACAGTACACACCGTTTGAAGGTTGAAATTGTTTTGTGATTGATTAAGTGCCAAGCACGAGTATTTATACGAGGTGAATCTATAAAATCGGAATGCAGTTAATCGTATTGCGGTGTATTGAGTTGTCGCGTAATGAAATGTCGCAGCTTAACGCGCTTAGGCAATTCGTAGCCGAAAAAGTTCCAACTCTTTCCAATTCCTATTTTGTCGACTAGAAATCGGAAAGAAAGAAAATATCCAAACGCCAAAATACGCAACCAATAATATCACGTACACACGTACGAACACACGCATATTGGCGCAGGCTAAGTGAATTAGAGGCAGCCAGCAACCGGCGGACGGTGTGGGGTGTCAGAGTCAAGCGTCAGGTACGCGACGTTGCATTTCAAATAAGCAAAATACAAATTGCCATTAGTACTATGCCTCGTTGCTGCTATCACTATAGTGACTACTACGCAATGCTGATTGCCTTAACCGCTGACCGCTGCCCACAGCCCGTCCGCTAAGCGTTCGATTTTTGATTTTTGGACGCACTGTCCGTTGCTTGCCTTCGATTTTTCGACATACATTTGCAAAGCGAACAAATTTCTTGCCCATAATTTCATGGTTGCCAGTAACAGCAACAACCACAGCAATATCAACACTTCGAGTATTAGACTCGCTGCCTTCGAGCACCAAAATCGACGTCTTGGTTGCCTTATTTTCCTTTCTTTCGACACTTCGGCAACTTCTCTCGGTTGTTTGTCACGTTTCTGGTGGTTGATTGTTGCTACACCTGCCACCCAAACGAAAGGGAAGTCGCCAACACTTAGCCATGACAGTGGCAAGTTAGCATCAAAATGTTAGAAAATAAAGGTGTACAAAAACAAAAACCAAAAAGAAGAAAAAATACGAATATAAGTAATTTGTAAAACTATATTTCGATAGCAATTGTCCTATTTGAGCGAAATTGTTGTTGCGTTTATATTATCATTAATATGCGTCACGCATGTCTGGACGTATGTGTGTCACACGCATACACACGCTCACGCGCATGTTCCGCTGCAAGCGCACGTACGTGATTTTATTCAATTATGACTGCTGGCCACTGGCCGCAGCCGCTAGCCACAAATATGAACTCGTGCACATACAGAGCTCCAGCGTAGTGGATTATCTGTTCCAAATTCTTTTCATAAATTTATGCGTCGCCTATCACCCACAAACGTAAACGCACACCCAAGCCCCGCATACGAAGCACACAGTCATACGAGTAACTGAATTAATTCCATCATTGGTTTCTATGAAAGTCAGCAGTTTATTAACATTTCGTTGGTGTTCCGTAATGGCAATTGTAAATACAAGCGCAAATGTGTGTCGGTGTGTGTGCTACGTGTAGTTACGCACAAATTATTCTATTAATCGTTGTTAAACGGTACTTGTGAACCACTTGGTCCACCACCAACACACGTTCGATTTACCACTACTTTGCTCAGCCCGTTCACTAGTTCGGCACTCAGCTTACGCCGGCCCCACCCACTCGTCTTTTGGGGTAATTGACATTCTATTGCAATCGGCTTTATGTGATTTTATGGCCGTTCATTTGGTCTCAATGGCCCAGATTCTTTTCTTTCCTCGCATTCGTTTGCTTTCGATTTCAATAAAATTTCTTTTTCGTTTCGTGTCGCTCGTTTCTTCTTCTTCTTGAAATTTTTGGTCAAATCATTGTTGACACTCGTGGCTCCGAATGAAGGGCACTCGAATGCTCGTGTCGGTTATTCTGCGCCATGGCTAGGGCACATTTGTTTGTACATATACATACATACATATATATGAATGTAAGTGCCCTCACCTGAGTTGTGGTTATGGGATAACAGTTTAAGCACTTAATTCTCAAGACTTTGTTGCAATTGGTAGAATCAAAAACCACTACTTGGCTTACTTACGACGTCAGCAGTCAGAAGTCAGCAGTTTTGCTATTGAACAGGACATTAAATTGCGGTAATATTACATTGTCAGCAATTCTTTAATCAACAGCAGCAATTTAATGAAATTGTATGCCGAATAATCTTTTTTTCACCTCAAGTACAAATTGTATGCGTATTTTATTTCAGTGGCGTAGCTGTTTTGGGAACATCATATCAGGTATCCCTCGAATAGCACGGTACTTGAGTTGCACGAAATCTCGAATAGCACGGTTAAAAATTGCGACAACCCTCGAATAACACGGAGTTCGAACGACTGTTTGTAGTTTGACGCAATAATGCATTTGAATCAGTGGTTGAACATATGTAATTTAAAAATTATTGCGTTTATAAAATTTTACCTTTTAAATTTTTAAGTTTCACTTTTCTAAATTGAAAGAATTTTGTTATTTTTGTATAACTGAAATTTTATAACTAAAAATAAAAAAAAAAATTTGTTCTTATTTTTAATGTTTTCTTAATTAATCTTTGGAACCAAATGTACAAATTTGTATGGATCTCGAGTTTCGAGTTGCACGGTTTTAAATAGCACGGAACGGTATCTCCAAAATTGTATGATTTATTAGTATCAAATAACACGATTTCGATTAACACGGAACCAATTAACCGTGTTATTCGAGGGATACATACATTTTCTTTCCCATAACTAGGGATGTTTATCGCGTTGCTACAATAAAATACTGACCGTAACTGATCCTGAGTAATAATAATGAAAATTCAAAACAAAGTGTAGCAGTCAACATGGTATTAATCTAAGCCTGAGTGCTTTATAATATCACCTCTATTTTGTGCACTTGATACATTAATTTTAGATTCATAATTACTCAAGATTTTTCATCATGTAAGAAGCTTTATGTTATTTCTTTCTTAATGCAATCTTGATATAATACTTAAAATGTGATATGAATATCATCATATTTTACATATAATACTAAAAAAATAATACAACTATTCACAAAAATTAAAATGGTTTTCATTTGTAAAAAGCTCTGTCAAGATTATGTGACGTTTGAAACTTAATCAGAAGAAGAACCTTTTAATTATGACACAGAGCAAAAAACCCCGATTACATTAGTAAGGGATTGATTTTGTCAAGGGAAAATATATATTTAAGGTGTAGGCTTATTTATGAACCACTTCACCATTCGCACTCCAGTAAAATTTGATACAAAATATTCTCCTTTTATTACAATCACATTTTAGTTGACCTCACTATAAATAATCCAAACAATTAAATCTTTTCAAATTGTTTCGACAAAAGTTTCTTGAAGAGAAAAGGACGAGAGCGAAATTTCCGATTGATATCTCAACATTTAGAGGCTAGTTCGCGTGTATATACACAGATAAGCGGACAGACAGATAGACGGATATGGCTAAATTGTCTCAACTCATCTCGATGCTAATTTATATATACAACTATATATGTATACGTACATTTATAGATATATATGTATTATTATAGGGTCTCCGACGTTTGCATCTAGGTGTTACAAACTTCGTGGCCTCTGTTCAGGGTATAGCAACATCATTTTGAGCCAGATGGACATTACTAAATGACTTTTCCCTCTGGTTGTTACAGACTTCTTAATGAACCCGATAACGATAATTAGGGAAAACAATGGCAACCACTTTGATTTTTGATCGACTTTGTCGTAATTTTTTGGGTTCGCTTCGGTTTCGCCAGATTTGTTTCGACGTCGTAATCATAAACTCACCTTATCGCACCAGTAAGCTTGATAAATATAGCTTTTCAGTTACGTTGTCAAACGACGTTAACCGAAATGGTTTAGTCAATCCATAAGAGATGTTGCGATCCAACACACCGCTTTTCAAGCCCTGTTTCTTTAACTTTTTCTATGATATCATTTTTAACAAGGAACGATTCAGATATGGCAAGTTTTCCATTGGAAACAAAAATTTTGAAGAAATCTCGTTGTTACAATTTTTGTTTTGTTAAAAATCGATAGACAGTAGTTTGTAATACTGCGATTTAAGCACACTTAAAATTTAATTCTTTTCCTTAAAATGTTCAGATAAATATGCTTATCCATTTTTTACTAAACTATACCCCCCAACCATAACATTGCTCTCACCGTGCTTTACCGTTGGCAATACATTTTTCCTTGCGACTCTTAGTTGATCATTCTCCACACTTTTCGTGATCTATTCGAACCAAATATATTAAATATTGATTCGTCGGTGAACACAATGTTTTCCCAAAACCAATACGGTTTGCATAAATATTGTCTAGCAACCGCCGACCTCTTCTTTTTATTAACCTTACTTATGTATGGCTTACGACGTGCGATTCGCCTATGAAAACCAGCACACAACATTCAACACATTCCCTACTCTTTGGGGATTTAGTTTTTTTGGGTAGATTTCAAAAATGGATAAGCATATGTATTTGAACATTTGAAGAAAAAAATTTTAATTTTAAGTGTGCTTAAATCGGCTGTTAATAGCAGCTAAATCAATTTACAACAGGATTCGGGCCCAAAATACACATTGTATCTTGTACGTGCAGGGTTGTTATGGAAATAAAAGTAACTCCATAGGTCCCGCAATCACTAGACATTAATCCTATTCAAAATATCTGGAACTTTTTGGAAAATCGTATTCGAAAACATCAAATTTCTTCAAAATAAGGCCAAAAAACGGGATCATCGACTTAGTGGGTCAAAATATCCGGAAATAATACAAGAAATCGAAATCGCTAAAACTTTTGTAATTAGGTACTTTTGATTTATTTAAATAATCATTAGTGTACGTAAACTTTTTTGATATGAATTAGGCGCATTTTAAGGTTTAGCATTATTTTTTTTATTTGTGTAAAAATATAATAAAAAATATTTTGAAGTGCTAAATTTAATGTTAAATATACATATCTTGAAATGGATAGGAAAAAACCACAAAATTTATTAATTTTAAAACAAATAAACGTGTCGTAATTTAATAGAACTAGGTGTATGTAAACTTTATTGGTCCACTGTATGTAAGATCCACAAAATATTTGGCATTCCACAATTTTGGATAATATGCGATTCGTTGTGCCCACACTGTTCTCATTTCGGAACTCTGTTTGTTTTACGTCTTCGGCAAATACTCTACACTCTTTCAGGTGGTTTTCCATTAACTTTAGCAACAACGAATACTTTCTTTTCTTCAACGCATATATGTAAGCAGATATATTATGTTCATACTCGTACATTGTACAAATTGAAAAAAATTATTTGCACGTAGGTACAAATATATGTATGCACCACGTATTTTGTGTGTTATACATTGGGATAAAATAGCGCCCTTAAATTGTAATTAAATTCCTTGGGTAAATGATACTTCTTCTTCTTCTTTGTTGGCGTGTAGACACCGCTTACGCGATTACAGCCGAGTTAACAGCAGCGCGCCAGCCGTTTTTTGCTTTTCGCTACGTGGCGCCATTTGCCAATTCCAAGCGAAGCCAGGTCCTTCTCCACCTGGCCCTTCCAACGGAGTGGAGGTCTTCCTCTTCCTCTGCTTCCTCCGGCGGGTACTGCATCGAATACTTTCAGAGCTGGAATGTTTTCGTCCATTCGGACAACATGATCTAGCCAGCGTAGCCGCTGTCTTTTAATTCGCTGAACTGTCAATGTCGTCATATATCTCATACAGCTCATCGTTCCATCGAATGCGATATTCGCCGTGGCCAACGAGCAAAGGACCATAAATCTTTCGCAGAACTTTTCTTTCGAAAACTCGCAACAACGACTCATCAGTTGTTGTCATCGTCCAAGCCTCTGCACCATATAGCAGGACGGGAATTATGAGTGACTTATAGAGTTTGGTTTTTGTTCGTCGAGAGAGGACTTTACTTCTCAATTGCCTACTCAGTCCGAAGTAGGACCTGATTGCAAGAGTACTCCTGCGTTGGATTTCCAGGCTGACATTGTTGGTGGTGTTTACACTGGTTCCAAGATAGACGAAATTATCTACAACTTCAAAGTTATGACGTAAGAGCCAAGTCGAGTGTGACGACTGTTTGTTTGAGGACAGGAGATATTTCGTCTTGCCCTCGTTCACTGCCAGACCCATTTGCTTTGCTTCCTTGTCCAGTCTGGAGAAAGCAGAACTAATAGCGCGGGTGTTGAGGTCGATGATATCAATATCATCGGCATACGCCAGCAGCTGCACACTCTTATAAAACATTGTACCTGCTCAAATAAGTTCTGCAGCTCGAATTATTTTCTCCAGCAGCAGGTTGAAGAAGTCGCACGATAGAGAGTCGCGGCATAAAGGCAGCTCCTTTTCGGGCTATCGAAATCAGCTTTGAAAGCGACGAAGAGGTGGTGTGTGTCGAATCCTCTTTCACGGGTCTTTTCCAAAATTTGGCGCATGATGAATATATGGTCGGCTGTTGATTTGACAGGTCTAAAGCCACACTGATGAGGTCCAATCAGTTTGTGGACGGTGGGCTTTAATCTTTCTCACAATACGCTCGATAGAACCTTATACGCGATGTTGAGGAGGCTAATCCCACGGTAGTTGGCGCAGATTGTGGGATCTCTCTTTCTGTGGATTGGGCAGAGCACTCTTAAGTTCCAATCGTTTGGTATGCTTTCATCCGACCATATTTTGCAAAGAAGCTGATGCATGCTCCTTATCAGTTCTTCGTCACCGTGTTTGAATAGCTCGGCCGGCAATCCATTGACCCCCGCTACTTTGTTGTTCGTCGGACGGGTAATTGCTATTCAAACTTCTTCATGGTCGGGCAATGGAACGTCTGCTCCATCGTCATCGATTGGGGGATCTGGTTCGCCTTCTCCTGGCGTTGTACTGTCACTGCCATTCAGCAGACTGGAGAAGTGGGGGTTCTACAAGAGTATGCTCCGGTCTTGAAACCTTCGGTTAGCCGCCGCATCTTTTCGTAGAATTTTCGAGCATTACCGGTGTCGGCCAGCTTGTCAAACTCTTCATATTCACGCATTTCGGACTCTTTCTTTTTCTGTCTGCAAATGCGTCTCGCTTCCCTCTTCAACTCTCGGTATCTATCCCATCCCGCATGTGTTGTGGTCGATCGTAACGTTGCGAGGTAGGCAGTCTGTTTTCTCTCCGCTGCGACACGGCACTCCTTGTCGTACCAGCTGTTCTTTTGAATTTTCCGGAAACCAATGGTTTCAGTTGCAGCTGTACGTAAGGAGTTTAAAATGCCGTTCCACAGTTCCCTTATACCGAGTTGTTGACAAGTGCTCTCAGAGAACAGGAGTGCAAGCCGAGTAGAAGATGGGCATTGGTTATTCGTGATGATTTTGCTACATTTTCAACTCACCGCATTCGCCTGATTTACCTTCGTGTAACTTTTGGCTGTTCAACAAAATCACATGACCACTACGAAGACACCGTTTTGACTCAAATGAGGATATAAAAGCTGAATCGAAGAAGGCTCTGATGGTCATCACGACGGAGGATTTTTCCAAGTGCTAGGATGACTGGAAAATTCGTTGGCATAACTGTATTGCAGCGGGAAAGGATTACTTTGAAGGAAATTAAATTGACAAAATTCACCTTTCAATTTGATCACAGTAGTATTTCAGGAAAATCTATTTTGCTAAATTGGTAAGAATGTCTTTAATTCTACGCCAAACATGAACGCGATCTTTGAACTAGTTCGCTCTCAGCAGCTATTTATGTCGGTACACCTCAGTAGAGTGTTGCGATTTTTACACTGGATAAAATTATCGTACAAAGAATTGTCTCCAATTTTGTATTTCTAACCAAACTTCGAGTGCGGAATCATTGCGAGTGCTCCAAAAGGCTTGCGACGACTAACAAAACACAAGCCTTAAAATGAAACAAAGCCTTCAAAGACGGTCGATATATCGTTCGGCCTCTTCAAATGATAAAAAATAATTAAAAAGTGAAGGATATGGTGCCTGGAAATTGCCAAGCAAGTGTTGGAGAGAGAATCCCATATTCATGGAGAGGATTGTAACTGCTGATGAGACATGGGTTTCTGAGTTTGAGATGCAAACACCTCAACAATCATGGGAATCGAGGGAAGAAAATGAGCTGAAGTAAAAAAAAACCATGCCAAAGCGCTCAAAAATCAAAGTGATGCCCATTGATATTTGTGGTTTGGTGCATTGTGAATTTCTTCCGAAGGGACAGACGGTCAATAAAGAGTTCTAGTTGGCCGTGTTGAGGCGTTTGCGTGAGAACATCCGTCGGAAACGGGCGGAATTGTGGAACAACAATTTACACTATAATAATGATACAACAATATTCGCTGAAAGAGCTGATGGCCAACCCAAAAAGTGCTTATGAAAAGTGTTTTGAGGATTGAGAAAATCGTTAGGGACTATTTTCTAGGAAACAAAATAGATACTGATGAATAATTAAATACTATATGTTTCAGATGTGGTATACGCACTGAAGCCCAACTAACGTTTTAGGAAACTCGTAACGTCGACTCATCAGATGTTGTCATCGTCCATGCCTCTGCACCGTATAGCAGGGCGGGAATACTGAGTGATAAAAAGGACTTTACTTCTCAATTGCCTACTTAGTTCGAAGTAGCACCTGTTGGCAAGATTTATTCTGCGTTGGGTTCCGAGGCTAACGTTGTTGTTGGAGATAAACGAAATGATCTACATCTTCGAAGTTATGGCTGTTAACATTGACGTGAGAGTCAAGTCGCGAGTGCGATGACTGTTTGTTTGATGACAGGAGATATTTCGTCTTGCCCTCGTTCACCACTTCCCTGCCTTATCTATTCTGGAAGAAGCAGAACTAACGGCGCGGGTGTTAAAGCCAATGATATCAATATCATAGGCGTACGCCAGTAGCTGTACACTCTTATAAAAGATTGTACCTGCTCGATTAAGCTCTGCAGCTCGAATTATTTTCACCAGCAGTGGATTAAAGAAGTGGCACAATAGGGATAAGGGATACCAAATTCAGACATAGCGGCATAAATGCAGCTCTTGTGTGACGTGTCATTACCTCTGTCGGCCGGCTGATCAAGCTCTTCGTGCTCACACATTTATGTTTCATGAGTTAAAAATTCTATTTACATATTATTTACCATATTATAATATGGTTTCATTCGCTCAAGCCTTGTTATTGCTTAAAAAACAAAAGAGACAGAAATATATAAAAGCTTAAGAATTAGTTCAAAAGTTCTAGAAATGAATATCATATATTATATACTGAAATTATTTCTTGAGTGATTGTTATATTGTTTCCTTTTCATTGGTAGGATGTTTTACGTTCCGGGTCCCAAACCCAACGCAAACCTTGGGGAGGGATGTTTCGCCTTCTCACTTTAGCTCGCCTTCAAACGGATGGTTTTGGGCTACCCAGAGGATACTTGGTCTAAGACCGGAAGTCGTGAGCAGCTTGAACCACTCATTATTCCCGTCCTGCTATATGGTGCAGAGGCGTAGACGATGACAACATCTGATGAGTCGGCCTTAGGAGTTTTCGAGAGAAAGATTCTGCGAAAGATGTTTGGTCCTTTGCGCATTGGTCACGGCGAATACCGCATTCGATGGAATGATCAGCAAAGTAAGAGACAGTGGCTACGCTGGCTAGGTCATGTCATCTGTATGGATGAAAACACTCCAGCTTTGAAAATGTTCGACGCAGTACCCGGCTTAATTATTGAACTAATATATGAAAGTGACTTTTTGAGGATGTAACAGAGTTTTAATTATGGCTTGTGTCCATTCAACCAAAAGTGAGCCTTATGGTTGAACAAAATTTGTTGCGAAATAACCGAAAGTGCGCTTGATAGTCATTCAGCTTCAATTTTTGCACGTGTTCGATTTTGTAATTCCATACACCAAGATTCTTCCGCAAAATCGTCCATAAAGTGGATGGGTACAGATCCCGAAAGCGAATGGTGCGATGGTCTTCTTCGATACTCTACTCTATACAAGTAATGACGTCTTCAATGCACACTACACGGTATCTCTAAGAAAGCGCATTATCAACTAGAGTATTGATTGATTAATACGAGGAATGCACCGCGACCTTTGGTCTATTGTGCCCTCTCCTAACCTACATAGACTCACCTAGCCCCAGCGCATCGATGAAGTTCAATAGACTTCAGGGCGCTAGTGAGGCTATGCGATCCCTATCCGGAAGCATTGATCCGAGGGCCTTAGTCCTGCGTCTACAGACTGCTGTGCAGTCAATCAGCAGGTGCTCCGGGATTTCAGGCTCCAAGTCGCAGAAACGGCAGTTAATGCAAGAGGATAGGCCCATGTTGTACAGGTGCCTATTCAGCTTGCAGTGGCCGGTATACCATGCGACCAGTAGCCTGAGTTTGTTCCTGGGAAGGCCCATTATAACCTTGAACCTGCTTAGATTGTTTCCTCCCATTAGTAACTTGGCATGTCTCATACCACGCGTTTGCCGCCAATGCTCCTCTCTGCCCACTCCTTCTTCCCTGCGAAGTAGCTCCTTTATGGTATGTGGACCTACCCCAATAAAGGGTTCCGGTCCCACCATCTTGGTGGAGGCTGCGGAGCGGGCTAGCTCATCCGCCAGTTCATTACCGGCTATACCTCTGTGCCCAGGCACCCAGATTAGGTGTACCTGGTTACGTTCTGCAAGGCTGTTCAGCCTCTCCCTGCACTCCTGCACTAATAGCGATTTGACTTCGTAAGAAAAGATCGCTTTTAGCGCCGCTTGGCTATCGCTGAGAATGGCTATTCTCTCATTGCGATAGTTGCGATGGAGGTTTATTTCTATACACCGACTTATGGCAAAAACTTCTGCCTGAAAAATGCTTTGGAACTCTCCCATGGGTATGGAGAGCTTAGTGCGTGAGGCCGCGATCCCTGCACCGATTCCCTCAGACATTTTCGAGCCATCGGCGTACCACCTCAGCGTGCTATTCCTCAACATCAGCTCGAGATTGGAGTCATTCCACTCGTCTTTGCTGCCGCCAGGTTTAGACCTCTTCGTATTAGGTCACAGAGAGTGTCTTCGTATTTACCTTTTGCTATAATTACAATGTCGTCCGCATACCCTTGGCAGCGGATCCCATTGTTCGTTAGCGGTACTAACAGGTCGTCTACGACCAGACTCCATAGCAGGGGTGATAACACACCTCCCTGTGGGCAGCCTCTTGTTGTGCCAAGACGAATCCTTTTATCACCTACTGTGCTCTCAGCAACTCTGGTGCGCAGTACGGCTTCAATCCACCTACGCACCGGTGCTGCCACATTCCTTTTCTCCAGTGCCTTGGCTACTCTCTTATGAGACGTGTTATCAAAGGCAGCTTCGATGTCCAAGAAAGCGCAAAGTATCACCTCTCCATGCTCCAGTGAACTCTCTATCTCAGAGGTTAGCTGGTACAGAGCAGTACTGGTAGATCTGCCCGCTCTGTAGGCATCCTGAGCCGCATGCAGGGGTGCTCTCTTCAGCGCTATCGTCTTTATTCCATGGTCCACGATCTTCTCCATGGTTTTTAGAAGGAAAGACGTTAGACTGATTGGCCTGAAGGATTTCGCCAATGAGTAGTCTTTCCTACCTACCTTGGGTATGAAGATCACCTTCGATGTCCTCCAATCTTCGGGGATGTACGCCATTGCGAAACTTTCCCTCAGCAGCCGAACCAGGTGAGGCAGTAAATAGTGTTTCCCCTGTTGTAACTGCGCTGGAAAGATGCCATCCGCTCCTGGAGACTTTAATCTCTCAAATGAGGTCATTGCCCATCGGATCGAGTCCGCCGTAAATAGCTGTTTGGCGATGCTCCAATCCTCACGGGATGGCCTGTGTTCGATACGGGTAGACATTGGTCTTCCCGAACCGTCTCCGGGAAGTGCGCCCGCAGAAGCTCCGTCGCTCTGTCTTCTGCGCTGGTCGCAAATGTCCCATTTCCTCTTTTGATTGCTACTACTGCGTCATTTGTGTCTCTGGTCAGAGCTTTGTGCAGCCGGACCGGCTCTGGTGTTGAGGTGACATTCCTTAACCACCATGGACAGTTTCGTCTGTCTGTGGTCCCTTGTAGGGGGTAACTGCCATGATAAGCGTCAATAACAGACTCGTTCAGCTCAGATAGCCTAATCTCCAAACCTGGGCCTGAAACGCTTTTAGGCCTAACTATAATGTGCATAATCTAGCTTAAGCCAGCGTAAGCAACTGTCCGAATACACACAAATTGTATGTTGCAACTATAATGTACTTTACATCAAGTTTCGTTAAGTTTTTCCAAATGTCATTTGCATAAGCAAAGTGCGTATATTTGAATATGGAGGACGACGAGTGTTTTATACAAAATTTAATAGAGAGTGTGGAAAAATATAAATGTTTGTACGAGAAAAAAATGCCTTTTATTTCAATCGCGTAAATAAAGACAAAGCAATCGCAGAACTATGCGGTAAAAGTGGTATGTATTAACACTGTTATAGAAATATATATTTTTGTGTTAAATATTTTTTATGTTTGTTTCAATTAAAAGATCTAGAATGCAAACATAGATGGAAGCTACTCCGGGAGCGCTTCTGTAAAGAAATAAAAAGGTTAGAAGCTCCATCAGGTAGCGGAATGAGCTACTTAGAGGAATGGCGTTTTTTAAATCCCATGATGTTTCTAAAAGACTCCGTCACACCGCGTCGGTAGGTACTTTGTATAAATTTTAATGTTTTTAAATATAACTTTTTCATTGTACAGCACTCGTGATAATGCAGAAGCAAATGCAGACTCTATCTTGGATTCATCTACGTGTGATAGTGTAAATGAAATTTCATCGCCACCTCCGAAGAAACAAAAAAGTCTCTCCCATGAAAGTCTCTACCAGAAACTTGGCGCAACAATGGAGAACATAGAAAAGCAGATAGCGGCGCCGGCTGAAAGAGTGAAACTGATGAGGCCTTTATGACGACGGTTTTGTGTCTGATGCAAGACCTGCCAGTGTCGGTCAAAGACAGTTTCCAAGAAAAAATGATATCAGAATTATATCGCTTACGTCGCGAAAAAGGCAAAAATGAAATTGAAAAGAATTCAACATGATTTCCTTATTTTTTAAAACGCTTGGAGCACTGATTTTTTTAGTATATTTTATATTTATAATAACCAAAATATTTATTATAAAAAGATGCATAAAATGCATGTACCTGAACTCTTTTGAGTAATTGTTCCTGAAGTATTTTTCTTTTAATTTATAATAAAAACAATTGAATGAATTTAATTAAACTCCATTTAGTTTTATTAAAAAAGAAATAAACAAGTTCGAAATGATGTTAGATATGTGATTTTAGAATATGTTTCATAAAGAGTTTTAAAAAACTGCATAAGTTATTTCTAATTTCCAAAGAACTTCTTCCACCGTAATGATGCAAATTGGAAGATTGCATAATCGATGGGATATTACTTTCAACTTCTCTACGCCATAAACCGTCATGAAAATCACCATTAGAGTCCTCCCAATCAGCATAGTTGCTTGCAATATACGAAGATGCATTAACGTTGTTAAACATAATAAAATTATGTAAGGCAACGCACGCTAAAACAATTTTTTCTGCAATTTCAGGAAATAAATGTAATGTTGTTAGTAAAACTCGCCAACGCGCTACTAGTATTCCAAAAGAGTTTTCAATTGTGCGACGAGCTCTTGATAACCTTTTATTAAACACCTCTTTTTCATTTGGTAGCATTCCCCCAGGGTATGGGCGCATTAAATTTGTCCCTAAAGGAAAGGCAGCATCACCAACGAAGAAGTGTGGAATTTTTAGTTGCGTATTTGGTAAGTTTTTCGCTGGAGGGATGGGAAGTTTATGATCTAATAACCTCTTTCCCAATCGACTCACTTGAAAAATACCTTTACATGTAAAGAGAAACAATAATATTAATAAAAAAAAACAAATGCACAATTATAAAAGTCCTCACCACCATCACTCTGACTTCCATATGCACCAATATCTATACAGGTAAACCGATATCGGGCATCACACACTGCTAACAATACAATAGAAAAAAATTTTTTGTAGCAGAAAAATTGACTACCGCTTCGAATAGCGATATGCTTCCCATCAATAGATCCAACACAGTTGGGCATATTCCACAGCTCCCAGAAGTCTTGAGAAATTTGCTTGAAATCTTCTTCATTAGGCTCAGATACATAACAGCGCTAACTTTGTCCAAAGGACTTCAGCTGTCTCCAGAATAATGCGCCTAACCGTTTCCTTCCCCAGTTGAAATGACCATGCCAACGATTGAAACGAAGTTCCTTGTGACAAATATCTTTAAGAAAAAGAAAAAAGAATAACACATAATAAAAATATATTAAAATGAACAAACTTACTGTAATGTCAAAGCTAATCGACATTCCGGTTGCACAGGCTCCCTCAACGAATTCTTTTTTAAAAAGGGCTCAACAAGAGTAAGCAAAAGCCCATATACTTGTGGCGTCATTCGCGTGTATATAAAAAAATCAGCGTGGTCAATCCTCTTCATTTCCAGGAATCGTACAAAGAAACCATCCTTCCTAGTTTCCTGACCTCTACCTTAAGCGTGAACCTTAAAATCCGTTGGTCTGTCCTTGTCAGACTCCATCGAGACTCTCCATTGCGAGACCAATCCGTTTGCAGGCTCATTGCTGAAAGTGACGTCCAGCACCTCCCTCCTGTTTATGGTTATGAATGTGGGTTCACACCCTACATTCTCTATCACTAAGTTACTTCTATTCTCTCTCTAAAATTCCAAATGGTGGGCGAAGCCTATGCCTTCTGCAATGCTCCACCAGCCTTTCCACCACCTCTGGGGGTGCCGTGGATACCTCCCCTGGGAAGTAGGCTGAAGCCAGGACGAAGTCCTTACTTCGAAGTCCCTGGCTTGCACCGCCACCAGATCCTGCGGCAGGAACTCTGAAATGCAGAAGAATTTAATGTTATACCTGACAACTATGCAAGTTCTAGGTCTCTCGCTAGAGAGATCCCAGATTACCTTATTTGACTCCGTTTTGAGGCCATAAACCTCTCCTCCTAAGGCTCTTGGATCAGCAGTATGCCCAGTTTCTCCGCTGTGAACCTGTTCGCTATGACAGCCGAATCTGCCGCCGCGTGATGCTGGTTCACCTGGGCAATTTCCGTATTGACGGCCATTATAATAATGGTTCGAGGAAGGATATCCTCTTCCCCGCCGTCAATCACGCTGCCGTCCAGTGGGTCTCCTAGCCCCTCGAGGAGTTCCTGCGTGGAGGGTAGCTCTGCTCCCTGACCGCAGGAACTAACATCAGGGACGTCGATGGTCGCCGCTGGCATTGCCTGTCCAGTCCTGCTTTCGCTGGGCTTATTCGCCACCTCGTCCACCTGCATTGCTACTGCCTCCGGGGCTGCCACAGTCTCTGCCTGTTTTTCGACATCCCCGCTTTGTTCAGTCGCAGCCTTTCCTGCTCCTTTGCTTCCAGTGGCTGCAGGCTTGTGGGGCCGCATGACCACCGTGCTGAACCTGTAGAACAGTGGGAAGCTCGCTGCCCGGACGTACTTGTACGATTCGTCGTCAATGTACAAGTACAATCTCCAACCTATCATGTCGCCTATTTTCTCCGCCTTGCTGCTGACGATGGGCCAGGACGAGATGCTGAGGCCCAGGTTCTGATTTTTCACCAGACCTAAGGCAAAGTCGTAGGGTTTGTCCCCGCATCGAGTGTTATCCCACAGTGTTAGTGGATCTACCCGCTCTGTAGGCGTGCTGAGCCGCATGCAGGGGTGCTCTCTTCAGCACTGTTGACCTTATTTCATGGTCCACGATCTTCTCCATGGTTTTTAGTAGGAAAGATGAAGATTGGTCTGAAAGATTTCACCAATGAGTAGTCTTTCCTATCCACCTTGGGTATGAAGATCACCTTCAATGTCCTCCATACTTCAGGGATGAACGCCAATGCGAGGCTTTCCCTCAGCAGCCGAATCAGGTGAGGCAGTAAATGCTGCTTCCCCTGCTGTAATAGCGCTGGAAAAATACCATCCACTCCTGGAGACTTGAATCACTCAAACGAGGCCATTGCCCACCGGATCGAGTCCGCCGTAAAAAGCCGTTTGGCGGTACTCCAATCCTCGCGGGATGGCCTGTGTTCGATCATAGGTAGACACTGGTCTTCCCGAACCGTCTCCGGGAAGTGCGCCCGCAGAAGCTCCGTCACTCTGTCCTCTGCGCTGGTCGTGAATGTCCCATCTCCTCTTTTGATTGCTAATACTGCGTCGTTGGTGCCTCTGGCCAGAGCTTTATGCAGCCGGGCCGCCTCTGGCGTTGAGGTAACGTTCTCGCAGAATCTCCTGAAGCTAGCCTGCTTTGCAGACCTGATCTCCTTATTGTATAAAGTGAGATAGCTCCTATATTCCTCCCAGACCCCCGTACGCTTCGCTTTGTTGAATAGTCTGCGTACTTTTTTCCGGAGGTCTGATAGTTTCCTGGACCACCAGGGACTGCTTCGCCTGTCTGTGGTCATTTGTAGGGGGCAGCTGCCATGATAAGCGTTAATGACAGACTCGTTTAGCTTAGATAGCCTACTCTCCAAGCCTGGGCCTGACACGCTGTTATCGGTCTGCTCCCCCCTGCCCAATTCCTCACCTAGTATAATCCTGAAGGCATCCCAGTCCGCCTTCCGAGGGTTGCGCCTGTGGGGGAGTTTCCTGACCTCTGCCCTTAGCGTGAACCTTAAAATCCTGTGGTCTGACAAAGAGGGCTCCGTAGAGACTCTGCATTGCGAGACCAATCCATTTGCAGGCTCATTGCTCAAGGTGAGGTCCAGCACCTCCCTCCTGTTAATAGTTACGAAAGTGGGTTCACACCCTACATTTTCAATCGCTAAATTACTGCCTAAAACATATTCTAATAGGGACTCACCTCTCGCGTTGCAGTCGGTGCTGCCCCATTCTGTGTGGTGAGCGTTAGCATCGCAGCCGATGATGAGGGGGAGCTTGTGTCGTTTGCAGTGCTCTACCAGCCTTTCCACCGCCTCCGGGGGCGCCGTCGCTGTATCTCCCGGAAAGTATGCTGAGGCCAGGACGAGGTCTTTGCCCTCAGTATCCCTGGCCTGTACCGCCACCACTTCACTTGGGCAACTTCCATGACGTCGGCCATCATAGAATGGGCTCGAGGAGGGAGAGATCCTCTAACCCGCCATCAACCGCACTGCTGCCCATTGGGCCTCCTAGTCCATCTAGGAGCTCCTGCGTTGAGGGTAGCTCCGTGCTCCGGTCATCTGCGGGGACGTCAGTGGTCGTTGCTGGCCCTGCCTGTCCGGACTTGCTCCCGCAGGGCTGCTCCGACAACTCGTCCACCACCATTTTTGTTTCCCTCGGGGCGGACACCGGCACTGCCTGGTTGTCGACGCCCTTGTCCTGTAGAGTCTCAGTCGTTTTAGCTTCATTGCTCGCGGTGTCAGCAGGCTTGTAGGGCCGCATGACGACCGTGCTATACCTGTAAAACAGGCGGAAGCTCGCGGCCCGGACATACTTATATGACTCATCGTTGATGTAAAGGTGTAACCTCCATCCCTCAATGTCACCTAGTTTCTCCTTCTTGCTTCCTGCAACACACCAGGGCGAGATACTGAGTCCCCGGTTCTGGTTCCTCACCAGGTTCAGGGCGTGCTCGTATGTCCTGTCCCCGCTCCGAGGGAGAAACATCGTCATGCTGTGCATGATTGGCACATCCTCCACCCTCTTCACGCAGAGGACAGGGCCCATCCAGCCTTCCAGCTTTGGAGCGTGTTCCCTCAGCCAGTCGGCGGACGACTCGTCCTGCATCATGCCTCCCCTGGAATCGATGCCCAGAAAGGACGCCGTATAGTCCTCTCCTTTGGACGCCTCGTCTATCAGGATGTCCTAAAGCACGGTGAGCTCATCCGGTTTCAGCGACTCCGCCGGGTATTTGAAAGGCAGGACAGCCGTGCGGACGCCTCTGACAGCATCCGCATATCCGCGCCGCCCTTCCTCCACCCGGTGAGGAGCCGGTCCAGATGGTTGGCCCCCGGCTGCCTTTGTATCCGTGCCTCGCAAATTTGGCCGCTCTTCCTTTTTCCGGCTTGGGCGTACGTGCCCGCGGGCATTGCCCTGCTGTCGCCAGGCGTTGCCACCAGGTGCGCTCCTCGAATAGCGAACGCTCCTCTGGCGTAAGAGCGTCGAGAAAGCTAAACTTCCGCCTAGCCCCTCGACCCCCCTTACCTTCCACTGCCTCGATCTCCTTCTTATTATCCGCTATCGTTGTCCTTTGTCGTTGCCCTTGTCCGTCATCAAGTCCAATGTTTATGTTTGTTTTGTTGTTGTTGTTTTTCATCCTGTTTCTTCGACCCTTGGCTCAAACAGGGTGAGCTGTCGGGTCTATGTTCTTTATGGGGAACTGAGAGGTCCGCCACGCCAGAGCCCCTTGACGCGGTAAGGCCACCGTTACTTCCCAATTCGGCCCGGTGTTGGGAAGGCTCCGTTAGAATACAGCCACATTAACCTCCTGGCTGCAAAGTTCCAATGGGCACGGGAGTCGCATAACACCCTGGATTAGGAGGTGGTAGCTCTTGGTTAGCGCACGCATGCGGCATCCGACATCCCGCGTGGTCCGTGCTTAACAGCACCAACCGCACAAGATTGGGGGGCGCCGAGTATGCCTTGCGCCTAAGCCCTTGCACCGCGGCAAGGTGCCTACAATTCGCAGAGGTTCAACTAGAGTAAACGAGGTGCGAAACCGATCCGTGGTTGCTCGAATTACTGTTATCAAATGGCAAGCCCAACTGAGTATAAATCAATTAACAGCTATCAAAAAGACCTATTCCTTTTTGAAAACCACATGTCTAAACAAACACCCTCTAGAATTGCTCTTACTCTATCATACATTTTTCATAAACTAAGTATTTCAACCTTAGTTTATCAACAGATTTTAGCAAAGACTAAATTACTTAGTTTTTGTTTCATTTAGACACAAGTTAACTCTCAGCTATAATTTAAGTTCATTTTAAGTTCATGGGAGCATAGGCCTAATATATACCTAGCCATTGGGTAATTGGGGTTAGAATAAAACCATCTCTAAATTCTTAAGTTATAAGTTCAAACTTTATTCGCTAATCTTTGTACATTTTGAACAACTGAATACTAACAAATATTAATACATATAGTTTAGTTATTAGAAGAATACTTATACATAAGCGATGAATTGAGTTTCGTATCCTTTCGTATTTTGTTTTTCTATTCGGTTTTTTCGCACTTGTACTCATTAGCAAACAGTTTTCAAGTCGTTTAAGTAAGGTATTTAAATACAAATTTTCTTTTTTAATAAATTACTACGAACTACCAAGTATACATTGAAACAATTAGCATAATGTAAACTTTAATGAAGGCACATTTTTGGCATTTCCACTGTGATGGTGAACACCTGTTGAGCTCAACATTTAGAGCTGTAGCTCTTCAGCTTCTTCGTCGTTGATTGCGGGCGCTTGTTCACTGTAAGCCAATTGTTGGGCATCCAAGCTGCGGGCATATGGATAAGATGACGCAGCGCCCGAAGACCAACCAGCAGAGTTGCCACCTGACCAACCAGCCGCATTATAGCCACTACCAAGAGCACCACCGAATTTATTGCCCAGACCACCGAAGAAGCGTGAGCCACTGACAATCAGAGCCAACAACAAAGCGATTTTGGCAACAATCACAGCTTTGGTGGTAAGCAGAGCCAAAGCTCCGAGCACAATGGGTATGACAGCAAAGAGTTTGGCACCAACAGCGATAGCAATCGGACCCAACATCTTCTTCAATTTACCACGGCCTAAAAAGGGGTTGACAAATATTGTTTCAAAAAAAGTAAAAAGTAAAGGACAAAGTAATATTAGACGAATGAACTCATTCGTAGATGTAAGGGTTTTGAGTTTTACCTTCATCGAGTGCGCGTGCCATATCTTGAGTAGCTTCAGCGGGAATTTTCACTTCCAAACTGTGGGAGCCCAAGAAATCAGCAGCGTTCTGCATAGCAATGTCGACTAAGCGTCCGCTGCGTTCTTCAGCATTTTCCGGTAATTGCGCATATATTTCATTTTCGCTCAAAGCTTTACTGCTGCGTGCCACGGTAGAAGTGGAATCCCTGCAAAAATATAAAATATTGAAGTCTAATTTAAAGTCAATACGAAAAAAGGAGAATCTAAGAAACAATTTTTAAACAGCGAATGAAAAAAATTGTGAAAGTGTGATATTGGTTCCGTATTGAGGTGAATCGCTGCTTAGTATGATTGCTAATCTCCAAAGGTATCCAATTTACTAAATAAGAGAAATTTTATCTCTTTAATAGGAAGATATAGATAGCCTCAAGTGAAATCGATTGGATAACTGTATTGTTATTTTCAGTAAGCTTGAGCATCATTAATACCGAGACGTCGATATAGAAAGCAGCGTTTGATCTTTCTTTAAAGAAACGAGTTCAAACCAAGATTATTTTAAGCCATAGGCTCTATTTTTTCAAGTAATCATATTGCAAACTCTCCCTTACTGTCTCGAAAGTAAAATTTTTCACATGCTTTGCCCTCGATATGAAGCTTTGCTTCAGGACTTTATAAACTTTTATGATAAGATAAGCATCAATTGAGCTTTGCCACTAAACTGAGGTTATATCATGGTAGCCAAGTCGGCATTACGTCTGGATTACATCAGTGAAGTAAAAGTAGAGCATATTCTATCAGTTCGTTCAGCATTTTTTCTTATCTTTTTTGTTTTAATTTTAAACTTTGAGAATGCGCACTAATTTGCAATTGGTTTGTTCAAATTTAAATTTTCACTCAATTGTTAGCACATCCTTTCGAGGTTATGTAATCACATTTAATGGACTGTCTTTTAACTTGCGTAATTGGAATGTACAAATACATAACATTTGTATTTCTTTGCATGACTTTAAGTTGGTTATTACAATGATTCCAATCTTCTTTTTTTAAGTTACACACAATCACACACACCTTTTGAACGAAATGCCATTGACGAGTTCGATGTTATTGCTCCTAGCCGCGCGGTTCAATGCCGTAATACCCTTGACGGCAAAACAAGTGGTCATATCCTCAGCTTCGAAGCAACTGCCAAGGTAGCGGGCGGCAAGCGCCAATGAGCCGCCATTTTCACCTTCGACACGATTATCTTGTACACTTGGCGCGGCCCAAGCGCAGCTCACGAAGAGCAAGGAAGTGGTGGCTAAGATGGCGAACACTTTCATTTTCACGAAAATTTTTTATTTAGATAACACACCGAAGAGAACGTTTCGAATTCGTTAACGCGTCAATTTTAGTTGAATAATTCGTTGCGGTTGCGCGTACGTGCAATGCTCGAGAGCGTTAAGATGAGTTTGATGTACTTGTCTCCAGAAAGACACCCTTTTATACTGGTTCCCAAAAAATTACGGAAATTGTGAGTTTGCCGCTGTCGCTTTCAACGCTACAGCTCTGCGGCACTGTAATGCCGAAAAAGCAATTACAAAACATTTTTGCCGAAAAATTAAATAAAACCAGCAGCAGTCGCTGCAGCAGCAGCTGAAGCAGCAACCGTGTAGCAACGCGCAAGAAAAATGTAGTGAATGAAGCGGCCAAGACGCGCGATGCCGCGAACACAGTAACGCCGAAAAATGTTGAACACGCGCACGCACGCTCATAAAGTGGCGCGAAAACACAACACAAACCAGACAAAAAAAATCTGAAAATAACGCGAAAAATAAATAAACTGTAGGGACATTAAAACTTCATGTACGCGTCTATAACGGAGAAAAGGCCGAAAACAACGAGAAAAGCGAAACATTGAAAAAATGGCCCATAAAAGCAAAAAGACGCAATGGAGCGCAGCCGCAGTTGTCATAAAGCGGTTGCTGTCAGCGGCGTTCGAGTTAAGCAGCAACATTTTGAGGCAATTATGATGGCAGTCAATGCTACTTGTTTTCCCTGTTTCTTTGGTTGACGCCATCACGCGCTTCACATAAAAAGTAAAAACTTAAGTTAAATGTTGGTCACTTCAATAGCAAATAATTGTCGAAAAAGACAACGCGCATGCGCCGCGTATGCAGCACATAATATATGTGTATCCAAGTAAGTCTGTGCAGGTATGCTTGCGCGCCAATTGGCATTAACGCAAAAGACGTATAAATTTCGCTTTTACGCCCTCAACAAGCCGCCTTGGCGACGTCGGTTGCGGCCGCACAGGGTGCAGCATCTGTCACCTGTACAGTCAACTGCGGTCTGCGCGGCGCAGCTTCCTCTCCGCTCAGTTTCTGAAAACTTCCTCAGTTTTTGTTGTACATATGTATATCGAGCGTCTGTAATGCATAAGGAAAGAGCACACGACTTTCGACGAGGCCTAAGCAAATTTCGCATATTCGTTTGTGTGTTGTTGTTTGTTGTGTGTCGTTGCTATTACGACTCATTTGGAGATAAGCTCTATTGTTAATGGTGTATCCATAACTTGGTAAATATATTGCGTTGGGTGTGAAATTTCTCAACTGATTTTACATAATTTTTTTTTGTTGTTATTTCTGCGGAACCACCCATTTTAATGTTGAAGTGTGACCTAGATTCACAAACAAATTGATTAATCACACATTTGATTTTTCGGTGCGTTTGCAACATTTGCAAAGTGAAATAAGAGAAATTGAGCATTTCAACAAATGACAGATCTGAGCTTTCAGTCAACTCGGCAATTTATTGCTCAATTTTTCAATGAAGCATTGCTGTTAATTTGTGGATTTTATTTATTATATCATAATCGATTTCAGTTTGGACTTAAACGATTTGTATTTGGCAAGCTTCTTATTAAAAACAAGTAATATTAATACCCAATCTACATTTGTTATTTTAATAATATCACACTTTCGTCCCCAAGAGGAGTGAAATATGTAAATATATGAGAGGATTGATTACATTAGGGATAAGGGGTTTGATCACAAAGGATCCAAAGTTTAAATTTCGACGAAATCGAATGAGTTACATCAAATTAGTCTATTATATATATATAATACTACACTATATGAGGGAACCATCAACCCGAAATACATTAGAGCTAACTGATTTAGACCAAACTCTAAACTAATTCTATTCATGTTAATTTGGTGAATATAGGTGTTGATAGATGGTATTCATTGCGTTTTTATACTCTTAAAACCAGTTGTTACAGAGTATTATAGTTCTTTTTCACCTAACGGTTGTACGTATCACCTAAAACTAATCGAGATAAATATAGGGTTATAGTTTGCGGAGAAAAGTTTAAATCCTGTTGACTGTCTGTCTGTCCGTCCATCCGTCCATGCAAGCTGTAACACTGGTTCCTTAGTACAAAAAAACACCCCACTTTTTGGTGAAATCCCATATCTCGGGACCCGACTGACCGATTTCGACAAAATTTGGTACGTAGTATTTTTTTCATATTCGTATGTCACGTTGTGAAAATGAGCGAAAGATAATAGCGACGCCTACTTCCAATATAGCACAATTTTAAATTCCACTTGATTCGTTCAGTTTCCAGTATACCAATCAAGAAGTATTTAATATAACGGGATTAAACTTTGCACGAATAATGCTCTTAGTGTATGCCACCTTATGACCAAAAATTGTTCAAATCCAACAAAAACTGTTCACGCCCCTGGGTACCGAATATTTAGACGCAGGTACCTATAGTTGACTTTGATATTGATCAATGTCTGAGATATATAATTGAAATTCAGAGATAATACGTCTCCGACAATGCTATGTCTATGTGGTATGTATGAGTTATATATAGTATATATATATATAAAATTGCTGTGATTTCGATCCTTATGTTGACGTTTTACATCTTAAGGTATTTTCCTTCCTTTGATTCCTGCAAGTTGCAAGAGTATAAAATGTTCGGTTGCACCCGAACTTAACCCTTTTTTACTTGTTATCTTTAAATTCGGTCATACAATGGCTTTGGTTTTTTTTCCTCCATTCCGATGACTGTTCACTTGTTTGCATGTCAAACTCATAAACCCATGTCTCATCGCACAATACGGACGTTGCTCGACTCGAACGCGTTTCATCCACCAAAACTATTCGAACGAAACCGCGAGAGTATAGAGAGTTTAGTAAAGTAATGACCTAATCAACTCCGTTTTGACATATAGTTCTCACACATTGACCGCTATTTAGTATTTTGCAGCAAAACCATTATATCGAGAGTGAGTTATTATCCTATTTCGTAAGAATTGTCGAAAGGACTTAAGGGCAATAGGATATTTTGAAAAAAAAAAACAAATGTTTTGCATCTTCATTTCACACTTAGTTATTGCCCTTCATACGGTTACGGCGTAACAGTGGGCCGAATACGCTCATCTCCAATACAGAACTTTTTATGGTGCCAAAGAACATATGTACGGCGTTTCATCAAGATATTTGAGTTTTACTCAAGTTACAGCTGCCACGGACAGATAATGACTGGACAAACAGTTAGGGATTTCAAATCATCACGTCATCTTGATCATTTAAATATTGATAACTCTTTATCTACTTATCTCTTTTAGTTTTGGTTGAGCCCACGCCCCGACGGAAGAGAAGGAAGATGTGACCAAAGATGCCTTCTATGAGCGGTTATAGCGCACTTATGAGAACTCGTCGCGATCCAAAAATCGTGCTTGACGACCCGTCACGATGTCAAATATCAAATGGGTTGCTTGACGACATGGTTATCTATAGTACTAACAGCATAGCCATGTTGTGCTAGACGGAAGACAGGTCCAGCAAGGTAAGGTATCTTTGGCTAAGCCAAATAACTCGGCTTTCACTCCTGCTCTCAGAGAGCACTTGTCAACAATTCTGCCCAACCAAAACCATTGGTTTACGGAAAATGCCCAAATGGGACAGAAAAGAGAGAGGCCGAAATGCGTGAGTATGAGGGGCTTGATAAGCTGGCCGACAGGGGTAATTGCTCGAAAATTCTACAAAAAAATGCGGCTGTTAACAGAAGGTTTCAAGACCGGAGCATACTCTTGTAGAACCCCCCAAAAGGTGATGTAGTGACCAATGCCCAGAGCATACTAAAATTATGGAGGGAACACTTCTCCAGCCTGCTGAATGGCAGTGAAAGTACAACGCCAGGAGAAGGCGAACCAGATTCCCCAATCGATGACGATGGAGCAGACGTTCCATTGCCCGACCATGAAGAAGTTCGAATAGCAATTACCCGTCTGACGAACAATAAAGTAGCGGGGGCCAATGAATTGCCGGCCGAGCTATTCAAACACGGTGACGAAGAACTAATAAGGAGCATGCATCAGCTTCTTTATTAAATATGGTCGGATGAAAGCATGCCCAACGATTAGAACTTAAGTGTGCTCTGCCCAATCCACAGAAAGGGAGACCCCACAATCTGCGCCAACTACCGTGGGATTAGCCTCCTCAACAACGCGTATAAGGTTCTATCGAGCGTATTGTGTGAAAGATTAAAGCCCACCGTCAACAAACTGATTGGACCTTATCAGTGTGACTTTAGACCTGTCAAATCAACAACCGACCAGATATTCACCATGCGCCAAATTTTGGAAAAGACCCCTGAAAGGGCACATACCGCCTCTTCGTTGATTTCAAAGCTGCTTTCGATAGCACGAAAAGGAGCTGCCTTTATGCCGCGACTCTCTAACGTGCGACTTTTTCAACCTGCTGCTGGAGAAAATAATTCGAGCTGCAGAGCTTAATCGAGCAGTTGCAATCTTTTATAAGAGTGTATAGCTGCTGGCGTATGCCGATAATATTGATATCATCGGCCTCAACACCCGCGCTGTTAGTTCTGCTTTCTCCAGACTGGACAAGGAAGCAAAGCAAATGGGTCTGGCAGTGAACGAGGGCAAGACGAAATATCTCCTGTCATCAAACAAACTGTCGTCACACTCGACTTGGCTCTTACGTCATAACTTTGAAGTTGTAGATAATTTCGTCTATCTTGGAACCAGTGTAAACACCACCAACAATGTCTGCCTGGAAATCCAACGCAGGAGTACTCTTGCAATCAGGTCCTACTTCGGACTGAGTAGGCAATTGAGAAGTAAAGTCCTCTCTCGACAAACACAAACCAAACTCTATAAGTCACTCATAATTCCCGTCCTGCTATATGGTGCAGAGGCTTGGACGATGACAACAACTGATGAGTCGACGTTGCGAGTTTTCGAGAGAAAAGTTCTGCGAAAGATTTATGGTCCTTTGCGCGTTGGCCACGGCGAATATCGCATTCGATGGAACGATGAGCTGTATGAGATATACGACGACATTGACATAGTTCAGCGAATTAAAAGACAGCGGCTACGCTGGATAGGTCATGTCGTTCGAATGGACGAAAACACTCCAGCTCTGAAAGTATTCGACGCAGTACCCGCCGGGGGAAGCAGAGGAAGAGGAATACCTCCACTCCGTTGGAAGGACCAGGTGGAGAAGGACCTGGCTTCGCTTGGAATATCCGATTGGTGTCTACGCCAATAAAGAAAAAGAAGAAGTAAAACGAAATTTTCGAAATGCTCTACACTTTCAATACAATAAATTTTTTTTTATCTCTTCATACTATTATATTTATTCTTTGATCAGTTGAGCAAAATTTTCACTTTCGATTTCTTGGCAAGCGCATCTGAACTTTCTCAAAGATTACACAATGAAATGAACAATTATGCTTTGGCTTACATGTAGTTACACAGACTAGCGCATATTTAAGTACCAACATATGTGCACATTGTGTGAATGTGTTTGTTTGCATATACTTAAAGTACATTTTCTCTTCTGTTTGCACTCGTAAATTGTACCACTGACTTCGCGGCAGCATCTAAGAAGTTAGTGACAACAAAAGTCAAACGTGTTCGTCACATAAATGTGCTAACTTCAGACACCTGCTAAGAGCGTCTACAATATGATTGGCGCTTAGCTTTAGCGGTTCGGCGCAGTTATAGTTATAACATTTCCAGTTTCATTGTTATTTCCGCCACCGTCAAAGTCGGTACTAAGTTTCCAGTTCTAATTCTTTTTTATACTCTTTCAACATGTTGAATTAGAGTATAACAGTTTTGTTCACCTAACCTTTGTTTGTATCACCAAAAAATAATCGAGTTAGATATAGGGTTATATGTATGTATATAGTATAAAAAAGATCAGAACGATGAGATGAGTTGAAATCCAGGTGACTGTTCGTATGTCTCTCCGTCGGTCCGTACAAGACGTAACTTGAGTAAAAATTGAGATAGCTTAATGAAACTTGATACACGTGTTCGCAGATGTGCGTAATCAAACCATTGCCACGCCCGCAAAAGGCCATCAATCGAAAGCCTAAAAAACACCGCAACTAAGCACTTAATTAAAATATAAAACTGGCACAGGGGATCACAGTAAAAAGGAGCGTGGCCCCTCTAAGAAGTTTAATGTACTTTCTCCTAAATTGCTTAAGATAAAATATTCAAGTTCTCTCACGACAACTCACTTTATTACTCCAACCGACATCATAAAAATCCATGAAATCGAATGACAGCCCTGCCCACATCCCATATAACGGTTTCGTTAAAAGTGACTAATAGTGCGATAAATCAATAAATAAAAACGCCAGAGACATTATCCTTAGCACCAGGAAAGATGAAACGAATTTTATAGGAATCCTGGACAAAATTGGACGCCCATATTTCTTTGAAAAGCTATATTTCGGAACCTACTCCATTGATATCGATCAAATTGAGTATATAATGTAACCTTGACATTAATGTTTTCCAGTGCGAATAAACGAAATCGGACTACAACCACACGTACTTCCCGTATAATTTTAATTTCCATCTTATTCTTTTACTTTCTAAAATGCAAATCAAAGACCAATGAATGTAGCGGGGTAAAACTTTTCTAGAGTAGTGTACTTAAAGTATGGCACCGTATCACAAAAATTGTCCAAATCGGACCAAAACTATTCAAGTCTTCAGATTCCGAATATGTGGATGAAGTTCCAATTGCAAACTTTTTATCGAAAATATCGGTTAATCTGTGAGATAAAGTATGTTATAGAAATTCAGAGATAATAATTTTCTAATGTATAATAGTAAGTCAAAACTGCGTTGAATGGGATCAATAATTTCTTTAGCCCCCTTGCACATTTTGGAGAAATTTTCGAATTTCTAGTTGACTCTATACCACATATATGGTACATATATTGAATGGACATCTTTGCGCCCTTCTAACAAACAAAATATCTTACCTCTTTAAAAGTTGAAAGTATAATACCTTGGTTAACGCGGTGCGTTGGGGTATTCTTTGTATTTTCAAAAGTACACATGATGTGCAAACTTCGAGAGTAGTGAATAATGGTAATTACTTTAAGTCTGAGTGTGTGGCGATAGTTTTGTTGTATTTTGGACACTTTTCTGGTTTTTGTTTTGGGATTTTCACGCTTTTTTTCTGTGCATTTTCTATGGTAGAGGCGGCAGCAGTGTGGAATGAATGGCCAATGGCCGCACCAGTTACCTAGCTTGCCCATTTATTATTTGCAGCGCGTTCAGCGATGTTGATGAATGGAACCATGTGTGCATTTAAAGTGCTGGAAAGAGCGGTGTTGGCAGATGGTTGAGCACATGTAATCTATCCAAAAATAGACGAGTGTTATGCGAACAAAGGGGTTATGAGACGTTATGTATGGTTTCTCAATAAAATAACACATAAACAGTTGCTTTAAAAATATATCTACATGCACGTTTGGCGAATTTACATAAGTATATTTCAAATACATATTTAATGTATCTTTAAGTTAACGGTGAGGGAAATAAAGTAATAAGCTTTTCAAATCAAAAGGATTGCTTCGGTCTCGATCTCTCGGTTCTTGGGACATAAAAACGTATTTATATATCTTAAGCTATAAATTATCAAATAATGGTGTAGACCTAAAACGAAATGTCCACAGATCCCACTTTTCACAAGGAATTTTTGTTCAGCGATTAAGCTCACTTTTGTCGCCTTTGGAGTTATGATTCACAAGCCACTATTGAATCGCCGCTGCATCCTCAAAAAGTGACTTTTGGTTAGCTATATTTGCAGAGGGTATCATTTGTTCGTAATTCTTCAAAAATGAAACGCCAAAATATTTTATTCAATGCGGAGCACTATAGAGTCCCGATTCATGACTTTTTTTTGACTGAATTGTAGGATGTAGATTTGGATGACCTTTGATTCCAACAAGACGACGCTACATGCCATAGAGCCACCTCAACAATCAATTTCTACACTTTGACATGTGTACACTTTATTGATATTCTTAAAACTAACTTGCTACATAGATCTTACTACCCAGCCAGTAGTTGCATTTCGTTAAGGTAAACCCCTGTATTTATTATAAAACTAAATTTTGCACCATAATATTAAAGTATATGAGTTTGTTTCTTCTTGAAATAACACTATGTATGATACTGTGATCAAATTGAAAGGTGAATTCTATCCATTTCATCTCCTTCAAAGTAATCCCCTCCCGCTGCAATACACTTATGCCAACGAATTTTTCAGTCGTCATAGCACTTGGAAAAATCTTCCGTCGTGATAGCCATCAGAGCCTTCTTCGATTCAGCTTTTGTATCCTCAATGGAGTCAAAACGGTGGCCTCGGAGTGGTCATGTCAATTTGCTGAATAGCCAGAAGTTACACGAAGGTAAATCAGGCGAATGCGGTGGTTGCAGCACGATATTAATTGAAAATGTGGCGAATTGATCACGAATAACCAACGCAGTAAGAGATCGCACTTCTTTGCTCAATAAATTCAGACATAGTAAAAATCGAAGAACTCACTTTTAAAACCTCACAAAACGACGCAAGTCACAAATACTAATGATTTTTTTTGACGTGAAATTTAGCATAGATGTCACTAACAGTACTACCAACTTACTGAAAAAAAAAATTACCAATTCGAAAGACACGCGAAGTATAAATAAATAAATAAAATTCACCGTTCAATTTGATCACAGTTAAAAGGTGGTTTCCAAAGTAAACAGGACTTTTTGAATCTAGCGCCACCTGATGGCGCCCTCTATATGTCGACTGGTTCTGCTATCTTTATCGATTGCGCAGTGAGAATTCTATGACATTTCATAGATTGGAAGTGAAGTAATTGCGTTTTAATCGTAAGCATATTTGTGTTATCGGTGCGAAAATGAGCTTCGAACAAAGAGCCAATATTAAATTTGTTTTAAAATTGGTAAAACTTTTACCGAAACGTTTCAATTGACGAAAAAAGTTTGTGGCGATGATTGCCTATCCCGTAGTAGAGTGCACGAGTGGTTTCAACGTTTTCAAAGTGGTCGTGACGACATAAATGACTTTCAACATGTGAGCTAATCAAAATCCGTGATCACCGGAAATTTCATCGAAACTGTGTATGAATTCATCAAAAATCAGCCGAAATCATAATTGAAATTTATGGAAATGGAATTGAATTGAAATGAACATTTGGGCTTACGAAAGGTGTGTGCGCGGTTTGTTCCGCACAAATTGACTGACGATCAAAAAGTGCTCAGAATCCAACATTCGAAGGACGATTATTTCACCGAAAACCACATTTTAATCGTTAACCACTCCCCGTATTCGCCTGATATGGCACCGTGCGACTTCTTCCTTTTCAGAAAAATGCATTTGCCCATGAATGGACAGCGTTATGCAGACGAGGCCATTCAAAAGGCTTAACCGGTATACTGGCGGCCATACCGGCCAACGAGCTAAAACAGTCGTTCGACATGCTTTTGGACCGTGCAAAAAGCTGTAATGAAACAGAAGTTTTGAATAAAATAAATTGATTTTGTCGAAAAAACCATTTGTTCTGGTTTTTTTTAAGTCCTGTTTACTTCGGAACGCACCTTGTATTATATCCTCAGTCAACAAAGAAGATATCAAACCAATGGAAAATAAATATTTAATCATAAAATTTATGAATGAAAATGTTGACAACATGAAATAACTGAGCAATTACAAATAACGGGTGGCCCAAGTAGAGGTACTTTTTTCAAAAGTCTGTTTTGACAGATTACGCGTGAGTCGTGTCAAGCTGTTCACTTTTGGTTCATTTTATACAAATAAATTTCTGAATAACTCGTTAAAACTTAAATTTGTTTTAAAAATTGTGTATGTTCATTATTTATGTATAAATTTATCCTCAAACATTTTAAAGCATTTCATCATCTTACGTTTTCTCCAAAATAATTCCAAACCACTTCTTTTTTTTTTGGACGGTCCGACGAGGTGTGCCTCTTTGGAGATAGCTTTCGTCGACACATTATTTCCGCACGTATAACAGCAAAACAGTTGCTCAGCAACGCGTACTCAGTGGTACTCACCAAAAAAACTTTATTTCTGTGTTTTAAAATTTCCCTGCTGGGGTATTATACTTTGGCAAGGTGTGGATATAAGCGCTTATGTCTACAACAATAGCTATCAGAGGTGATTTTATATAGCTAATTATCCGAAGTAGTTGTCCATCTATTGGCTTTGTTACGGCTTTAAATCATAAAGAAACAGAGCATTATTTGGCTCTCGTCATAAATCAATTGACAACAACAACAACGAAAACATTAAATTTTTTATCAATTAGCTTTTTAATCATCATTTGAAGCTGCTTACATTGCTACTCATGCACTTTGTGCTTATTGCCCTTGGCAACATCAATAATTACCAGCAAATTGGCGAAATTTTCATTAAATTTTTTACGTTGCTTAAATACGCTGCTGCCGTATATGACTTACATATTCACGTGCTGTTTTTGTGTTGTCACATTTATTCATTCACTGCCCATTACATATACATATATATAGATATATGTATGTATATACATATTTGTTATTTTTAGAGTGCTATCGCTTGTCAATTCTGCTTTCTCTCTTCCGCGACCGCTTGTGTCTTGAGTCTTTTGTGTGCCAACCTAAGTATGGTATTTATGTACGCCGCATAATTTCTCTTTTTGTATGTAAATATGTATATTTTGAGTATTTAGTTCAATTTTGACAGCTTAAGAGGGTTAATTTGGCAAATAGTTTACGCTGCGATTGATTTATAAATGATGGACACTGCAAATGAAGGTATCCAACTTGGAGTGAAACCGAAGTTTGCATACTCAGCTTCTGTTTAAAAAATAACTGTAAAGGTAATCACTTGAACACCTTCGTAGAGGAGATTCGTTATATTTTATGTAATTTCTGATTTTTATCTTAATCTTCAGCTCGTCTTATTTTTAATTTCCTTTAGATAACTGAATTTGAATTTTAATGTTAAATTTAATTCTACGCAAGCTTAGTTCGGGCGTAACCCGACATTTCATTATCTTAAAACTTTCCAGGATCAAAGCCGAGCAAATACCTTTAGGGGTATAAGATTTGTAAGTTATATGTGGTCTAGGGCAAGTTCGCATCCGATTTCATCCATATTACGCATAGAAATGCACCGTTATTAAAAATACACCCTAAAAAGCTAACTGAAAGCTCGAATATCTTTCTATTAGGTACTTGGAGGCTAAGGAAAGTATTGACTCGATTCAATCCCTTCTTTCAAATACAGGCATACTACTATTCCCTCTTCGAATTTCAAATACAGGTTTTTTCATATATCCTACTATTCCAAAGTTTTATTCTCTCATTGAATTTCTGTAATAAATCTCACAGATTGACCGTTTTTTTCATATATCTCGGTGTCTGGCCCGATTTGGATAATACATAGTCATAAGGTAGAATAATATAAGCACACTATGCTAAACTACTGCCGCGCTGTTGTTAACTCGGCTATAATCGCGTAAGCGGTGTCTACGCCAGTAAAGAAGAAGAAGGTGTGCTTATAGCCAAATTTCTTTTGTTTTCACATTGGAATATAGGAATGTTAAGGTTACTTTTATACCAAATTTGGTTGATATCGGTCGTGTAGGTCCACGGTGCCACGTCCATATTCCCGTTTTGATCCCGCTTCCTATAAAGTTCACTTGTATCATTCCACGTGCAAAATTCAATGTCTCTGATATTTATTTACTGATTTATCGCGCTTTTAATAATTTTAAACAAGCAGTTGTATGCGGAGTGGGCGGTTTTAGAAATTTGTATAGTGTAGTTTGGGGTGCTTACGTGATTTGCCTGAGCGAATTTGGATATTGTACCTGAAGTGACATTAAGTGACTTAGGGACGGATCCCCGCCCATTTTTTCAATTTTTACCCCACTGGTCCCATTACGCCCATTTACGAACTCTTCCTCGATTCTCAATTCTTACTCAAGCTACAACTTGCACGAACAAGTGGACGGCTTAAGACTTGTTAGAATAACGAAAGCTATTATATATGGTATATGTGAGTGGTGATAATCCGTATATTAAATTGACATATTCCGGCAGTAACCTATAGTAGATCCAATATTATACGATCAATTAATTTTGCTAAGATATCTTAAATATTTACCGATATTCATATACGGTCCAACCGGAAGTTTGAAAATCTTATTTTAGATATATATGTATGACAGCTAGCGGTAGTACATATTGAAATAAGATAATTCTGAGTTTCATGAAGATACCACACATACCGTACATTTAATGACTAAAGTCAACCGGCTGTTTGCAAATCCTAATATTCGGTATATGGGGCTAAGGCCAGTTTTTACCTGATTTTATCCGTTTTAAGCACATTGATGCACCGTTAGGAGGTAAACACACTTAAAGACACTGACAATTTCTATTCCGATGTATCAATTGGCGCTTGATTTGTATGCTAGAAAGTGAAATAATCAGATGGAATTTAAAGTTGTGTTGTATGGGAACTAAGTCTGGTTGCAGTCAAATTTCGCCCATTTTCACACTGTAACATGGGAATGTTTAAAGAATCTTATGTTGAAAATTTGGTTCAGTAGGTCCGGAGATATGTGATTTCACCTAAATGTGGATAGTACCATGCCCATCATTCTGTTTTGAAACCTGTTTCTATAATGTTATTTTGTGTCATCCCGGAGGTAAAATTTAATGTATGTATTTGCCACATTTAGTTATTGATTTATCGCACTTTTAGTAGTTTTTAACAAAACCGTTATAAGGGAAGGGGTGGTTATCAACAGATTTCAAGTATTTGAACGCTGCCGCAAGAGGTTAAAATGATTTTCCGGTTATATACACTTCCCATATACTGTGGCGCCACCACCATCACCATTTAAAAGTTTGCAAACCACAAGTGCTCCTAATTATTGCGATTTGTTGTACCAATTTACAGGTATAGATCATACTTTGCCATAACTAAACCGCAAATTAAGACCGATCCGATCTTTAATACATATATGTATGTATATAAACTTACATCTATCTCGATTAGGTTTAGGCGATTTAGGATGCTAAAGTATGTTTTGAGCCAAAAAGAAAGTATATTCCTTCTCATCCACCATTGTATACCTTAGTTTACTTCATTAGGTAGTTTTTACGCTTTCATACGCTCACTATTACACAAGGTCTACAGATTCGTATATTTCCAGTTTTTTGATGAAATTCGTACTTACTCATATTTCCATACACCGAGGTACCTATTTTATACAAATGCGGGGTTACATATTTCTATTGGAAACTATTAGCCTTATTTGTGATGAAAGAGCCATAAATAGGTGCCAATTATGTCAAAATATTTACGTAGATTTATTTTATTTCATTTTTTCCCAAATTGTTGATACAATAGGCAACAAAACTAACTTAACTGGTTGTTTTGCCGTCGTCAACTGGGCGTATCTAAGCTGTTCAAATTTTAAATTGTCACACTAAGCCCCACACTGCATATTCCCCTCACACTATTTGGTCATTCATGCATTCCTAGCCGTTGTCATTTCCCCATCACTTGGCACTTTCTCAGTCTGTCAATATTGACACTTCATATTTGCACAAATGAAAAGGAAATCAATTTCACTTCACCTGTCGGAGTTTTAGCATTCAACCTAAATATTTAAGGCCACTCCGTGGTTTTTATTTTTTTTTATTTTCGTGGGACTGTTGGCTTGTTGCTTCACTGGGTTGCTACATCGTTGTTGTTTATTTATACTTAGACACAACTATGAGACCCCCAAGCAGACAAAGTTGAACGTAATCAAACAATGGATAACTCGTTTACTTAATTGGGCGGATAACCACATATATTATTTGTCCACTTTCATGTCTTAAAATACTAAAATATTAGGGAATTAAAGTGGAATAAAAACAAATATAAAGTATAAGTTTCATATATTTTGTTGCTGACTAAGATGTGTAGAGTAAAGGCAAATCATTTACAGAAAAAATAAACAATTTTTTAATATAATCGACAATTAAATTGAGGAGTATTTGTAAGGTGGCATACAATGGAAGAACCCAGGGTACAGCGACTTGTCTGCACTTGGGATATACAACTGGCGTGAGCTCGCAAAGGATAGAGGCAACAAGTTTCTTAAGAGTCATATGGTAACCAAAGGCAGGTAAAATATGTAAACTATAAAACCTATGAAACGAAGTATTTTTTCATTCCCATTTTGATAATGGGAAAAAATATAAAACTGTAAGGCGGCAGACCTTCCCGTTACAATTAAGAGCTCATACTTCTAGAGACTTTCTTAGGGGTGTCTTAAAACCTATAATTTAGAGTTTCAAGCAACGAAAATCATTTTTTGAACAGTATTTGACCTTGGTTGAGCTGCTCATTATCCCTAATATGTCTGAGTTTCCATGATGGACTGATCTGCCTTCCTACCGTCAAATATAAATAAAAAACTTCAAACTTCTTTTTATGATCTTGCAACATGTTGCTACAGAGTATAATAGTTTTGTTCATCTAATGGTTGTCTAGCGGGCATATTTTCTACTTAACGAAGAACATTCGGTTGACTTTACTCCTTATATTATCTGTTGATGATTGTATGTGAGGTACCTTAGTGAAACTCAGAGAACATCTGTTTCTGTTAATAATGTTGAGTAATAAATAAATAAAATGGAGTCAATACTCCGCCTTTCTCTCATACCTACATATTAAAAGATTTCGGAACTTTCGGTTGGCCTTCTACCGTATATGGTATTTGGTCAATATCATCAATTCCCATCTTCTGGGTTTTTAATATTATTTTCACTGATGTGAAGTACAACATAATTATTAAACAAATGATCTGTAATATAACTAAACAAATACCAAATTTAAAAGTAATTTATTGAGAATTCGTCGAATAATGAATGTTGAATTTTTCGCAAAATGTTTTTAAAATTAAGTTATGCCAACACCTGGAGGTATTTCCCCAGCTTTGATCCTTGCAAGTTGCAAGAGTATAAAATATTCGGCTGCACTGGAACTTAGCCCTTCCTTACTAGTTTTTTTTTTTATTTTTCTCATTGTACGTTGTGTAAAAAGCGGAACAATTGGCCTCATTGTTTGAAAGAACCGCTTCAGTTATATTTATTATTTTATTCATTAAAGCGTTTTGCATTTATGAGTATATTAAACGCTTTGGAATTTCAGATTCAATAAAACTTCGACAGCCCTCTACTGTACATACAAGTACAGATCGTATGTGGGTATATAGCCTGAAATCACTTTCCCTTAGCCAGCGTGTCAATTACTGAGACTTGACAATACTGGATGCTCTCACGCTGCGGCGGCATGACTGCATACTACGCATTTATGGGTTGAGTAATCACAACAAAAAAAAAAAAATACAACAAAAAAAAATTGAACAATTATGGCAGTGAAAGAAAGAAAACAACCAGGCTCATGTGTGGCTCAACATGCGTACAAGGCAGAATGAAGAGAAAAGACTAACCGAAAGAATGCCAATTTATCGGTTGGTAAGCCTGAAAACTTTTCTACCCGTTGTTATTTTTGTTGTTTGTGAATAGCATCTTTTGTGCGAAGCGGTTGGTTGGGTAATTTTAACAAGTGCGACACGCCTGCTCGGCGGCACAGTTTCAACGCACACCTTTTAAGACCCGACTTGCCGAGGCATCATACTTGTCTTTGCTGCGGCATTTTTGGTTGAAAGTGAAATTGATGACACAAAAAGGCAAGCAAAAGTCAACAGAAGAGGAAGATGACGAAAATCGTAACGCAGTGAAGTAATAAGAAAAGTAAATTTCAAAGTCGGGCACGGCGAAAGGAGCTGGCGCGCCACCGCCGCTGTTTGTTACTTGCGCACATCGCTGCGCCTGCAATGAATGCCAGCAAAAGCGGTTGCGCACAGTTAGGTAATCGACCGCGCTGGCGCAGATACCAAATCGCAGACGGAGATAGGGAAGAGACAGCAGAAAATTGTGGATGGGTGCGCTGGTCAACGCGCGTAGTTGGCATTTTATGCACTTGGCTGTAACAAACACGCGCATATCTGACTACATGTTAATTGCTAATGCATGACAATTTCGATTTCGTCAGCGGCAGCCAAACAATAGCAAAGACAAAACCAAACAAAGCGTAACAAAATATTTCACTTACGCATTTCAAAGCCAACAAATCAGGTGGCGGTGCCCAGTGCCAAAAACAAAACGACAACGATAAATTTTTTTTTGTTACTTGACGATCCACCGCAAGAAACATATCCACGCGAATACAAAACTAAGCAACGCTTAGTGTGAAGCTTTGCTATAGCGTATATATGTATATATGCGCATGCGCTGCGTAATTGGGACGCATTTACGCGCTTCCGCTACACATCAATAATGTGTAATGTACGCAGACTTATTATGGCCGTCGACTGGCCAGTAACTTTCACTGGCAATGAAAACCCTAAAATGCGGGAAGCGATTCGCGACGACGGCATTGTTAATTGCCAACATTGATAGGGCTACTTACAGTTGTTGCTGCTGTTGTTTGCTGATCATTGCTCCTTATCTCGATCCGGTACGCACTTGCTGCCAAGCCATTCATCGAACGTCAATTTCAGTTCCTCACCCTTTATTGGCCATTCATAATCGTATCTATAGGCATGCGCTTTGATTTTGTTGTGCTTGTGAACTTGTTTACTTGATTGCTAAAGATTTTGGTACTTCTGTGGAAAGGTTGAATACTTGAATGTGCTGCCATTAAAAAAATAACTGAAAACAAGTAAAAAAGGGTGCAACCGAACATTTTATGCTTTTGCAACTTGCTGGAATCAAAGCCAAGGAAATACATACCTTAAGATGTAAAACGTCAACCAGAGGATCGAAATCAAATCAATTCTACATATAGTATACTTACACTATATATAACTTACACACTGACCTACGTATATATTCGGCATAAGATTTGTTAAAAACACCAAAATCATTGTACATAGTCATTGTACAAAATCAGCCGGATGCTTGAAAATCCTGGTAATGGTTGTATGGGGGCTAGGTCAAGTTTTCACCAAATTGTATTAATTTTAGGCACAATGATATACTGTCATGAGTCAAATACGTTCTGAAATTTTCATTGTGATAACTCAAACATTGACATTGACATATATGCAGTATAAAGTCACCAGGAATTTCGAAAATCTTTAAACTGTGGGTCCTGAGGTCCTCATATACGGTCCCTAGGGTTTTCAACAGTTTTGGTTGGATTTGAACAATTTTTTGTAATAAAATAGTATACATTAGAGCATATAAAGTTTTATCCCGTTATAATAATTGCTACTTGATTTGTGTACTGGAAACGAAACGAATCTAGCGGAATTTAAAATTGTGCTCTATGAGAAGTAGGCGTGTTTATTTTCCTATTTCGCTCATTTTCACAGCGTAACATAGGAATATGAAAAGAATGCCACGTTCCAAATTTTATCGAAATCGGGGCTCGAGACATGGGATTTCACCAAAAAGTGGGCGGAGCCACACCCACCGTCCAATTTTTACCTTGTCATACCATTCTGACGACAAATTTTTACGTTTCTGACGCATTTAGTTATCGATTTATCGCGCTTTTAGTAGTTTTGAACAGTACCCTTATATGGGAATTGAGCGGGATTTTCGTCCGATTTCATCCATTTTCACATTATCGGTAGGAGTTCTTGTAGTATTCGTGCTAGGTGAATCTGGTTGTTGTAGCTTTAGTGGTTTAGGAGATATGCATATTAAACGTATTAGGGGGCGGGGCCACGCCCACATTTTCAAAATTTTTTCATCCACAGATGCCCCTGGCTGCTGCGTTCCCCTATGCCAAATTGCAATTTTACTTGTATATCGTAATTTAGTCCTTAGTTATAGCACTTTATATATCTTCGGTTAATGGCGATTTGTGGGCGTGGTAGTGGTCCGATTACGTCCAGTAAACAGGACTTAAAAAACAAAACAAATGGTTTTTTCGGCAAAATCAATTTATTTTATTCAAAATAAGGAGACTGCTTCAATATAGCTTTTTGCACGGTCCAAAAGCATGTCGAATGAGTGTTTTAGCTTGTTGGCCGGTATGGCCGCAGGTATGCCGGTGCAAGCCTTTTGAATGACCTCGTCTGCATAACGCTTTCCTTTCATGGGCAAATGCATTTTTCCGAAAAGGAAGAAGTCGCACGGTGCCATATCAGGTGAATACGGGGAGTGGTTAATGGTAAAATGTGATTTTTGATCAAATAATCGGTAACAATCGGTCTTTCGAATGTTGGCAACCGTGCACTCACCTTTCGTAATGTTCGTTCAAAAAGCGATAAATCGATGTTTTGGATATGATCAATTCCATTTCCATGAATTTCAATGATGATTTCGGCTGATTTTTGATGAATACACACACAGTTTCGATGGAATTTCCGGTGATCACGGATATTGATTAGCCCACATGTTGATCGTCATTTATGTCCTCACGACCACTTTGAAAGCGTTGAAACCACTCGTGCACTCTGCTACGGGATAGGCAATCATCGCTATAAACTTGTTTCATCAATTGAATCGTTTCGGTAAATGTTTTACCAATTTTAAAACAAAATTTAATGTTGGCTCTTTGTTCGAAGCTCATTTTCACATCGATAACACTAACATACTGACACTTAAAACGCAATAACTGCACTTTTAATTTATGAAATGGCTTGAAATTCTCACTGAACAATCGATAAAAATAGCAGATTGTAACGCACTAGTAGAGTCCTGTTTACTTTGCAACGCACTTCTGTAGCAACAGGTTGCGAGAGTATAAAAACGAAAAAATTACAAGGGTTTGCTATGCTTATGAGATCTCTGAGGTTATCCCCATTTTCAACAACATACGTAGGTTGAAATATATGTATATTTCTGGCCTAATAATGTAAATAGGCATATTTATCAACGAAAATGATTATTTTTTTTATATTTTTGTATATTTTTTTTTTGTTTTGTCGATTGCTGTTTTGTTTCGGGCTCATACGCATAGATCCATCATTCGTCACCTGTGACGATCTTATAAACGTCTTTTGAAGCACCGCGATCGTATTTTTTCAGCATTTCTTTACACCAATCCACTTGATCCTTTTTTTGAGCGATTGTCAAATTGTGCGGGATCCAACGATAACAAACCTTTTTTACGGCCAGGTGTTCATGCAATATGGAATGTATGCTGGTGGGAGAAATGCATAGGCATGCCTCTATCTGAAGGTATGTTACATGACGGTCTTGCATTATCAGTTCACGTACGGCATCGATGTTTTCTGGCACAACGGCTGTTTTTGGACGACCTTCACGGAATTCGTCTTTGAGCGAGCGTCGGCCACGATTGAATTCGTTGTACCAGTTTTTCACAGTGCTATAGGATGGTGCTTCATAGCCATACAAAGATTTTAGTTCATCGATGCACTTTTGTCGTGATAATCCACGTCGAAAGTTGTGAAAAATGATCGCACGAAAATGTTCACGAGTTAATTCCATTTTTTTGGCCGAGATGTATTTTTTAATTCCCTGTAAATAAAACAATTCACGATTAAATGACAAAACGTTCTGAGTGATGTTATGCTAAAAAATGTCAAACTTTCCAATGGAAATGTCAGATTGCACCTGGCAACACTTAGTATTGCCCTAGGTCAAAATATATATAGCAGCCCTCGTATTTAACATAAAATATATTGGGTCGTTCCCTAAGAAATTTCGTTGTTTTTTAGTGTAATTTAAATACAAATTTTTTGTTTTGTAACGAGAACGGTCATGTTAGACAAATTTAATCTTTCAGCAATCTGTCGAGTATTCGACGATTTGCTTTGATTAACGACTTTATTTTATCAGCATCGGCTTCAAGAGGTTTTTCAGGATGTTGAGATAGTGGAACACAATAGCATCTGCCATTAAAAGAGATATCTTAATGAACTGATTTTAAAAATGGTTAATACTTGATCCATGTCGTCTATAGATATAATAATTAAATTATTACTATATTTGCTACTTTAGTTGAAATCAGTTCTGAGTGATGCAATTTTTATACTCTCGCAACAATGTTGCTAAGGAGAGTATTATAGTTTTGTTCACATAACGCTTGTTTGTAAATCCTAAAACTAAAAGAGTCAGATATAGGGTTATATATACCAAAGTGATCAGGGTGACGAGTAGGGTCGAAATCCGGATGTCTGTCTGTCTGTCCGTCCGTCTGTCCGTCCGTCCGTGCAAGCTGTAACTTGAGTAAAAATTGAGATATCATGATGAAACTTGGTACACGTATTCCTTGGCGCCATAAGAAGGTTAAGTTCGAAGATGGGCAAAATCGGCCTACTGCCACGCCCACAAAATGGCGGAAACCGAAAACCTATAAAGTGTCATAACTAAGCCATAAATAAAGATATTAAAATGAAATTTGGCACAAAGCATCGCATTAGGGAGAGGCATATTTGGACGCAAAAAGTGGGCGTGGCCCCGCCCCCTACTAAGTTTTTTGTACATATCTCGGAAACTACTATAGCTATGTCAATCAAACTCTATTGAGTCGTTTCCTTCAGGCATTTCCATATACAGTTCAAAAATGGAAGAAATCGGAAAAACACGCCCACCTCCCATACAAAGGTTATGTTGAAAATCACTAAAAGTGCGTTAACCGACTAACAAAAAACGTCAGAAACACTAAATTTTACGGAAGAAGTGGCAGAAGGAAGCTGCACCCAGGCGTTTTTTTTTAATTGAAAATGGGTGTGGCGTCGCCCACTTATGGACCAAAAACCATATCTCAGGAACTACTCCACCGATTTCAATGAAATTCGGTACATAATATTTTCTTAACACCCTGATAACATGTACGAAATATGGGTGAAATCGGTTCACAACCACGCCTTCTTCCAATATAACGCTATTTTGAATTCCATCTGATGCCTTTTCTGTATAATACGAGTATATACATTAGGAACCAATGATGATAGCGGAATAAAACTTTACAAAAATACGGTATTTGAAAAATATGTAAATGACGTATAATGAAATCTCGATTATCACTTTATCATGCGAGAGTATAAAATGAAATATAAATATAAATATAAATGCGAGGTGACACCCGAACTTAGCCCTTCCTTACTTGTTTAATTAGTGTTCAAACTTTTGAAGACTATTTTATAATATGTTTGTATGTATGTTGCTAATTCGTTATTTCACACCACAAGCTTTTACGGAAGGTTCACCCCATATGAATGAAATGATTTCATGACTTTTGTTTTGATTATGTCTGTGTACCAAATACAATTCGTTGAAACTTGCTCACTCATGCATTTGAAACCGACTCTTTCGCATGTTTTTTACAAACAGGTATATATAGTACATACATATGTATGGTTAACCTGCACAGAAATCTATATGTGCGCAAGCGTAATTTGCAATTATTTGATTATTTAATGATGACGTAATGGTTTTGGGTCAGCATCAACGTAATAGCAGATTCATCAATTTGTTCACTTCATCGCATTATGCTAATCACCCAACAACAGTACAAACAATTTGCGCATTAAACACTTGTAATACTAAGCTATTTTTATTGGTGTATTTATTTACGAATTATTGCCGTACACGTGAACCGCCAAGGATTACCGCAGCACTGCCAATGCCATTATTGGCCAAACAAATTTAATTATTCAACATTTTTCCGTTTATTCGATTTTTGTATTTAAAAATATCAGTGGTTCATTCATTCTTATTGTGCGTTATAGTTCGTTTTTTTTTAGTTTTAATTGAGGGCAAGCTTGTTAATGTGATATACCTTATGTAATATTTCTTCTCTAGGCAATCTCTTAACTCTTAAATGCAAATTGTACATTAATCTGTACCGTAGTTTGGTTTACTCAAACTAGGCGTTATTAAAACTTACTGTTATTTAAAAATTCCCACAGCTGTCAAAGATTTATGTTTACTTAGTTGACAGTGAGGTTAAATTTTATTTCTGCAATAACTATTACAGTTAAATGCAGTAATGTATATTTTAATTAAAAAATCATGCAATCATTTGTCATAACTTGTTTAGCCTTTTTCTTATGTACCATACTATAATGTACTTAATGCATCTCAGCCATATAAGAAATCGCATTTTGTACAGCGTTTGTTATCTACATATATACGTATATACGTATTAAAGAAAGTCGTGTTAGTTACACCATTTATAACTCAAGAACGGCTGAACTGATTTGGCTGAGAATTGGTGGGGAGGTAGCTTAGAAGCAGGGGAAGGACATAGGATACTTTTTATCTCTTTATGTTTAAATTCAATACAAATCATAAGCATTTGTTCAAAATTCACATAAGAACCATTTGAAAATTTTAGTAATTAAAAAAAGAAAGAAGTAAGTAAAAATTTTCATATCCGTAGATGCTTAGTATATGGGTTATACTGATTGTGCTTCTGAATCAAGCAGTTTTTTAGACAAGATCGTCAAATGTATTTAAAAACACAACAAGAAATGGCATTGACATTTACGTCGTCAATTTATTGCTGATACTTTGCTAGATTATGGGCGAAGGACGCAAATTTATAACAAACCAAACGCGATATCTAGCATATAAATAAAGCGAAATAATTGGAGTGTTGGTAAAAAGGTCTATTATAATTTGAGATATACAAAAATCTTTTCGAAGCATTGCACAGAGTAGTGCAATATTTAAACGAGAACGATGAAGTATATATGCCTACAATTTCAAACTGATCCTTCCTAAAAAATAATAAAATTGCTAAATATTGGGAATGGTAAAATAGAATAGTAACCAAATACGCAGTGCAATGGATTAAAACTGACTCAGTAATCATTCGATGAATTATATACCACGTACATCCCAAAAGGCTGACGGCATAACCTTGCCAGCCGATTTCTTTTGTTTTTCCACGCTTGAGAACCGTTTCATAATATGCAGTCCACTAGCCTGACTATCGATTGGATTGGGTTGATTTCACTGGTGCACAGCCCAAATTCAACAGTATTTTTCGCCCAAAAAACAATAGGTACTTTATTAACACCCGAAATGCTTTTTGATCCATTTTTTTGTAAACTAACTCGGAGGATGGGGTCATGTGTAGAAGTTCACGCAAGTGAGGAAAGTTCTCTGATCGCCATTCACTTGGGAGTGGCCAGAAACGATTCTTTTACATATGACTCAAGCAGCTCACGACTTCCGGTCTTTGACCAAGTATCCTCTGGGTAGCCTAAGAACATCCGTTCGAAGGTGAGCTAAAGTGAGAAGGCGAAACACCCCTGCATAGGGTTGTGCGCTGGGTTTGGGACCCGCCACGTAAAAAGCTCACCCCAATGAAAAACCAACAGCAGCCTCGGATGAGAGACCCCCCTTTTGATGACGACCATGGCAAACGCAAGAAGGACTACGAATTAAGGGTATGCACCTGGAATGTCCGGTCCCTTAATTGGGAAGGTGCCGCTGCCCAGCTGGTTGATGTCCTCGTAAAAACAAAGGCTGACATCACCGCCGTCCAAGAAATGCGATGGACGGGACAAGGACAGAGACGAGTAGGTCCTTGTGACATTTACTACAGTGGCCATATAAAGGAGCGCAAGTTTGGTGTGGGATTCGTGGTGGGAGAGAGACGCCGTCGCCGAGTACTATTATTCATTCCGCTGAATGAACGTCTAGCCACAATCCGCATCAAAGCGAGGTTCTTCAACATATCGCTGATCTGCGCCCACGCTCCGACGGATGAGAAGGACGATGTGACCAAAGATGCCTTTTATGAGTGCTTGGAACGCACTTATGAGAGATGCCCCCGCCACGATGTCAAAATCGTGCTTGGCGACTTCAACGCCAGGGTGGGCAAAGAAGGTATCTTTGGCACTACGGTCGGTAAATTCAGCCTCCACGAGGAAACATCCCCAAATGGGTTGAGGCTGATCGACTTCGCCGGGGCCCGAAATATGGTTATCTGTAGTACTAGATTCCAGCACAAAAAAATTCATCAAGCTACCTGGCTGTCTCCGGATCGAAAAACTACCAACCAGATCGATCATGTTGTGATAGACGGAAGACACGTCTCCAGTGTTTTAGATGTGCATGCGCTCCGAGGTCCTAACATCGACTCGGACCACTATCTTGTTGCAGCCAAGATTCGCACCCGCCTCTGTGCAGCAAAAAACGAACGCCAACAAACACAAGGAAGGTTCGACGTCGAAAAGCTGCAATCACAACAGACTGCCGAACGATTTTCTACTCGGCTTGCACTCCTGCTCTCTGAGAGCACTCATCAACAACTCGGTATAAGGGAACTGTGGGACGGCATTTCAAACTCCTTACGTACAGCTGCATCCGAAACCCTTGGTTTTCGGAAAGTGCAAAAGAACAACTGGTACGACGAGGAGTGCCGCGCCGCAGCGGAGAGAAAACAGGCTGCCTACCTCGCAACGTTACGATCGACCACAACACGTGCGGGATGGGATAGATACCGAGAATTGAAGAAGGAAGCGAGACGCATCTGCAGACAGAAAAAGAAAGAGGCCGAAATGCGTGAGTATGAAGAGCTTGATAAGCTGGCCGACAGGGGTAATGCTCGAAAATTCTACGAAAAAATGCGGCGGCTTACAGAAGGTTTCAAGACCGGAGCATACTCTTGTAGAACCCCCAAAGGTGATCTAGTCACTGATGCCCAGAGTATACTTAAATTATGGAGGGAACACTTCTCCAGCCTGTTGAATGGCAGTGAACGCACAACACCAGGAGAAGGAGAACCCGATTCCCCAATCGATGACGATGGAGCAGACGTACCATTACCCGACCATGAAGAAGTTCGAATAGCAATTGCCCGCCTGAAGAACAACAAAGCGGCAGGGGCCGACGGATTGCCGGCCGAGCTATTCAAACACGGCGGCGAAGAACTGATAAGGAGCATGCATCAGCTTCTTTGTAAAATATGGTCGGACGAAAGCATGCCCAACGATTGGAATTTAAGTGTGCTATGCCCAATCCATAAAAAAGGAGACCCCACAATCTGCGCCAACTACCGTGGGATTAGCCTCCTCAACATCGCGTATAAGGTTCTATCGAGCGTATTGTGTGAAAGATTAAAGCCCACCGTCAACAAACTGATTGGACCTTATCAGTGTGGCTTCAGACCTGGCAAATCAACAACCGACCAGATATTCACCATGCGCCAAATCTTGGAAAAGACCCGTGAAAGGAGAATCGACACACACCACTTCTTCGTCGATTTCAAAGCTGCTTTCGACAGCACGAAAAGGAGCTGCCTTTATGCCGCGATGTCTGAATTTGGTATCCCCGCAAAACTAATACGGCTGTGTAAACTGACGTTGAGCAACACCAAAAGCTCCGTCAGGATCGGGAAGGACCTCTCCGAGCCCTTCGATACCAAACGAGGTTTCAGACAAGGCGACTCCCTATCGTGCGACTTTTTCAACCTGCTTCTGGAGAAAATAGTACGAGCTGCAGAACTAAACAGAGAAGGTACCATCTTCTATAAGAGTGTACAGCTGCTGGCGTATGCCGACGATATTGATATCATCGGCCTCAGGCTGGACAAGGAAGCACAGAAAATGGGTCTGGTAGTGAACGAGGGCAAAACGAAATATCTCCTGTCATCAAACAAACAGTCGTCGCACTCGCGACTTGGCTCTCACGTCACTGTTGACAGTCATAACTTTGAAGTCGTAGATAATTTCGTCTATCTTGGAACCAGCGTAAACACCACCAACAATGTCAGCCTAGAAATCCAACGCAGGATAACTCTTGCCAACAGGTGCTATTTCGGACTGAGTAGGCAATTGAAAAGTAAAGTCCTCTCTCGACGAACAAAAGCCAAACTCTATAAGTCGCTCATAATTCCCGTCCTGCTATATGGTGCAGAGGCTTGGACGTTGTCAACAACTGATGAGTCGACGTTGCGAGTTTTCGAGAGAAAAGTTCTGCGAAAGATTTATGGTCCTTTGCGCGTTGACCACGGCGAATATCGCATTCGATGGAACGATGAGCTGTATGAGATATACGACGACATTGACATAGTTCAGCGAATTAAAAGACAGCGGCTACGCTGGCTTGGTCATGTTGTCCGGATGGATGAAAACACTCCAGCTCTAAAAGTATTCGACGCAGTACCCGCCGGGGGAAGCAGAGGAAGAGGAAGACCTCCACTCCGTTGGAAGAACCAAGTGGAGAAGGACCTGGCTACGCTTGGAATATCCAATTGGCGCCACGTAGCGAAAAGGAGAAACGACTGGCGCGCTGTTGTTAACTCGGCTATAATCGCGTAAGCGGTGTCTACGCCAATTAAGAAGAAGAAGAACTCAAGTTGCTTCACCCAAATGCTATATCTCCTTAACTAATAGTTATAATCTAACTAATAGAAATCATATAGATGGTATTAGTAGTACTATCTATGTATCAGCCATAGTAAAACGTGGACGGCTCCTCTGATTTTAGATAAATGTAGTACTTTGTGAGCAGTCACGAATGAATTTAGGATTGATGGAAAGAGGTATAACGCCAGTGGAAGTGAAGTGCAAAATATATTATATAATGATTGTGTTAAAACTAAAAGAGGAAATGTGTCTTATGATGAAGAAAACTCGCATATACATTGGAGGAATTAAATAAAAGATGAAATCCAAAAAGCGCATCGTGTTAGAAATGAAGCCCAAATAGATTTAGACATGCATTTTAAGGTGCAACATATTAGCAAAACAGCTCAACCAAAACTTTGAGCTCGTTTAGTTTTAAATATATTTAAGATTTTATCATTTATCGTTAGACTTTAAACATTATATGTAGTATATGGAAGTTGGGTACTATCGACCAAATTTTATCTATTTTTTCCAATACCACATACTAATAGCCTGTCACATACTAAAAAGCTAATCATATAGAGTAAAGTCAGCCGGATTCTCGAAAATTCTGATATTAGTTATATGGGGGTAAATTAAGTTTTCCAGAGAAGTATTGACCTGATTCAAGCAATTTTTAATATACAGGCATACCATTATATATAAGAGAACGATTATCCCTTAATTTTAATTATATATCTCAAAAGTCAGCTATAGGTACCGGGATCCAAATTTTGTTGGTTTTAAACAATTTTTGATAATAAGGTGGCATAGACTAAATGCATTATTCGCGTATAATTTAATCCCGTTATATTAATTGCTTCTTGATTTGTGTACTGGAAAGTAAAATAATCAAAATTTTTGCGTCTATGACGCATTTAGTTATTGATTTATCTCGCCGCTTTTAGTAGTATTGAACAGTACCTTTTTATAGGGAGTGAACGGGGTTTTCATCTGATTTCGTCCATTTTCACACCAGTGGAATTTCCAAATACCATACCAAGCCTGCCCCAGCATCATTTGCGTCTTAAAGTTGGATCTGTCATTATTATGTTTCACAATCTTCATGCGCCGAAACTGTGTAATGGAACCCGAATGATTATGACGTAGTTATCGAATACAAGGGACAGCCATTTCAGTTCAAACGTATTCAATTTCCAGGGAAAATTGCCCTTGCGTTGACAATCAACAGGACACAAGGAAATCGGGAAATGCTATGTTTTTACACGGCCAGATATATAGTATGTTGCGTGTTGACGAGTTGGAAACCCATCTTCTCTATATATTTACGCACCAGAACAGAAATCAAAAAATTATGTTTATTAAGTTGCGCTACATAAAAAAAATGTAGAAAAATCGTAAATAAATCATTTTCGACAGAATATAATTTCAACTTTTTTTCATTTCAAAACACATAATTTCACGCAGGGCAACGGCTGCGGGGTCAGCTAGTTTTAAATTAATAAATATTTTCTCACATAAATTAACTTTACTTATTTCATGTCTACATGGTTAAATGCTTTCAGTTCTGATATATAAATTTGTTTTCTTCGCTGGTATTCAGTATTACAATAAATAAATAAATAAACTCGCGCTCGGGCTTATGCAAATAAATATCAGAAGCAAACATAAATTGAGTGCATAGTAGCCAATTTAATCGTTGGGAGATTCCTGCCGTGTCATATTTTATTTTATTTTTTACAAGAACGGCTTGGCGTCGAATACTGGACGTGTGTTTCGATAAAAGCCTTCGCCATTATCTGCTGCATCTGCCACGGCTGCTGCGGCCACTACATGTGCCATTTGCTTCACATTGCTCACTGGTATATACTTGTGCGGCTTGCTGCCATGTTTTATAGCAAACACACTGCTGCTGCCACTTGAAGCTAAATCATCCCACCCGCCGAACGGAGCACCCCCTCCGCCCACATTACCCCTGTGATACGCTTTCGTTAATGGAAACGGTAAATGAACAATTTCCAAATGTGTCCGCTCTTTGGCGCCGCCATCGTAGCCACCGCCATCACCGGAACCCGTGAGCAGCCATTTAAGCACAAGTAGTCCGGCGATTGCCAACGCAATTTTACTCATCACAAATGAGGATGTGGTGAGCGCTGTTAGTGTTTTTAAAACGAGCGGAAAAATTATGAACTTCATAATTAAGAAACCAATCAGTATCGGCTGTAGGTACTTCAACATTTTCCTGCGTTTGCGTCTGCCACGTTCTGGATGGAGAGAGATGAAGAGAGATTGTTAGTGTAAGTAAACAATTACTTGATTAAATATGTAGTTAATAGTTTAAATTGGATGAAGTAACAATATTGAACAATTACGAAACGCCACAGATGGAAATTAAAATTCAAATTACTTACCGTGCGTGAATCTTTTTCCGCGGGAGTGACAGAATGACAGCTTAACCGCGTGGTATCATGAATAATTTATAGAGAGAATAAAAGAAGAATTATCCAGTGTGTGCGTGAGAGAAAAGCACAAGTGTGGCAAAAAGATATTTCAACACAAATGATACTGACTGCAGTAACAGCGTCAATAAAAGAGAATTAGAAAAATTTGTTTAAAAAACTGCTTAAATCATGTTGACTATGTACCTAAACCAAAACCCGTATATATAGTATATTTGAAAATGGCAAAAATGATAAAGGACTCAAGCTAAGCATGAATACTCGTTAACATTCCGATTTCAACGAAATCGTTAATGGACTACAATCAAATTTGGTATCTTATTAGTTTAGTATCAGATTTATTACTATATTCTAATCGTAACAAAGGAAATTATAAATTATTATCCTCCAATGAGAAATGTGTGATATAAACTGTACCGAATAGGCTACATTTAAAACAAGTATATTGAGTGGATGTGAAAAACGACAGCAAAGAAACGAAACATACATAACTACATAATTTGAAGAAACCTTGTCCATTTTATTTAATTCACGTATGTATTATACATTTTAATCAGTCACAGTGAACGACACATTCGCCACAAGAAAAACGAAAATCATTATACCACTGTGATCAAAATGAAAGGTGAATTTTGTCCATTTCATTTCCTTCAAAGTAATCCTTTCCCGCTGCAATACACATACGAGTATGCCAAAGAATTTTCCAGTTATCATAGCACTTGGGAAAATCCTCCGTCGTGATGGCCATCAGAGCATCTTCGATTCTTTTATATCCTCAATTGAGTCAAAATGGTGTTCTCGGAGTGGTTATGTGAATTTGCTGAATAGCCAGAAGTTACACGAAAGTAAATCAGGCGAATGCGGTGGTTGCAGCACGATCGCGAAATGATCGCATCTATTTGTTCAATAAATTCAGACACAGTAAAAATCGGAGACGCGTATCTCAAATACTAATAAATATTTTGACGTGAGATTTAGCATAGATGTCACTAACAGTACTACCAACTTACTGAAAAAAATTTACCGATTCGAAAAACACGCGAAGTATAAATTAAAAATTTCAGTTTGATCACAGTAGTATGAAGTACATATGTATATGGAGTAAAAGTAACTCGTATGTATGGTATAAAGCCAACTGGAATTTTGAAATTTATATATTAATTATATGGGATCCAAGGGCTGTATTGACTCGATTTTTTCGATTTTTGGCAATACTGCTTATTATTAACAGTATTTATATACTCCAATAGTTTAATTAAGGGGTTAGGGGTAGTTAGAATTTTCAAAAAATTAATTTTTTTTTTACTTTTCGTTAAGTGTAATATCTTGTTTTTTGAACCGGTGACAACTGTAACTCGTAAACCGTTCAGTAGATTTTAATGAAATTTATACAGCTTTTAGAATACATAATAAACTCGGGCTTGATTGAAGGAATTTTATTTTTTCGAAAATTTCGATTTTTTAAGACCAATTAACTATTGATTTTTTCGCAAAAATTTAGAAAAAAATTTCCGGAGACCGCCATTTTGTTAATTTTGAAAAAAATTAAAACATCCTTCTATCAGACCCAGGATTATCTATTTATAAAACTATTTTTTTTTGTCCGATTGATTTTAGATCAATCTCCAAGGACTTATGCATGTCACCGCAAGTACCTTTTATTGGAACAGGGTCAACACAAACAACTATAACTTCGGAAATTATTATTTTTTGTTTTTAAATTTTCGTGACTTCAAATCAACACTTCCTATAATAATGCCATATTACTTCTTTAGTAAAATAACATGATTTAATAGCAAAAAAAAAAAATACTGAAAACTCTCATTTTTTCGTGCCTCTGACTACCCCTAACCCCTTAAGGTAAACTTACTATCATCAATATATGTATGTATATGGAGTAAGGTCAGCGAGATATTAAAAAATTGTGATGTTAGATGTACGGGAGCTAGGACAAGACTTCACAAGATTTAACCTTTTTATTTACAAAGATACATTGTTGTTAGCACGTTTTTTCGTTTTACTAAGATAACTCACATTTTGCCTGATATAAGCGGTATAAAGTAAACCGGAAGTTTGAAAACTTCGTATTAGGAATATGGTGGCTAAGTGAAGCCTTCATCTGATTCAACTCATTCCGGAAATACGGCTTACTATTATCAGGAAAGGATTCGCTTCCAATTTAAATGACTTATCTCACAGATTAATCGATATTTGATAAAAATGTTCGCTGTAATAACTGTGGTCCACATTTTCTGTATCTGGGAAACTGAGTAGTTGTAGTCCGATTTTGAAAAATTTTTGATCATAAGGTGACTCATAAGACACGTCTAACTTTAGCGGGTGATACACACAAAGTAAGCAATGAATAAATCAGAAAATTGATCGTACTGCAGGGACATGCATATCAACATAAACAAAAACATTTTGACAAATGAACTCTCCAAAGCCGTGAAAATTTAAATTTTAAAATTCCTGGGGGGTTACTCTGTAATGCGATACGAATATGAAAATGTTCGCATCTTCAATTTTGGTACTCTGTAATTCGACAATCGCAGTAAATTTTGAAATTTTCGAATTTAGTTTTTCCCTTTCGCATTAGCGGTACTCTGCTTTGCTAAAGCAATTGTCAAACATGCGTTATATTCGTAATTTTTGTGCTACAAGTATAAAGAAGTCGCATTGCTTGAAAATGTAAGTTTCAAATATAAATTAGTTGTTTTAATTGCTACTAAAATATATAACGCCGTGCATACAAAACTCAACCAAAGCAATTTGAAATTCTCGTGGATTTCATGAAGGCGCATCCCGATTTATCGAAAAGATCACTAAAAACACCAGACGCCAAAAATACCTCCAATAATTTATGGAAAAATTTAGTTTCCCATTTAAACGCAGCTGGACCACCATTGCGCGACATTGCGGGGTGGAAAAAGGTAATTCCAATAATTGCACAGATAAATTATAAATGTGATTAAATGTAATCAATTAAAGGTTTGGACAGACTATAAGATTCACTTAAAGGCAAAAATGCGACGAAACAAAAATAATATTTCGGGAACTGGAGGTGGTCCCTCACTTTTCATACCCTTATCACAGTTAGAGCAACAAGTGAGTGAGTTATTGTCAATAGAGGAATCAATAAATGGAATGAGTGGTACCTTGTCATTCGGTGCAGCTACAAGCAGCATGTCGGAGGTAAATGCAGACCCTACCGAACCAAATACACAAAACAGGGAACTACCACAATGTTCCAAAGTGGCATGCACACCTCACAAAAAACAGCAGACTCCTCTTAATACACAAGAAAATGAACTAGCACATTGTTCAAATGTGACGTACCCACCGCGCAAAAAGCAGCAGACTCTGCTTGAAAAACAAGTCGAAAACCAAATTATATTCCACAATAACTCGATTAAAGTGTTAAACGATATAAATTTTAATATAAAAAACATTTTTAAAACATTGAAAAAAAGAAATAAATCAGAAAAACGGAGACTAACCTTTGAAAAGGAAAAATGTCTATATAAACAAAAAATTGATGAACAAAAATTGAGAAACTGGAAAATGTAAGTTAAATAACTATATAACTGCGAGAAACAGAATTAAAAACTACAAATTTAATCTGTAATTATTTAAATTTAATTTTCGTTATTACAATGAAATAAAAGACTGGATTTATTAATTTGCAAATAGTTCGTTTTAATTAAGTTGAGTTACGAGCATTTATCATATTTGTTTTAATATCGTCCCTAATGTTTCTAGCAATAGTTTATACTTTGACATTTTTGGAAGTAATGCCAACTATTACTTAAAAAGAAATAAAGCAAAGGTGAACAACATTGTTAGTGATGCGAAAGCAATACAGAGTATCAATTGCCTATCGCATCGCATTGGGCTTTCGAATCGCATTGTCTTTCGCATCGTTTTACAGAGTAAGCCCCCTGTTATTTTTTGAACATATCTCATACAGAGATCAACGAATTACCCTCGCTATCATATATACATATGTATATACAACATATAATGCCTCCTATGTCAATCCAGTCCTTCTTCTAGCCTTAATACGCACGATATAATTACATAGTATCGACTTTGTAGGTGATTTTAAGCTGGTTCTGTTGGTCAATAAATAATACATTTTAATGATTTCATAAAAATAATGTGGCTTAGTGTTGTAGTGGCTTAACCATCTTATTCATATGATAATGATTTCCGGATTGCTGCATTTTTGTTCATATATATACCCAAGAAATTGAATTTAGCCTTTTTGGTTGGATTCACATCATATTAAGTTTTGAAGATCGCTTTTAATTTCACAGTCGCCTCATCATTAGCATTATCGTAAATTATTGCCTTTCTAAAATTGAATACATAAGTACATAATTCAGACCAATTGCAAAAGATCTGGAGGCTCCGTTTCAAAATTGGTAACAAGTTAATAAATTCTGAATACAATTTCCTTGATATCTAAACATTGGTTTGTGAAGTTGGCATATTATTAAACAAAATATTTTGAAGATATGATAAGCTGGATGAATTAAAAATACCTCTAAGTGTTTTCAATATATTTAAATACGTAAAATTTTCTCTGGGTACTCCTATATACAACTATATATATAACTCTATACAACGTTTATGAATACATATTGACCGGTATCTGCTGTTTGAAGTTCGCTTGGTCGAAAGCTGTCAAATTCCGAACATTGTATTTTCTGACAGAAAAATTTTTCCAATTGAGCAACTCGTAAACTCTCAAAACGATAGGGTTTACTTGACCGACCGTTCATACGAGAATCTAAGTCATCGGTTGGCCACCAGGAGGCAGCACCCGCCACAAATAATGGTTTGGGCCGCTGTCACCGCAGATGGGCGCTCTCCAATTGTTTTCATCGTGCCTGGCGTCAAAGTAAATGCGACATATTATCGGGAAAGTGTTCTGGAGGCTGCTTTGAAGCCGTGGGCAAACAAATATTTGGGTCGCAAACCATGGACGTTTCAACAAGACTCAGCACCGTCTCACAAAGCGCGAGTGAAGCAAGAATGGCTGAAAAACAACGTTCCGAACTTCATTACAACCACACAATGGCTCTCGAATTCACCAGATGCGAATCCAATGGATTATTCTCTCTGGCCCATTTTGGAGAGCAAGGTCCGAAGTAAAAAATACACCAGTCTAGAGATGCTGAAGAAAGGCATTGTCCGTGAGTGGGCCAAAATACCGGCAAGTCACATTCGGGCAGCTTGAGATTCGTTTTTTTTCCATCTCAAGGCCATAGTTAAGGCAAAAGGTGGTCATATCAAGCAAACGTGAATTGGTCCTGAATTTATTATTTTCACACATTTTGTACTTTAAAATAAATAAAAATAATTTTCCAAACCGAATTTATGACTTTTTCAATTGGTTACACTTCGAGTGCCGGACCCTGTACTCCTTATTTGTAGTGCAAGGAAAGATGCTATTTTTGGATCATGATGTTTGCTCGTTGGGAGTTCATTTTTCGATACTTTTATCTCGATACCTTCGATGAGACTATACATACTTATGTATGTATGTAGAAAATTCTATTTTATAAAATATATGTACTTTTGTCATTATAATTATGTGTATAAATTAATACAACGCTAAAAATTACTGCAATCGTTGGTAATTCTATTGCTTAATCTAATTCGATTTCATACTTGCTTACACCTGAGATCATTTTTGATATTTGGTTAATTGATACAAATTGAGAGATTATATAATTTTCGATGAAATTAAAAATTACCTTTTTCGTATTTGCTATTACATAAACTGGTTAATTAATGCCGTGAATATTGTATTAAGCTCAGTCGAAAATATGCTTGTACAGAAGATTTTCGTCGAAACCACTTGAGCGTACCAATTGTAGAATAATTTGCATGAACTTGAGTTACTGTATACATGTACACTCATGGCCACGAAAACCTTACCACTCAAAATTTTCAAGTATTGTGCATATTTGACTACACTTTATAGCGGTACATTTTGCGGTATAGAAATTTTTTATTTAGAAACAAGTTAATGACATGTTATTTATCAAAAATATTAAAAATTAAAAACAAAACACATTCAGCTATAGATAAATCCATGGAAAGATAATGAGTGAGCTTTACAAAATGAGCTCGAAATATAAGAGTCTGGCATGCGATGAAAACATGATATTTTTATTTTTTTATTTTAATTTCATTTACACTATAATTGAAATTAATATTTTATTTTACTTTTTTTAACTGAAACACGAAGTTTATTCGGTGTATCACTTTAAAAACAATAAAATCGACCGCTTTTGTATAAGCACAGAAAAGCTAATTTAATTAATTTTTTATATATATAATAATATAATTAGTTTACTTATAATTACTTAGAACATAAAAAAAAAACAAATTAAAGAAAATCCCGCTCGAACGAAAAAGTCCGTAAAAAAATTTAAGAAAGTATAGTGGTAAGATTTGCGTGGCCACGAGTATATAAACCGCCTCAATTGTGTATATCCAATCCACTGTGAGGTACATAACTAACACATACATATATTTTACGCTCAAAGTTTCCCACTTAAATTTACCTTCATTTATTTCATTTGAGAAATTGTATTTCATTTCAGCAATACCCGCATCCTTTTGAAAATCTCCTGGTATTTCATTTTCACGATGAAAAGTTAACATATTCGCTTGAAGCATTGAATTGTTTCCCAGATGGCTCAGCTCTTTCACTGCCTCTGCACTTTCTGCCGTCAAAAACGCGTCCGCAGCCGAACCACTTAACTGCGTGGCTGGCGATTGGGCGGTTGCAGAAACTGTGGGTGGCAATAAGCCATAGCCGCAGGATAAGCCGTAAACGAATAAAACGAAACTGCGCATTGCAACGAATTCAATTTAAAACCTTTGTTTTGAAATAAAAATTGTTGGCGAGTAGAAATTCTGCGAAATATTCAAACCAAAATTTGCAAACCGTTGCTCACATCGGCACAATTCTAACTGAAATTCAACAGCATGGGCCGTAGGTGTTGCGCCTGCAGTGTGGCAGCTGCAACACAAAGTATTAGGTACTTGCAATACATAGCTCTTCTATCTGTTGCGGCCGCTGAATCGGAGGGGTGCGTGTAATCAATGCGCTTTTGTAGCAGCAAACGGTTGGCTGCGTGCAACGTAAGTACCGCAAATCGTGGAAAATTCAGCTTTCAACCTGGTTGTCAGCAGTTAATTGAAATGTAGTTACTGGGTCTGGAGTTGCTGGCTTATTTGCAGCGCAGCTATTGCTGGTTCTAAGCGGAAAATACATTTTACTTCCAATAAATTAACTTCAATACCTTTTTTGTTGCTGTGAAGATAACCGTGAAATTATGAATAAGAATTCTTTATGGAATATGGTTCATACCTATACACTTAACAGGGTGATTATTCAAATCAGTGTTTTGATTGTGAATTTGTATTCCGAACTTGTTCATTTGACTTGACCTAGCTAAAGTAGCTGCTGTGTGTTGATTACAGAACTCCATGCACGTTCTTTATATCATTCAACAGTCACCTTGTCAAACAATACTCGTATAATCGCCCAATCTTTTGTACCATCCGTTTGAAATAATTTAAATAAGGCCGGGGCGAATGTACATGCGGCAACATCTGCCGAACATCACCGAAATGAATGCATTTCTGAAGCGTATTAGCACTGGTGATGAAAAATGGGTACCGACAACGGCGACTAAAAACGGTCATGGTGGAATCGAGGGGATCTGGCGCTGGCCATGGTTTAAAGTAAGGAAAGATTTGCTATGGGTGTATTGGAATTGACCGAGTATCTTCTACTTTGAGCTACTACCCGACGGTCAAACTCTTGATTCCCATGTGTATTGTCATCACTTGTACCGTCTTAAGGAAATAATGGTGCAGAAGCGATAATGTTTTGGTTTAAGCAGAGGGATTGTACTCCATAAGGACAGCGCTAGGCCACACTCACAGGCAGTGACTCACCAGAGACTTCGGTAGCGTGGTTGACAAATTCACCTTATAGTCCGGACCTGGACTCAATTCATTACTACCTGCTCGTGGCGAATGAATTTGATGGTGAAATATTCTAAATATGCTAAACAAAATCTTCAATTGAACGCAAAATTATTGGATTTAGTTGTAGTAGACCTAATTACTATCTGAAGCGTGCATTTTGGCAGACCTAAACTGTACTTTTGTTTGTTGAAAGGGTGCGTTTTCTTCAAATTTTTTGTCTACTCAGTCCAACGATGACTCTTTACATTATACTGTGGTAGTTGATATGGTGATTCATTATTGTCGAAACTGTATAGAGTTTAAATGAGATTGTCAATAGATGAAATGCAGAAGCGATTTAACAATCTTTGGAAGGCATAAAAATACTTTACATATTCTTATTACTCATCGAACATTATTTAAACAGCTAATTGCCACTTCTAACGAGATCTAATTAGTGGCTTTTACTAGTTTCACATTGAGTACCAAATTCCTGTTTGACAAACTGGATGAGTGTTTAATCAAACAGGCGTTTGAACACCTCCGCAAAAGAAAATTCAAGTCCAGCTTAAGAAGCACCCTGTGAATACTATATTTGTGCATAAACGTAACCGCAAGCATGAAAATTTATTTGAACAATCGCCTCAAAATGTTCTGAAACAAAAATAAAAAGAATGAAACTTTTGTTGATACGAAAAAGTGCTCGCAAGAATTATAATTTCATTTATTAAGTGGTTTCGTCTCCGTTGCTGCGCTGATTTCCTTCGATAACCACTTTAACAAACGCAAAAAATGAATTGAGGTAATTACGCCACAATTGAGTTATCGTTGACAGCATTTACCAAGGCAGACAGTTTCACGCTAACAACTATCCCAATATACTCAGTTGGTAGGCATTTTTGACTGTCCGTCATGCAGTTAGAAAGTCAAGTGAAATTTGAAATTTAGTCGCTTTACACTTGGCTGCGATGCGTCACACTCCCGCGCTTATTCACTTGCACACTTAAGGATGACATTCATGTCACTCACTCACTCACTCAATCAGTCAAGCAATGCGTCAAGTTAGGCAGTTAGAAACTTTGTTCGAATGAAAATTGCTTTTCAAAAGCGTTTAATGTCAGAATCTGAGTACATCTATCGTCATAGACACGAAATGACTTTCTTGGCTGGTGTGTGCGTTTGCGTCTCATTTCGGAAGTGCTTACTGATCAATGTGTCGGTAGTTGTTAAATTTATGCTCGAGACGTTGGATGACTTTGATTGGCCCGCATTTTTATGGGAATCTACTGTTCCAAATACTATACGCTGCAGTAGTGAATGTAGTGACTTTGGAGTGAAGTATGGCAAATTTTAGCGAATATTTATAAAACGAAAGTTGTTAACCTATAAATAGATAAATAGATATTCACTTTTTATTTATTATTACATACTTATATTACGAATTAGTATTTTTGCAATAAGTATCTGTGATTTAAATCAGGTTCTGTTCACTTTAAAAATATTTTGTTGCCATTTTCATTAATATAGTAAGTCATTTGATCAACAGTTGTTCATTATAAACAAATCAAAACGTTGAGTTGTTAACATTGGGTATGGGTCTACCAAAGAATATAATACTTTTGCCTACTAAAACTTGTCCTTAATTATGTTAAAATGACGTGTTAAAACATAATGTGAGAAGTTAAAAAATTTTAGTGATAATTCAAAAAATATTCTATTTTAACATTAAAATTAACTGCAATTTTTACGACCCACAAGAGAGCTTTCTATTTTATTAAAATAGGTGACATCGGATAATAAGTTCGCGCATCTCCCATACTAACGCACGTTCAAAACAAGATTTGAAATTGAATAATGGACATATTACCACCCTATTTTGGATGAAATAATAGTAATTCCCCAAACACAAATCATATAGTAGAACGGTTAATATATAAGATATTTTATATATTGAACAAGCAGCCCTCCGGGCTTCCCGCAGGTATTAAGCAATTAGTTAATGAAGGAAATTCGAACATGAAAGCATATTTTTTTGTAATATTATTGAGACTTGTTTGTAATTAGAGCGAAGGATGTAAATGGAATTGGCAGATCGGTGATAATGTTTGCCAAAGTTAAATTGTCCTTCTATTCCTCAATAAGTAGTCTCCCGTTTGAGGACTTAACTTCCTCGAAAGCATAATTAGAATTTCAATTTTTAAAGCCAATGCATGTGGTGGCAGTCAAAAAGGGTTTAATGAATTTAAAATCTTCTGAGGATAATGGACTGCGTCTTCGATGTTAGTCATGGTGTCTATCGATTTGTATTTGTTGGAGAACTACGGAAAGTTCCTCCCCCAAAAGTTAGATGTTATACATTATTTCCATCATAAGTGACGCGAAGAAGAAGACTTTCAGTTGCAAGTACAATATTATATAAAACATTTTTGGGAAATTAAAAATCGTAATTTTTTCGTTTTTTACTGGTCTACTTTTGAGGATGATTTATGCAAGTTGCAAGCGTATAAAATGTTCGGTTACACCCGAATTTGCTCCTTGTTTATAAATATAGTATATAACTCACACACTGAACGATTATATGCACATATACTTTATATATAGTGGAGTCAAGTCAAGAAAGTAACGGGCATTTATAAATAAAACGAAAATTTTTCAATTATCATCCAAATTTATTTTATCGCCTTCAAAGTAACATCCATTTGAAACGATGCACATGTGCCAATGCTTCTTTCAATCATCAAAAATTTTTTTATAGGCACTTTCCGGGATGGCCTTCAGCTCTCGCGTCGAATTTGTTTTGATGTCTTCAACTGAGTCGAAGCGTGTTTCCCGAAGTGGTTATTTCAGTGTGGAGAATAAGAAAAAGTCCCAGGGGGCTATATCAGGTGAATGATACGGTGCTTACTCAATGATATTTGATGAGTGTTTGGCCAAAAATTCATTCACAATGATGGCTTTATGCGAAGGTGCGTTATCATAATGAAGAATCCACGAATTGTTGGCTCACAAACTCGGACGTTTACGACGGATAGCGTCTCGTAAGCGCCTGATAGCACCAAGTTAATACTCTTTGTTGACGGTTTGATCAGTTGGAACGTATTCATAGTGGACGACACCACGAATATCGAAGAAAACAATGAGCGTTAATTACTTTCACTTTCGATCGGCTTTATCGCGCCTTTGGGCCGCAATTAGGATGATTGCTGATTCGTAAGTGTGTTATATTCGTAGACCCATGTCTCGTCACCAGTAATTATGCGTTCCATGAATTTGAATGATGATTTCGGCTGATTTTTGTTGAATTCACGCACAGTTTCGGTAGAATTTCCGGTGATCATGGATTTTGATTGGCCCACATTTTGATCGTAATTTATGTCCTCACGACCACTTTGAAAACGTTGAAACCACTCGCGCACTCTGCTACGGGATAGGCAATCATCGCCACAAACTTGTGTCATCAATTGAAACGTTTCGGTAAAAGTTTTACCAATTTCAAAACAAAATTTAATCTTGGCTCTTTGTTCGAAGATAATTTTCGCACCGATAACACGAACATACATACTGACACTTAAAACGCAATTACTTCACTTCCAATCTATGAAATGTCATGAAATTCTCACTGGAAAATCGATAAAAACAGCAGATTCTAACGCACCAGTCGACATATAGATGGCGCCAGCAGGGGGCTAGATTTGGAACACACCTTGTATATATATAACCCTATGTCTATCTCGCTTCGTTCTAGATTATACGTACAACCGTTAAGCGAACAAAACTATTATACACTGTAGCAACAGGTTGCAAGAGTTTAAAAAAGCAACCCTTATATGCATTTTAATTCAGCGTTGTACAGGGCGCATTATTTATGCTGGTAGGTTCACGAGGATCAATTCTCGAAATTCGCTCTTTTCCATTATAATCGACAATAGCAGAAGTAGCGTTACAGTGAGATTAACGACTTCAAAACACTTGAATGAAATGTCATTGAACTTCGACAGTATGCAAAGTAAGGCTTGTACTCTAAGGAAAGGTTGGATTCTTGTTTGTCGCGCGATCTCTCTGCAGACCAAAAACGTTAACGTGTCACAATTATCATAGATTATCAAAGGCTAGTGATACAAGGATGTAGATCTTCAAATATCAATTATTAAATCTCTTGTCGAATTTTTTGCCGCACAGATAAAATAGGAAGGTTGGAAAAATTTGCATAGAAATGTACATTACTAACGATTCCGACAGACGATTTTTAAGAATACTTCAGTCATTTATTACTATAAAAACTAAAAATATGATTATCAATACATTTTTAATATAAAAATTTACTCACATAATTAAAAAAAAATTATATTAAATAATTTAGAAATAGGCACAAATTTGAGATAATAAATGAGCTGTGATGAATCCAAAGCGGAGCCGTTATTTACGATGTCTAAAGTGTTCAAAACCTTTTAGCATGGCGTTCATTCAAACCAAGTATGTAGCTTGATACGGTTTTATTTCCGTATTTATGAATGAAGTAATGGACTTAAATTAGCGGCGTTAAGTAATAGTATCCGGTTTCGGCTGTCGCGTGTCGCTCACTGCAACAACTTCATGTATAAATAGTAACACGAGCGTAAATCGGGGAAAATTTAATGTATACAATGTGCACGAGAGTTTATAAAAAATGGTTTGTAACTATTGTTTTATAACATTAACATTTGCTTTTCTCAACCACAAGACCGCCCAACTTGAAGTTATGCGATTGTGCAATTTCATTCGCCCTCTTCTGTGTCACTTGCAAGCTGCAAAGAGCAACGTTAATTCATGACTCACTTAACTCGTGTTGACCGATAAAAAAAAAAGATTAGCTTATAGAGTGTACCGCGCCCCTGCTCCGCTGATTGCTTTGGCAGCTCGGCCGGCGTTTACAAAACTTTCTTAATTACAATCGATTTGTTCACACTACCGCCGCCCTTCAGGGTCATCACCGTCAAGAAGAGCGCAAAAAAGAAGCCAGCCAGGCCGGTGCTGCCGACCAGCAGCGTTAGGCCACCAATTAGCAGCGGCACTAATGCTATGAACTTCAGCTTGTATGCCAGCAACAATGGAAGCATCAGTTTTTTCAATTTCTTTTTCAACTTTTTACCTCGACCAATGACCAAGGCAGTAGATGTTAATGATTTAGCTGAGTTTGGTGCGTTTGCAGTTGTTGTTGCCTGCGCTGATGCTGTAACCGCAGTTGACCGTGGCATAGCTGGTGCCGTCACTGTTGGCCACATCAATGTCGCCTCTGCAATCGGCTGAGACTGTTGCGTGTTTGAATGTGTGGCGGTGGGAGGGCTTCGCTGACCTTGAACTTCAAGCGCCAACTGTGTGTTGTCACCAACAGGAACGGCTGTGTCTACAGTTGCTGACTGCACTAACGTGGCGGATGCTGAGTTTGCGAAGCCGTCGTCGCTGCTCCCCAATGTATCGAGGTCGTCGCTTGCAAGGTCTGCAAATAAAGTAGAAACACGCGAAAAAGTTTTAAATTAGTAATACATTTTCATGGCGTAGAGCTAGGAGAAAATATATTCATGAAATATGCATAGTAGACGTTATTAGTTTAGAGGACGAGTTAGTCTTGTTAACCATTGTAAATAAAATGGTTGGAACTTGGATTAAATCAAGGTTAAATGGTTCGTAATCTGCCGGATTTCAGGAAAGCACTGTTAGTTTGAGTATGATTGTGAGATAGTTTCATATGTTCAGAAAGATTTGCTTTAGAAACATATTATCAAACCAAATATTATATAGTAATAAGACAAATCATACTCTCCATGGTGGCACCGCCCACATGTGGATAAAAACCCATATCTTCTTACTACAACACGCTTACTTCTCACATAACACAATTTTAAATTCCATCTGACTCATTCCTTTCTAGTCTACAAGTCAAAAAGCAATTAATATCACGAATGACACTTGCACGAATAATGCTTTTAGCGAATCGAACCAAAACTGTTCAAGCCCCTAGGTACCGAAGTCAATATATGGGATATACAATTTAAATTCAGAGGTAATCTTTTGCTGATAGTAATATCTCGGTGTATTAAAAATTGTTTGAACCTAATATAAAGATTTGCGACTTCCGGGTGACATGTGAGTTATGTCAATGAAAATGACAAGGCGTGTTTTACTCATAACATTGTATCTTTCTGGATAAACTAATATCAGGATTTGGACTCTGACTTTTCTCTGTAATAATGGTGATTGTATGTGAGGTACTTTATGAAACCCAGGGAAAAGTTTTTTAGTATGTGGCATATTAATAGTAGTATTAGCAAAACTAGATAAAATCGGGTCGATACTACCCTGACTCCCATATACTACATATAATGATTTTCGTTTTTCTAAGGAATGTTATTTGCCTAATTTGATTGAAATCGGTCGATCAGGTCCCGAGAAATGGGACACAAGCTCCTATATATCTCCTCTCAAACCATCTCAAAGGTAAAATTTAATGTATCTGCCGTATTTATTTATTGACTTATCGCGCTTTTAGTAGTTTTTAACAGTACCGTTATATGGGCAGTGAGTGGGGTCATCACCCGATTTCGATCGCGGTCAGGATCTTTTACGCCAATTTCGATGTCTGCGGCGACACGACTTACAGGAACCACCAAAAGTCAATTAAGTTTCATACACTGAACAAGTTGTATTAAGTTTGCCACGGAGTTTGTAATACCCAGAAAGAAGTGTCGGAGACCCTATAAAGTATATACATATATGTATGTATGTATAAATGATCAGCATGATGAGCTGGGTCGATTCAGCCACTATATAAACTATATATATCCAATCCAATATCCGATCTCTAAAGCGTATATCTGCCATACAAACTGAGGTCCACCTATGGAAAAGTTTTGCATTTTTTTTCAAGACAACTGCACAATCTCCAAAGGGAATTGTTCGTAGCGGACAATCACAGCATATATGTCTACAGCTGCACTATATATAAACTGAACGATCAAAATGAAGTGCTTGTATGGAAATTTATTTTTAATGGAACGAGATATCTTCACAAGACTCCGCAAGATTAATTTTCGGTAAAAACTTAGAACAAATTGTACAACTGGGCTAATAGTAATGTAAAACGCGAAAAAGTACTTTTTGGCCTCCACGGCCCACTTACATTTTGTTATTGGGCTGAGTTTCTATCGCACATATATCATTTGTTATCTCAAATAAATCGATAAAATTAGCCGAGGTATTATGTAATTCCTTATAAGTCATAATATTGTCATGTACCTGCTTACAGCACTAATATGATGAATACGAGTACATGTACTTAGTATCTCTGAAAATTATTTTTACTGTGAATTGTATTGCTAATTTCAACTAATTGTCAAATGGATGACTTTAATGTCCTCGATATGTGCCAAATAAGAAGTTCTGCCATCTATTCTAAAGATAGTGCAATAGGCAGTGTCTGATTACAAAACAATCAATGTAAACTCCATTTCCACACAAATTTGACTATAAACCATTAAGCCTTTTTCAGTGAATAAGTACTGTTAATTTTCCTTACCTGCTTCATCATCGCTGATGATACGTCGGAAAACCTCACAAAAGTGTCGCACTTTGTCCAAGGCGTTTCCCAATGGCACTAGAACTTCATTGAACTGCGCTTCCTCTAGACTGTTTATATCATTTTCAACACTTCCGACCTCCGTGCTTTCCTCAATATCAGGAACGACGCCTTTACGCCCCTCGTTGACCTCGCCATCGCTTTTGGTTTTAATATCCTGCCAAGCAAGCATTGCTCGATGCTGTGGTTGCGTAATAATGCTGTCGGCAATGTTTACTTTAGTTGTTGCTGCTTGCTCATTGTCACCATACTTATTGTGTTGAGTCACACTTTTGTTGTTATAGTTGTTGTTATAAGTGTTGACATACCCTCGTTTATTGAAGTTATTGACAACTCTGTCAGTGGTGCTGCCGCTGAGCTCTCGCCGCCTACTCCTTTCGCCCGAAGTCATCGAGAGGCGTCGCCTATTACTTAACGCCAATACATATGGCGCAACAAAGCGCATATCCGGTGCCGTCGAACGGTAATTTCCGTTGTTGCTGCTGTTGTAAGTGTAATAATTTGCCGGATTTTGTTGTTGCTCCTGTTGCTGCGCCGCTTGTGGTATATCAAGGGTGTGGCGTGCTGTTCTGTGTGGTTGTTTATCTTGTGGCATTGCTTTGTGTCGCTTTTGCAGTTTATTAGCGCGTGCGGCGTCTACTTGAGTAGTGGCAGCCGCGGCAACCGCAGCGTTGGCTGCTGCATTCAGGATATACCAATTGCCGCGCACAGCAGTGGGAGGCCATTGCACCTGCTGCTGGGCGTACGTTACGGTTGTTGCTGTTGATGAAGAGGAGGAGGCAGAGCTGTAAGCTGCTGATGCAGACGACACGGCGGTGATTGGATTAAAGCCGTCGTAGTTTAAAAGCACTTCGGTTTGCAGTGTGAAAAGTGGTGCAAACGAGATTAGTACAAGCAGCAGCATCTTTCACTGATTTTTCGAAATTCACGTATATTAACTCTTTGTGGCAGGCACTCTTCAAGATTTTAAATCGAATTTTTATTCAATCGAGAATTTTAAGTATTTCTATATCATGGAGGTTTCACTAACCGTCACTGTTTTTTGGCAACCGCCCGCCGCCGTGGTTGCTCATACGTTCAAAGTTGACTCACAAATAACCTTAACTGGCAGCGTGTTCGATATTTTATCAACTTGCAACCGCATGCCTTGAAGAATCTTTTATTTTTATTACACTTATAATTACATTGTGTTGTTGTTTGTGTGGCAGTGTTGATTTCTATTCATTTGCTGATACAACCACTTGGTCATCAAAGTCTGTGTGTTACGACGCGAAATCAAAACAAAAATAGAAAAGCAGAAAATTACAGTTTAAAGAAAGGAAATTCACTTTTTACTCAAAATTTCTTAAGTAATAACATCAACACTCTGTCTTGTCAAAGAGAAAGGCCCTAAGCTTCGATCGCACGGTATCGAACTAAATGTAACCAACATTCATCCGTACGCAATGCATCACTGCACACAAATAAAGATAAGATGATAACCAAAATGAGGGAAAAAAGAAGAAATAATAAACAATCTGACCGTCTTAGAGTCTCCATATTATCAAACGATCAGTTGTCACTGTTTTATTTATTTATTGGCTTTGCAGCGCTCACGCAATCATTGCTACAATTTCTTTCAAACACATAGATACATAGATACATACAAGTATATGGGTCACTCCCATATAATAATGAAGATCAGACACACTTCAGAAGCTAGGTTTTTTATTTTGCCAGGGCATATTTCATTTGGGGAATTCACAATGAAGGAAGAATTTAAACAAAATATGTAGATTCAATGACATTGAATTTTGATGGAACAACAGTTGTGTTCAATACTTTAAGGATATTTGTGTTTTTTTTTATTTCTTTATATGTTTTGTTATTGAAAGATATAACTCCTTACAAGATCATATAAGTGAAAAAACACGTGTTTACCTATACTTAAAACTTGGACGAAGGAAAAAAACAAAAAAACTGAATTTACTCTTGCCAACCAGTTGCTACAGAGTATTATAGTTTTGTTCACCTAACGGTTGTGCGCATCTCCTATAAATAATGAAGATAGATATAGGATTATATATTTTTTCAAAAAGTGGGCGTGTTTCCGCCCTTTAACAAGTTTAATGTAGATATTTCCTAAACCACTAAAGCAATAAAAACCAAATTCACCCAGCACGCATGTTACAAGAACTCCTACCGACAGTGTTTAGAAAGATTTTAATGAAAAGTCTTCTTCAGGTATAAAAAATGTTCCTGGAGTGTTCTTTTAAGAATTGTGAAATATGAATTACAACCAGTAAATAACCGATACGTTTTTAGATTAAAAAAGCATTTCACTCATTGAATTTGACGTTCAAACGCATTTATATTAGACACAAGTTTTTTTCCAGTTAGCAAAAAAAATGTTGTATTCTCATTCAAAATAGAAGTTCACATTGAAAATAACAAAATTACAATACATTCGAATAATGGGAGGGCGAAGAAATTAGAAACTACGTGAATACACCTTTTTATTATTTCTTCCTTTACTGCTCCACTTTATTGCTTTTGTTGTTCTCATTTTGATGGCTTAATGTTTATGTTCTTTTTATTTCAGGTCTGACCCTAATGGCTAGATTTTGGTTTTGTTTTGCTAATATAAACTTAAAACTCTATTTCAGCAAGGTTCAATGGCTCTTGGGTCATTTGAAAATTAAACATGAATACATTTTGTCTGACGTTGATGTTGATGTTGTTCAACGAATTACAAGTAAACCGCACTAATTCTTTTGCGGTGGCAATAAATATGTATAAGTTGGTTGTGGTGACCAAAAATTTTATGGTGAGGCTAAAATTGCGAACTTCAATAATTTACATATTTAGGCTACCTCGTTACCTTATTCTATTTATCAATTCCCGTATTTTCCTTAATGACTTTTTATCTATTTTAAAGTAAAAGAAAGTAATGAAATTCATAAGGATGTTACATGAGAAGCATAATATATGTAGATATATTAGGTGAAAGCTATACACAAAATTTGGTCCAATTTTCTAAATGAAACATCCTTATTCTACAATTTAATGCTTTTGCTGATTGTTGTTAGACAGTTTCTAATAGACGTTTTGAATATTCTGGAAAATCTTTTTTCTTTAGGTAAAAAATACACTATTATTAGTAATAGTTACTTCCTTACATATGGACCAATATAAGTAGTTATGCGGTATAATGTCGTATAACATATAAAAATATAATATCCGAAAGTTAAAAATATTTATATTAGGTATATGGGGGCTAAGAGAAATATTGAAGACTTTACCCATCACAAAAATATTGTCCCCAAATTTCCATACTAGAGCTTACAGACTGACCGATATGTTCGATCAAAAATCAGCCATATGCACCTGGGGTCATCAAATTTGGTGTATGGACACTTGAAAAGTTATAGTCGCATTTCGGCAATTTCGGGCTTAAAATTAAATAACTTGAGGGTACTATTTTTGCAAAGTTTTATTCTGGAAACTTCATTGATATTTCATTTGTATACTGTAAGGTAAAAGAATCTGATAGAACTGAAAATTTTGGTATACGCCAAGTAGGCGTGGTAGTGTGTAATAGGAATATTTGTGTAACTCCTCGAACCAAACTTGGTTGAAATCGGTCAAATAGTTCCTGATGTATTTGTTTTATCTAAATGTGGGCGGGGCTATTTGTCCTATTAGTATATCTGCTTTACACACCATCTTGGTTGTGAAATTTTATGTTTGTTGCGAATTTATTCAGTGAATTATAGCTCTTTTACAAGTTTTCAACATAACTTATATATACATAGATTGGCCGTAGTTATTATCTGATTTTACTAGTTTTCAGATTAAATATAGAAGTCCTAAAAGAGACTTCGTTTCAGCAAGTTACATATGTACATTTAACTACTTAAGGAGCGGGGCCAGGCCCACTTTTAAATAAGTTTTAGCGTACAGGTGTCCATCGCTACTGTGATCTCTTTTACTAAATAACAATTTTAATAAATTGGGAATTTTTTTATGATAGCGACGTTTCGTGGGTGTGAAAATTGACCGATTCTGCCCATCTGCAATATAAACCGTTGATGGGTGCCAAGGAACACGTGTACGCAGTTTCATCAAAATATATTCATGTTTACTTAAATTATCGCTTTTACGGCAGACGGACAGATATTCATTCGAATTAAAACTCGTCTCCGCATTCTGATTATAATAATTTATATAATATTTATATAATTATTTATATAAGTATATATTAGGTAGCCAAAAGAGTATTTTCGTATTTTGTCAATAAGTGTTGTTGCAGTCGTATTTCTCCAGTGCTACCAATCACATTGTGTCATAAAGGTGGAAAAGTGAGTTTTAGTCTTCAAAAAATCAAAACCAAAAAAAGTTAAATTCGGTTAAGTTGAAAAAAAGTTACAGCTGTTCAAAAATGTATAAAAATAATGAAAAAAATCGCTATATTCTTTTTTTTACAATGATGGAATAATGTCTCTAGCGAAAAATGGCAAACAGTGGTCGACAAATGGTACATATTTGTTTATTTATTTATTAGTATAAATATAAAAAAAATAAGTTGAAGTTTGATTAGAAATACGAAAAGTCTTTTTCGACCTCCCATACATTGAATTAAATAATTAAATTCCCCGGGTAAATGATATTTCAAAAATAATGTATTTTGCTAAATTGGTAGGACTGATCTTAATTACTGTGGCAATTATGAGCGGGATCTGTCAATCAGTATGTTTACAGCTGCTTAAGGCAGAACAACTCAGTAGTGCGTTGCGATTTTTATGGTGAAAAAAAATATCGAACAAAGAATCTGCCTCAAATTTCGTATTACTAACCAAACTTAATTATCGAAATCGTTGCGAAAGGTGGAAAAGGTTTACGGTGATTCAGTTTCAACAAAAACACAAGCCTACGAGTGTTACAAAGCCTTCAAAGACGGTCGAAAAATCGTTTAAGATATACCTCGTTCTGGACGGCCTTTGATCTCTTCAACTGATGGAAATATTAAACAAGTGAAGGATATGGTGTTTAAAAATTGTCAGACTAGTGTTAGAGAGATGGCAAGAGAGCTCTACATCTCTTGCGATTCCGTTCGAATGATTTTGGTGGATATTTTGGGTTTGAAACGCGTCCTTGCTTGACTCGTCCCGATAAATCTGGATTTTTTTTCAAAAAGAGTACCGTAAACAGTTCTTTTTGGACATGCTTGATCGTGTGAATTCTGATCCCACAATCATGGAGAGCATTATAACTGCCGGTGAGACATGGGGTTATGAATTTAACATGCAAACAAGTCAATAATTTCAAATATTAATCTCACACATTGACCGATATTTTCGATCAAAAGTCAGCAAAACGCACTGGGGTCCACATGTTTGGTATGTAGGGGATTGAAAAGTTTTGCTTCGATGTGGACAATTTTTGATCATAAGGTGGCACACTATAAAGGTATTATTCGTGCAAGGTTTTATTCCGATACTTTGGTTGGTGCCTGATTTGTGTACTGGTAAGTGAAAGAATCACATAGAATCTAAAATTATACCATATGAGAAGTAAGCGTGGTTATAGGCCCATTGCGCCCATTTTTACAATATAATAGCCTCGACAGACGGCAGCCCTAATTTGCATTAGCGGGCTTAATTTGCATTAACTTGCTCATTTGATCCATGATAATGCAAATTAGTAATGCACAAAAATTTCATTCATTTAGCTGAATTTACCTAATTTTCATTCATTTTCACCTATTTTAACACTATCGTAAGAAGGATTGAAAAGATTTGTTGTGTTGTTCATCTTTTCAAATTTCTAGAATATTCCCTTAAGAGATTCACATACACATAAAAAAGTCTCGCTTTTAGATCTTTCGAAAGTCTATTTGAATAGTTTTGCTCTCTATGAAAATTCGAATAATTTTCTAAGAAAAGAAACCGGAGAACTCACCCATGTGTAAAAAAAAACATCACTTGCTGTTGTCTTGAGCATAGATTTTTCCACCAATAATTTTGCATCACTTAATTCACTAAGCAATCTTCTTTAACACATAAGTAACAGTATTACAATTTCCAAATTCAATAAATCTATTTTTATACTTGTTTCCATAAAGAACATCGAACTCCACAAGAGGTGGATTCAGCTCACAACTGCCATGCGACGTCTAGCCCCAACTAACTTGAACTTGAATATTTTGTTGCATTTTATATGTGGAAATGCAATTTTCCAGATGAAAGTAAAAGCGTGGAAAAATTAAAAAAAGTGCAAGCTTGTAGGCATGTAAGTATACAGTTAGTTTTATGGAATAATTTGACATAATTAAGCTGAGCAAATGCAAAGGCGCCGGCTGGACCACAAGATTGCTAATGCCAACTAAGTGTTGGTTACTACTTGAGTGTTGTTGCTGCTGACAGCTTGCTTAACATGGATCGCAGCAAGTGTCGACTATTTATTTACACAAATAATTGGCTACCCAGTGGGCTCGAAAGAAAGCAAGTGGCGTCTTGTTATCTATGCAAATTGCGATATGGCTGTTTCCAGGAACGAATATAGGGTTAGCTCTAAAGAGAGTTGAACAGAAAAAACATAAAGTAAAAAAAGTTTCGGATCAGCTTGAGGAAAGATGTGGGATGTAACAGCTTGCATATATGTAACATGGATCGCTGGGATAAGCAAGTTTCGATTAACCTAAGCTTTGTATCAGATTTATTTAACAAATAATTGGCTACCCAGAAGATATGGAACTGGGCATACTAAGAGAGCAAAAACATAGAACTTGAGACCGAATAAAGTTAAATCTATTGGCGTCTTGTTATCTATGCTATATATTTAATTGCGATATGGCTGTTAATGAAATATAGCCAGGAACGTTACAAAAAAATATAGGTGTTAGCTCTGGGAAAAGAGTTGAATACATGAAAAAGTTGAAAAAAAAAAAGGCGGAATGAGCAGTGAGGACAATGATGCTCTAAAGAGGCGAAAACTCTATGCAACGTGGGTGCCTCGCAAGTTCATAATCCAACAAAAACAACGAATAACTGATTCTTAGAAGTGTTTGGGTGCTTTTTAATCGTACTAAAACTCTTGTAGAACCCCCAAAGGTGATCTAGTGACCGATGCCCAGAGCATACTTAAATTATGGAGGGAACACTTCTCCAGCCTGCTGAATGGCAGTGAACGCCCAACGCCAGGAGAAGGCGAACCCAATTCCCCAATCGATGACGATGGAGCAGACGTTCCATTGCCCGACCATGAAGAAGTTCGAATAGCAATTGCCCGCCTGAAGAACAACAAACAGGGGCCGACGGATTGCCGGCCGAGCTATTCAAACACGGCGGCGAAGAACAAGCATGCATCACCTTTGTAACGGGATTATGCCCAATCCATAAAAACAGGAGACCCCACAATCTGCGCCAACTACCGTGGGATTAGCCTCCTCAACATCGCTTATAAGGTTCTATCGAGCGTATTGTGTGAAAGATTAAAGACCTCCGTCAACAAACTGATTGGACCTTATCAGTGTGGCTTCAGACCTGGAAAATCAACAACCGACCAGATATTCACCATGTGCCAAATCTTGGAAAAGACCCCTGAAAGAATAATCGACACACACCACCTCTTCGTCCATTTCAAATCTGCTTTCGACAGCACGAAAAGGAGCTGCCTTTATGCCGCGATGTCTGAATTTGGAATCCCCGCAAAACTAATACGGCTGTGTAAACTGACGTTGAACAACACGAAAAGCTCCGTCAGGATCGGGAAGGACCTCTCCGAGCCGTTCGATACCAAACTAGGTTTCAGACAAGGCGACTCCCTATCTTGCGACATCTTTAACCTGCTTCTGGAGAAAATAGTTCGAGCTGCAGAACTAAATATAAAAGGTTCCATCTTCTATAAGAGTGTACAGCTGTTGGCGTATGCCGATGATATTGATATCATCGGCCTCAACACCCGCGCCGTTAGTTCTGCTTTCTCCAGGCTGGACAAGGAAGCACAGAAAATGGGTCTGGCAGTGAACGAGGGCAAAACGAAATATCTCCTGTCATCAAACAAACAGTCGTCGCACTCGCTTGGCTCTCACGTCACTGTTGATAGTCATAACTTTGAAGTTATTATCTTCGAAATTATCGTCTATCTTGGAACCAGTGTAAACACCACCTACAATGTCAGCCTGGAAAACCAACGCAGAATTGCTCTTGCCGACAGGTGCTACTTCGGACTGAGTAGGCAATTGAAAAGTAAAGTCCTCTCTCGATGAACAAAAGCTAAACTCTATAAGTCGCTCATAATTCCCGTCCTGCTGTATGGTGCAGAGGCTTGGGCGATGACAACAACCGATGAGTCGACGTTATGAGTTTTCGAGAGAAAAATTCTGCGAAAGATTTATGGTCCTTTGCGCATTGGCCACGGCGAATATCGCATTCGATGGAACGATGAGCTGTACGAGATATACGACGACATCGACATAGTTCAGCGAATTAAAAGACAGCGGCTACGCTGGCTAGGTCATGTTGTCCGGATGGACGAAAACACTCCAGCTCTGAAAGTATTCGACGCAGTACCCGCCGGGGGAAGCAGAGGAAGAGCTCCACTTCGTTGGAAGGACCAAGTGGAGAAGGACCTGGCTTCGCTTGGAATATCCAATTGGCGCCACGTAGCGAAAAGAAGAAACGACTGGCGCGCTGTTGTTAACTCGGCTATAATCGCGTAAGCGGTGTCTACGCCAATTAAGAAGAAGAAGAAACAGAATTCTTGCGTCGGTGTGTGACAATAGAAATATAGCTCCGTCAATTCCCACTGGAGTCCAATCGACAGTCATTCTAGTGGTATTATTTTTGAGGAAAAATCTGTTAACAATGGTACTCGTATATTCAAATGATTCTTACAAACATTAATTTTGAACAAATGCTTATGATTTGAAATATACATATTTTTTTTATTTATGAATTGTATTAAATTTTGACATAAAGAGATAAGATGTACGCTTACCCTGGTTCTAAGCTACCTCCTCACCAATTTTCAGCCAAATCGGTTTAGCCGTTCTTCAGTTATAAATGTTGTAACTAACAACAACTTTCTTTTATATATATTTAATTAAGTTCACTAAGACCTTTAACCTTCTTTTATCTATTTGAGTAATTACCAGAAATTATATATTGAAAACAAGCAGTAAAGGGTCCATTTGGTGACTAAGAAGTCATAAACTTAGCCATGGTATGCACCCTGTATGCTGTTACCATTCTCAAACCGCCACAATTTTATGGAAAATTGTGCAAATTTTCTATTACCTGAATCGAGCGTGCAAAATAAGAAGATTTTTTTTATTTAAAAATTTTATAGTGTGAAAAGTACTTTTCTAGGTGCCTGTGTTCACTTACTCCACCAATTGTCTCTGACTACACACTTTTGAAATATTCAAATGACAAAATGGGAAGTGATTTGCATAAATAGTTTGCAATACAATTCTTCAATTCAAAGACACACTTAAAGCGCAACGTAACCATGAAAAATCGAAATCAGTTCTCTGATATTTTACACCATTCATGATTGGCACGTGCTAACGGCATTTACGCTTACTTGCATTTTTTGCTTTTTCGCGGCTATTTCCACTTTCCCACTTAGTGGAAGCACTTGCCCTGCCGCACTCAGTGCTGTATGTACATACATATGTACGAGTGCACCCATAAAAAAAACCGCATATACATACATATACACATATACAACGGCATACATATACAAATATATCCGGTTCGTACTGTCAATTCAAGAAGTTTGACGAATTGGGTCGATTCAACACATTTAATGTTCATTAATATTAGCCGTTAAGTACTGGTGAATACAATTAACCGTTTGCTGGAGTTATGCAATATTAATGTTTGAGTTGTTGTCAGTGAGTGTGCTGGTTTGTTGCATAATAAGTGAATTATTTAAGCGACAGTTACGTTTCGTAATTGAAATATGTATTTCTCTATTAACAAAACCAGTTGCGACGAAGGATTAGGCAGACGTAACCGTTACAAAAATAAGCAGCACCTTAAAAAAAATATTAGATAAAAAAACGAAATCTAAGCATTGAGGATCAAACTAATGATTTACCTGGTTAAATAATATCTACTTGTATGTATGTTAGGGTAATTAAATATAAAGGAATGAAACGCAAATTTTAATATTCAAATTATTGCTTGAAAGACATTTATAGCCAGCAAATAAAGTCAAATAGAAATGAAAACATTAAAAAGAAACTTAGAAGAATGGTGCACAGTTGGCATTATGTATAGAGCAGGATAGATAATGTTTGATTACAAAAAGAATCATAGTAGGACGAACCCATTGGAAACTAAAGATAAAATATCAAAAATTAAAGAAAACACAAGCAACACAGGAAGGGTTAAGTTCGGGTATAACCGAACGTTTCGTACTCTTGCAACATTCAAGGGTTAAAGTCGGCGTAATAACTACATTCAGGTACAAAAGTCTTATGGGGTCTAGGTCGACTGTTAACCCGATCTCATTCATTCTCAGCACAAAAATGCACGGTTATTAGAAAAACACGTTCTTGTAATTTTATTAATATTACTCACATATTGACCGATATATGCGGTGTAAACTCACCCGGAATTTCGAAAATCTTTATATTAAATATGGGGGCTAAGGGAAGTACTTACCCGATTCGAACCATTTTTAATACACAGATATACATAGAATTGTCAGGAAAGATTCTCTGGGGTCCAAATATTCGCTACCTAGGGCTTTTACCAGTTTCTATTGGATTTGGACAATTTTTGGCCATAAGGTGGCATACTCTAAAGGCATCTTGCAAAGTTTTATCCCGTTATATTAATTGCTTCTTGATTTGTACACTCAAAAGGAATGAATCAGATGAAATTTAAAATTAGGTTATATAGGAAGAAGGCGTGGCTGTAGTCCGATTTCGCAGGGTAACATAAAAAATGAAGAGGAATGCCTGAGATACTAAATTTGCTTCCTTCTGCCACTTCTTCCGTAAAATTTAGTGTTTCTGACGTTTTTTGTTAGTCGGTTGAAATCTTTGTATGGGAGGTCTCGAGATTTTTACATATGTATGTATTTTCACCTACAAAAAAAGTAGGGGCCGGTGCCACGCACATCGTTCATGCGACTTTGTCACCGGATCCATTAAAGGCGTGGCTGATTTTGCCCATCTTCGAACCTAACCTTCATATAGAGCCAAGAAATACGTGTACGAAGTTTCATCATGATATCTCAATTTTTACTCAAGTTACAGCTTGCACGAACGGACGAACGGACAGACGGACGGACGGACGGACAGACGGACGGGCGACATATTTAGTTACTTGTATATATAACCCTATATTAATTCCGCTTACAAACAACCGTTATGTGTTTTTAACAGTTATATAGGAAGAAGGCGTGGGTAGTAAACAGGGTAACATAAAAATGTTATCTAAATTTGGTTGAAATCTCATCCATTTTCTCACTGTTCTTTGTCTTGGGAGTTCTTACAATATTTAAGATTAATTCCGCTTTAAGTAGTTTTTAACAGTAAAGTGGGGAGTAAACGGGGTTATCATTCGATCTCATCCATTTTCTCACTGTTCTCTTGGGAGTTCTTACAATATTTAAGCGAGGTGTTTTAGCGTTGTTGTAGCTTAAATGGTTTAAGCGATGTATACTATACATTAAACTTATTAGATGGCGGACCACGGCCACTTTTTCACAATTTTTTGTCCATAGGTGTGCCTTGCTACTGCCATCATTCGTGCCAAATTACAGTTATATACATACATATCTTAAATTAGTGCTAGTTATGGTACTTTATGCCTTTTCTGTTAAAGTTTCATCAAGATATCTCAATTTTTACTCAATTTACAGCTTGCATGGACAGACAGAAAGACGGACAGACAAACAGTCAACCGGATTTCAACTCGTCTCGTCACCCTGATACAACCATTATTTGAACAATACTATTTTACTCTGTATAAAAAGGAATATTTGCAGTGGACCAACCTTAACAACAACACTTACGCGGTTATAGCCGAGTTGAATGAAAAATCCCTTAAAATTTAGGGATATAAAAAATAGATGCTGGACGACTTTCAGACCTGCCCATTAAACACACCAAATTTCATCCAAATCGGTGAAGCTATTTCGGAGGAGTTTGGAAACAAACACCGTGGCAAGGGAATTTTATATGTACTTGTATGTTAGATTATTATAACATCGATTTTCTACGCAACCAAAAGAGCTAATTTTGCTGTGGCCATAAAAAGTTCACAAGATTGATGTTGTAACAAAAAGGTTTACTATATGTTGTATTGAAATAAATTGTAATATACAAAAAACATGAAGAATGGAGTCGTGAATAGAAGTTCACTCAAGTGAGGAAAGTTCTCTGATTGCCATTCACTTGGGAGTGGCCGTTTGAAGGCGAGCTAAAGTGAGAAGGCGAAACATCCCTTCCACAGGGTTGTGCGCTGTGTTTGGGACCCGCCACATAAAAACCATCCCCAATGAAAAAGTACAAACAGCCTCGGATAAGAGACTCCCCTTTTAATGACGACCATGACAAACGCACTAAGGATAACGATTTGAGGGCATGTACCTAGAATGTCCGGTTCCCCTTAGAGTGAAGGCTGACATCACCGCCGTCTAAGAAATGCGATGGACGGGACAAGAACTGAGGCGAGTACGTCCTTGTGGCATTTACTACAACGGCCATATAAAGGAGCGCAAATTCGTTGTGGGATTCGTGGTGGGAAATAGACTCCGTTGCCGAGTACTCTTATTCACCCCGGCGGATGAACGTCTAGCCACAACAGCTGGTACGACGTGCCTTGTTGCAGCGGAGAGAAAATAGGATGCCTACCAACCTACCTCGCAACGTTACGATCGAAAATTCTACAAAAAAATGCGGCGACTAACATAAGATTTCAATACCGGCGCATACTCTTGTAGATCCCCCAGGAGTGATCTAGTAACTGATGTCCAGAGCATACCAAAATTATAGAGGGAACACTTTTCCAGGAGAAGGCGAATCCGATTTCATTGCCCGACCATGAAGAAGTTCGAATAGCAATTACCTGTCAGAAGAGCAACAAAGCGGCGGGGGCCGATGGATTGCCGGCCGAGCTATTCAAACACGGCGGCGAAGAACTGATAAGGAGCATGCATCAGCTTCTTTGTAGAATATGGTCGGACGAAAGTATGCTCAACGATTAGAATTTAAGTGTGCTCTGTCCAATTCACAAAAAGAGAGACCCCACAATCTGCGCCAACTACCGTGGGCTTTGAAATAGGAGGCAATGATGCAATGATAGCAACAGTAATCCTCAAGAACTTGATACAGAGGTAGAGAGGATTTAAAAAATCTTAACAACAACATTTTATAAATCCACTCCCCTAACAGTTCTGAAAAAGAGAAAGTCTTCTCCTTGGTTGAACAGTAAGCTTAAGAACCTGAGAACACAACTAAGGAAAGCTTTCAATGAGAGTTTCAGAACCAAAATCTCGCAACCCTACAAAGATATTATGAAAAGATACTAATAAAGCAATGAGGGAAGCCAAGACTGACTCATGGCGATCTTTCTGCACATCGATAGAAAGTTGCAGAGAATCCTCTAGGCTGAGTAAGATGCTATCCAAAGAACGCACCAATACTGCCTACATAAAGGCGGAAGGAAATGTTTGGACCCCCTTTGCAGAAGAATATCTGGAGGTACTTATTAAAACGCATTTCCCTGGGAGTCAGCAAACGGTACCAACGGAGTTTCAACCAGAACCACTGACAAACACAGCTGACTACCTAGGCCTGATAGTAGACAAAAGGAAAATGAAATACGCCGTAAATAGTTTGTCACCATATGAAGCGGCAGGTCTGGACGGAATTATGCCTATAATGCTACAAAAATTGGAAGAACCAATGGTTCAAAGGCTTTAAAATATATACACAGCAAGTATTCAACTGTTTTACATCCCAAGAAGTTGGAAAAGAATTAAAGTGGTGTTTCTACCAAAACCAGGCCGAAGAACACATGATAATGCTAAGGATTTAAGACCCATAAGCCTCACATCCTTTATGTTGAAAGTACTAGAAAGGCTAATGGACTTACATACATATAAGCACAACAAGAATACATAAAGTGCCGATCAACTGAAACTGTCCTTCATGATGTGATAAGTGTAATGATGAAATAGTGATCCACTCTTTAATTATAAGTAATTTCAGATGAGAAATATTTGATGGCTTTTGCTATGCAACTTTTTTTTTTAAATACGCCAATAAAAGCTCAAACGGCTTTATGTCCGGGATTGCATAGTCCAGTTGAAGACCTTACTTCGATTATGTTGATGCCGCTGGGTTACTGACTTGGCTGTGTGTTTCGGATCTCCATCATGTTGAATCCGAAATATCCGTTTCGTTTCCACTTGAGACGAGATTTCTTTTGAAAATATCCGCCTACTCTTTTTTATTTATGATACGTTCCATTCAGCACCAAAGTAGCAATTTACCTGGTGTTTAACAATAAAAAAAGTTAATGAACTGAACTGAATTTACTTCAGCTGAAATCCTTTGAGCAGATATTCCATAATTTTTCAAGACTCCGTTTATAATGAATCAATCCACTCTTTCGGAAGTCTTCCTTTTTGCCCTGTTCATTAGTCACTTAACGGAAAAATTTTCAAAAAAATGCCGCACTTAGTTGCCGGGGTGTGAATATTTATGTAGCGGCCGCAAGCGAGAAGCTTTCGTCTTGTTGCTGATTTATTAATTTTTTCCAAAATTTACGCTTTTAGAGTGGGGTGTGAATAAATTGTTGCATAGTGTATCCGTTTCTCTTTTAGTTAGTCATACGGCTTATTGTCGCATATAAAAAATTCAAAGCGCACTAAAAGCTGCCTTATTTATTCATTGACGGAAATCTTATGTTCCACAACATTTCTTTCGCTAGTATTGCCTAGTTAAAGGCGTTTGTATCCACCCACATAGTCAAAAGTACCAAAAGTCCCTTAGTTCATAACATATATTCAGGCGCTATGTATCCAAAAGAGGCGATAAAATTTAAGCAGCGTTTACCAAGTATTTTGTTTACCCTAACATTTCCAGTTGTTGAGATGTTCCGCCGGTCTGAGGTTTTCAAAAGATCGATAATATTTTTGGCATAAGGTGGACTTAAAGGTCGTTACTGTAATATGTTCGGGTTAATCAGCTTAAGTACGTAAAACTTAAAATGCTGTTTTCACGACACACTTTGGTTACACACTTAACCAAAACTTTATCGGCAACATGTTTTCTCAATATCCGCTACACAACCATCTGTCAGTAAAGTCCTGGTACAATTTACCCAAAAAAGGAGTCTTGATTAGTTTCTAACCTGAACATGAAATGACAGTTGACAGCTGTAAAATCTATAATCATAGATGGAGCTCAGACGAAGATTATTTTGTCGATCACCATCATTATTTATTATGCCCATGGCCATTGATATCTGCATATTACATACATACAAAAAATAGATAATAACAATTAAGCTTCCGAATAAAGTAATGTAAATATTCCTTTGAGATCTAGCGCAATTTGGCTCGAAAACGTCGGATCTTCTTCAACTGGAACTGGTCTATTCGGTCGAATATTATCCAATAATGAATTCTGGGTCTCAAGATGGGTGATGATGAGAATAGATATCATGTAAATCGTGCAGTAGGCCGATTATGTTGACCATAAGTTGATCGAAGCGCGTGAAACACATTTTACAGAACGTAAATTTTCGTAATAAAGTTGAACGATTGGTAAACGTTGTTAAGACGTAAGTCTTTCCATGAAGAAATGCCAAACAATACTGAACAAATATAACTCGACAGCTTGACACGACTCATGCGTGATCTGTCTAATAGCGCGATTCTGTAAGCAGTCTCTAGTCACTATTTGAGACATTTTGGGGTAAAGTCTCAATTTGTGACTATTTGCTATTCACTAAACAGTCTCTAGCGTTGGTCACAAAATATTGTCTCAAACTCGTGACCTAATAGTTAGCTGGACACAAAACCAAAAAAAACTCTTGTTTGCCATTTTGAATATACTGAATAGAGATCATCATAGATATTAATCGATTGTAATTTGTTTATACACTAGAATCGCTAAAAAGTTAGCAAAATGTCCTTAGAGTGTTTTACTATTCCGGAATATTAACTTTTCCAAAGGATTTTCGAATTAAAAATAAAACTGGTGATATAATACGTTCAATTTATTTGCAGGATTCACTTTTACTCGTAACAAAACAGGAACTTAGAATTAGTTTGTACTATTTCACATTATACATACACATGTATGTACATACTTATGTACATATTAATTTGTAAAGGCTGGCTTAAAGAAGCGGTCGAGACTGGTTTGTTTCTTTTCTTTTGTGCAATAGCTCCTGACAATTTTCGTGAGCATATTAATAGGTTGTGATATCTGATTTGCATCATTATTGTTATACTCTCGCAACAAAGTTGCTAAGGAGAGTATTATAGTTTTGTTCACCTAACGGTTGTTTGTAAGTCCTAAAACTAAAAGAGTCAGATATAGGGTTATATATACCAAAGTGATCAGGGTGACGAGTAGAGTTGAAATCCGGATGTCGTCTGTCGTCCGTCCGTCTGTCCGTCTGTCCGTCAGTCCGTCCGTGCAAGCTGTAACTTGAGTAAAAATTGAGATATCATGATGAAACTTGGTGCACGTATTCCTTGGCGCCATAAGAAGGTTAAGTTCGAAGATGGGCAAAATCGGCCTACTGCCACGCCCACCAAATGGCGGAAACCGAAAACCTATAAAGTGTCATAACTAAGCCATAAATAAAGACATTAAAGTGAAATTTGGCACAAAGTATCGCATTAGGGAGGGGCATATTTGGACGTAATTTTTTTGTAAAAGTGGGCGTGGCCCCGCCCCCTACTAAGTTTTTTGTACATATCTCGGAAACTACTATAGCTATGTCAACCAAACTCTCTAGAGGCGTTTTCTTCAGGCATTTCCGTATACAGTTCAAAAATGGAAGAAATCGGATAATAACCACGCCCACCTCCCATACAAAGGTTATGTTGAAAATCCCTAAAAGTGCGTTAACCGACTAACCAAAAACGTCAGAAACATTAAATTTTACGGAAGAAATGGCAAAAGGAAGCTGCAACCATGCTTTTTTTTAAAAATTGAAAATGGGCGTGGCATCGCCCACTTATGGACCAAAAACCATATCTCAGGAACTACTAAACCGATTTCAATGAAATTCGGTATATACACCCTGATAACATGTACGAAATATGGGTGAAATATAACGCTATTTTGAATTCCATCTGATGCCTTCTCTGTATAATATATAGTACATTAAGAACCAATGATGATAGCGGAATAAAACTTTACACAAATACGGTATTTGAGCTGAGGTATCCCTTGTGGAAAAATTGTCGTGATCGGACTTTAACTTTCCAAGGTCCCTTATATCGAACAAGAAGAATTCATTGCCTCACCTAACCTAACCTAATTTTTCACCGAAAATATCAGTAAATCTCTCAGATGTTTTCATGTAATTCAGAGGGCATCATTTTTATATTCTCGCAATAAAGTTGCTAATAATGGTATCTCGATTATCACTTTATTATGCGAGAGTATAAAATGTTCGGTGACACCCGAACGTAGCCCTTCCTTACTTGTTTTCATACCACTTTAGCAAGGTAATTGATGCATTCAACTGCTTCCGAAAAACTCACTTTGTGTTGTTGCATATTCTCCCTGATAACTAGTTCTTCAACTTCATTGTCAGACACTTCGAAATCTACGTCATCTTCTTTATTTTGATCGTCGCTCCAATTTTCGATGTCTTCACTGCTGACGTCACACCACCCACCTTGGACAATAACGATTGCCCCTCTCGAAGTCGTCAGAATTCATTCAAGACTTTTGCGATTTAGCATATTCCAATGGGTTTCAAGCAAGGAGGGATGCGCATTTACCAATTACACTAGTCAACAAATTTGTATTTTTTTTGTCACATGAAAATTTATATCAAATTTTGAATATACTAGGGCCACCAAATAATAATATACAGGTATCCCTCGAATAGCACGGTACTTGAGTTGCACGAAATCTCGAATAGCACGGTTAAAAATTGCGACAACCCTCGAATAACACGGAGTTCGAATTACACGAAGTCGCGAAAATTCCTGTTAAAAATTTAGTATAATTTTTCTTCGAACGACTGTTTGTAGTATGACGCAATAATGCATTTGAATCAGTGGTTGAACATATGTAATTTAAAAATTATTGCGTTTATAAAATTTTGCCTTTTAAATTTTTAAGTTTCACTTTTCTAAATTGAATTAATTTTGTTATTTTTGTATAACTGAAATTTTATAACTAAAAATAAAAAAAAAAAAATTTCTTATTTTTAATGTTTTCTTAATTAATCTTTGGAACCAAATGTACACATTTGTATGGATCTCGAGTTTCGAGTTGCACGGTTTTAAATAGCACGGAACGGTATCTCCAAAATTGTGTGATTTATTAGTATCAAATAACACGATTTCGATTAACACGGAACCAATTAACCGTGTTATTCGAGGGATACCTGTATCAATGAAAAAAACACATCATGTTTTCTTGTGACATCAAAACATATATGTATGTATTTTCGTAAAAAGTACAAAATTCAGCCACACTTACCGAATTATTTCCTAATATCTAATAGATACTTATGATTTTCTTGAATATTTGGCTTCCGGTTGGTCCCTTTTAAGTGTCCAACAATAGTCTGCTAGCATTCCTGGACTCCAATTCCCTTGATAATGATTCTCCTTTAAGGAAATGTCTTGATGGAACCTCTCACCTTGTTCGTCACTCACAGCACCCAAATTTGCCGCAAAGAAATCCAGATGAGAGTCCGGCATATGTATTTTCAAGGACATTTTACACCCCAAAGCTGTAAATGATATAAGTTCATTTATTAAATCTTTATAATTTTCCGCTTTATGGTTAGCAAGAAAATTTTGAACAACATCACAAAACATTTCCAGGCGAGTTTTTCCTGATCATTCAGTTTTTCTTCAAAGTTCTTATCCTTCATCAATTGCCGTATTTGTGGGCCTACAAATATTTCCTCTTTGATTTTCGCGTCGCTGAGTTTAGGGAATTTCTCTTTTAGATATAAAAATCCATCTCCATCTTTCGAACTAGAATTCTCACTTTTTGATCCATTTGGAGGCATCGGCACAGGCAGTTCGGCACTATGTAGGATGGGTCTATTGGCTGAACACAAGTTTGGATACTGGATAGTGTGTTTGGATTTGGTAGTATAATAATATAATATAATATATAAAAAAAATCACTTACAAGATCCTTTGGTTCCGTCCAAATCATTGGTATAGCAAATGACAAATGTCTAAGTTCTTGTTTAGCCCAACCTACACACGTTACACAACATTTATGTGGAACCCAGGATTTGTCTTGATTCCTCACAGGAAAACCAAAATAGTCCAAATAGCACTGTTCAATTAGTGATGTGAAATTTCGACGCTGAGATGTAAAATTGTCCGGGTTGTTCAAACACTTTCGTGGCATATTTACGATCTAATGTCTAATCTAATAAAATGTAATTGAGCAAACACAATAGTTACACAGTCGACTAAGTGCAGTTATGTAAACAAAGAAACGTATTTGAGGTCAGAATTGAATATGTATGTAGCTGTCACAAGAAAACTGGATGTGATAGAAACTAAACTGTTATATATTTTTAATGAGGGTACACCAACATACATAAATAAATATCATAACAAAGTTCATGTGACAAAAACATGTTTACCAGTGTTATCAATGGTTTCAACTTATGCGAACCATCTGCGCTCGCACATAACATAAATCTGATTCTATTCTTAGCTATTTTCGGCGTGGTGCCGTCTTTTCGTAAATTTAATCTGATTTGCAATGATGATTTTTCTGCTTTGTTGACATTGTTTAAAATACTAACTATTAACAACTCACAGGTTCACACGCCCATGACAAACAATGTAGGTACATACATACATATATACATACATATGAACCCCGCGACACCGACAATAATTTTTTTACATACATAAGTACATATGTATGTAGATATTCCAGAAATGCATAGCAATTGTTTTTCTTGCCAAACAAACGGATGGGTTTGAAAAAAATAGATAAGTTCAAAAAAGTTAACCAAAACTAAGGTACGTGGACACTTAAAATCGATCACTTAGCTGAAGGTTTACCTTTCTCGCAAGTTAACTTTTGCTCGATTCTACTTTATTTTGTAAACAACTCAATCACGAAAAAGTTAAAAATAAGTAAATTTTACATAAATTTCGTAAATATTATGAAGCAAAGTCAACATACTTATATTTTTATTTTTATTGGTAACTATGCTTTTTGACTGTGATATAGAAAATTTAGTATTTGTTATCGACATAAAAAATATCCCCTTTCCAGCCAATACCCGGGATACCCAGGTATTTTATTATTTCATTACCTAATATTATATAAAATTACTTATTTGTTTCTTAAATTTAAATAAGAAAATATCCATATGCATGGGAAGAAGAATTTTCGTGAAAAAGAAGAATTTCAGCGAATTGCCGTATTATGCTATGGCAGCGCTCTATTTCCTCATAATTGTTAGCACAAACATAAATGATGTCCACTACGAGTGTAAAAAGTAATTTTTAAAATATAGATTTTTTAAGTAAACAACCTGCAAAAAGTGTAAAATGTCAACTTCTTTAAATGTTTACAAGTTTAATTAAATGAATTTGAAGTGAAAAATGTGCCAAAAGTGTGTTAAATGTAGTGAAATAGCTTGTTGAAATGTTCGAATTTTGAGAATTTTTGAACTTTAAAGTCGAATTTCTCGTAAACTAAGCGATATATTTTTTAATCTGGAGAAAAGAGGATCTTTTCAACGGTACTTTCAGATTGCGGCGGCAAAGAAATCGGAATTGTGCCGCCCGAAGGTACTTTTCTGGCTTTATACCGGCAAGTTGCAAGAACACAAAATATTCGCTTACACCCGTCTCAGCGTGCCCTTTCTTGTTTCAACTCAATTTCTTCTGAGTTCGGTTGAAATTGCTGAATCCGTTGGACTCCGCTAAAAGTGCCCATACACGACACACAAGTGCGTTCGATCGGTATGTGTTCGCATGTGGTTTACTCGTGTATGGGCTTGTGCGCGCACCGATCCATGTTCGCGAAAATGTTTGATTTTTTACGATCGGTACGCGCACATGTGTGTCGTGTATGGCGTTGTGCGCGAACAAAATCTCATTTCTCTCGTGTCGCCGATCAGTGAAGATCGCGGACGAACAATGGCAAGTGTTAAGGCCTGCTTTAGAGGCTTCAAAAAATTGATTTTTTTAGAATTTTTTTGGGAGGGAAAGAAATAATTGATTCATGCAAAATTTCTAGGCTTTATATCGGGTGATTTTTTAAGAGCTTGATAACTTTTTTTTAAAAAAAAACGCATAAAATCTCATCGGTTCTTTATTTGAAACGTTAGATTGGTTCATGACATTTACTTTTTGAAGATAATTTCATTTAAATGTTGACCGCGGCTGCGTCTTAGGTGGTCCATTCGGAAAGTCCAATTTTGGGCAACTTTTTCGCGCATTTCGGCCGGAATAGCCCGAATTTCTTCGGATATGTTGTCTTCCAAAGCTGGAATAGTTGCTGGCTTATTTCTGTAGACTTTAGACTTGGCGTAGCCCCACAAAAAATAGTCTAAAGGCGTTAAGTCGCATGATCTTGGTGGCCAACTGCCCATGCATCCCGAAAAATGCACTGTTTGGTGTGGTTTGTACGCTGGTGGAATCATTGGACCGTATTTTTTCAAAGATGCTGTTGGACGCAACGTTACGGTGAATGGCGATCGCTATCGTTCGATGCTAACAAACTTTTTGTTGCCAAAAATGGAAGACATGTGGTTTCAACAAGATGGCGCTACATGCCACACAGCTCGCGATTCTATGGCCATTTTGAGGGAAAACTTCGGAGAACAATTCATCTCAAGAAATGGACCCGTAAGTTGGCCACCAAGACCATGCGATTTAACGCCTTTAGACTATTTTTTGTGGGGCTACGTCAAGTCTAAAGTCTACAGAAATAAGCCAGCAACTATTCCAGCTTTGGAAGACAACATTTCCGAAGAAATTCGGGCTATTCCGAAAAAGTTGCCCAAAATTGGACTTTCCGAATGGACCACCTAAGACGCAGCCGCGGTCATTTAAATGAAATTATCTTCAAAAAGTAAATGTCATGAACCAATCTAACGTTTCAAATAAAGAACCGATGAGATTTTGCAAATTTTATGCGTTTTTTTAAAAAAAAAAAGTTATCAAGCTCTTAAAAAATCACCCGATAGTTATATATTTGAACATCTTTCACAAATTTTTTGGACACGAAATCTTTGATATTCTGCCTTTGCGCAGCAATTGCCCGAAATGTGCATTTTTTTCGCAATTTCTATCAAAACAAAAATTCAAAGAGATTCATATTTTTTAATAATTTATCTTCTAGCTAAACTAAGAAAATTCCAAAATTTTACAAATTTTTTAAAAATTAAAAAAAAGTGGTTTTCACCAAAAAAATTTACTTTATCTTGTTTAAAAATATGTTCAAACTTGACTTTTCTTAGTTTTTTTTTTAGTTTAAATAGAAGATAATTTCATGCCATAGATACTAAACTTTGCCCCAATTCCATAAGACGTTTGGTGTTTTCTCTATCCTGCCCGCCAATTAAAAATGATCGTAAAAATGGAGAACCGAGAAATCTATCTTCACCGAGAACCGAGAATAATATCTTCAAAGTTTTCACTTTTTGCCCAAGCGCATATATCTGCTAAACGCCCGGTTACTATTTCCCTTCTAACTTCGATAATATTTCGAATTCCCATCTATAACTTTTGGGACATATTCTTATATATGTAAGTATGTACATATTTTTTTAAGAGATTTAAGCAAAAAAAAAATTAATTGTTCAGAATTTATTGATCTTATAAAATATGAATTGGCAAACGAAAACAAAAAAATAAAATTGAGAAAAATAAAAGTTGGAATAACTTATTAACGAAATACTACAAAGAAAATAGATAAAAATGATACATTAGAAATAAATTCCAAGAAATGTTCCGCTTGCCTGTCGCACATGTTAACTCTGTGAAGAACGAACGCAAAATGGATTTGTGTGTCGTGTATGGACAAACGAATTCATACCGATCGAACGCACTTGTGTGCTCGTGTATGGGCACTTTAAGTGGAATTGTGGTGATGATGTTGCTGAATTCGATACAAGCGACACTGGGCGGAATCGAACAGTTTTGAAATGTCAAAACTTTTGGTTTTAACTGAGTTTTAGAAATCCCAATACTGAAAAGGCTTTAATTTGGCCACTTTGACATTGAAGAAGAACTCCTAATCACTATTATTCTCTTTAATTCTCACCAACACAGAGAATTTTATCAAATTTATGTAATTTATTGGAGCACAAGTGCTTTTTTGTCACAGTTATCGTTGTAGCTAGTGTAGCTAACAACAACTTTGGTAGTTCTCGGAATAGCAAAACAAATGCTTCCACGCAAAACTACATATGTACATATATTTCTACTGAACTAACCACAAAATAGTAGCATACGCCTTGAGCTCACGACTGAAGCGAGCTTCTCTGTTTTCATATCCATCCATACATACATACACCCGCGGCCAAGCGTAACTTACCACTTGATATTTTTTCACTATTTTCAATTTTTTTCGTTCTTTGGGTAACTTTTTTATGGATTTAATAGAATACGGGGAATATATCGATGGCTCGAATATATTTGGTTAACTGTTGACTTTAATCTGGCCCATTTGTAAAATTAAATTGAGACAACTTTTTTTTATTTGCACACAAGTCTTTGATTTCATTATTACTAATTCTTGTAATAACTTAACAACATTTTTTGTTTCAATTGAAAACGGAATTACAACATATTCAAAAAGAATAACGGGAAATCTAATATGGCGTCGGTCCACCTCTAGCGGATATTACAGCTTCGATACGAGCAGGCATTGACCCAACAAGTTTCTCCAAAACACTGCTTGAAATTTCCTCCTCCCAGACACTTTCTAACATTTTTTTTAGTTCTGGTTTACTTTTACTTTTTTGACAGAACTTATTTTTTTTTTAATATTTTATATTTGTGTAAGTCAGAGATCACTTCGTTAAAACTTAACGGAAAAATTCCATTACCGCAACAAGTACCGTTACAATGAGTGATAGAACACGTTTTCGCTAGAAATTTCTTAATGGTAAGTTACGCTTGGCCGCGGGTGGACATACATACGTACATGTTTGCATACGCATGTATCAGTGATGGTATTTGATCATTTTTAATTCTGCCAAATTTCCTTCGAAAAATGTGCGAAAACTAAGTTAATACCATGTTCAGACCGAAAATTTTTCATTCAAGAATTCACATCGCTTAATATTTATATTGTCATATAGTATTTTGAAATAAAAAGACCTTTTCTTAAATTTTCCATATAATAGAAATAATGTATGCATTTTTTCACTGATTTTCCGTTAGCTTTATAAAAAATTTGTTTGTTTACATTTTTTTCCCTTTGTAGTCTCTAAATCAGCTGTGATAATGTAACCGATTTCCAGTGCTGACAAGTAGATTGCGCAAAATCAGAGTCGCACAGAGAGATTTAGCGTGGATCAGTTTCAAATCATTTCAATGAAGTGATTTGGAACTGTCATTTTTGTATGGCGAAATCTTGATAAATTTTTAAGATTAGTGGGATAATCCATTCAACAGCCGAAATCGTGTGATTAAGTGTCGGCCTGAACATGGTATAAGAGTGCCAAAATTAATCTGATTCGAATAAATTAATTATTAAGCTTTTTTTAAACAATTCATTATCACAAAAAATCAGTATCAGTGTTTGGCACAATTCCGATTTCTTTGTCGCCGCGATTTGAAGGTACCGTTGGAAAGAAGAAGTCCTCCTTATTAAAAAATATACGGGGTAAGAGGTACCGCAAACGCTTAGTTTACGAGATATTCGACCTTAAAGTTCAAAAATTCTCAAATTCGAACATTTCAACAAGCTATTTTATCACATTAAACACACTTTACTCACATTTTTAATTTCAAATTAATTAAACTTTTAAATAAATCCACATTTTACACTTTTAACAGTCTTTTTACCGAAGAAATCTTTTTTTTTTAAATTACATTTTACACTCGTAGTGAACATCATGTGTGTGCTAAAAATTACGACGAAATGGAGCGCTGCCATGTGATAATAAGGAATTTCGCTGAAATGCCTTTTTTCCCAAAAATTCCTCTATCCATTCATGTGGATATGGTCTTTATTTAATTTAATAAACAAATAAGTAATATTATATAGTAATATTATATAATAATATTATATAATAATTCTGCCAAAGCAGAAATAAGTACTACGCGAAAGTACTTCAGTCATATAAATCACATATTACACATATACATATGTATGTATGTAGAAAGAATTTTTTATTAGTTAATGTAGAAAAAAGAATCACGCAAAAAAGCAAACAAAGAAAAATTGTTAAAAATCCTACATATTTGCTGTTTAAGATGTGGCAAGGCTTGTTTTCCTCATAATTGTAAACAATCTAACGTTTTCAACGATGAGTGTGCTAAGTGATTTTTAAATTAATAAATTTAGGTAAAATATACCAAAATAAAAGTGGAATGTGAACTTATTTCAATGTTTGGAGTGTATATTTAAATATACAGAGTGAAAAACGTGAAAAAATTTAGTGAAACATAGAGAAATACCATGTGTTATTAGTGCAAATTTTTGAACTTTTAATTGTGAATATTTTGAAAAATAAAAGTTATTTTTATATTATTTTTGGATATTTCTTCTCTGGAGAAGCTCCCCTATCCGCACATACCCCATTTATACAGAAATTCGGTTTTTCTCTCCGCCAAAGTAATCGGAATCGTGCCCAGTGTTTTGATATGTTTATATTAACTTGATTTTACTACCCGGGGATTCCCCAAATTTGTGAGCAGTGCTTGGTTTATACATACATACATACATATGTATGTACATATGTGCATATCCGAAAAAGTGCTTCTTGCTTGCTGCGTTGCTCTACGGATGATTTTTTTATCATTTGGAACATTTGTAAGTATACATTTTTATACATAATGTGTTACCTCAACGGTATCTATTAATCGCGGCTAATGTAATCATCTTTGGTTTTTATCATGGGCGATAATGAAAAACAAGAAATGAAAGCAACCAAAAAGCATTTCACAGGAAACTAAATTACAAGTGATTAGCAGATTACAGTTTGACTACTATTACTCACATTGTGGACTAATTTGTTGAAAATGAACTAAATTTTGGCAGGATTCAAAAGCAAGACGAGGTTTTTTTGTGCTTTATCCACTTGAAATCTGCAGAAAATTTGAAACACAAAATATACTGAATGATCTGACTGACATAGAATTTGATGCTTTGAAGACTTTATGAGTATATTCGTAAGATTGCTTTTATTTTGGAGAGAAATCATGTTTGGTTTTATTTTTATTTAAGAAATATATAATTATCAAATTTAATTCCTAACCAATTAGACTTAATAACAAGTTCATCCTCATCTATCTATAGACAAAATAATGGTTAACAAGTAAGGAAGGACTAAGTTCGGATGTAAGTGAACACTTTATACTCTGGCAATTTGCAAGGATTAAACCGAGGAAATCCATTCAGGTATTGGCATAACTTTTTATTAAAAAAAGTACCCAAAGAATTTAGGATTCATTGTTTGATAGGTGAGTGGATTACAACGAAATTTTGTATTTTATTAAGTTATGTTACAGAACCTAGACTCACTTGGTCTTATTACAAATATTTTCCTTTCCGTCAGTCAATGATTTAAAAATCATCGTCAATCGAAGAGTCTAAATATAAAGAAGTGAGGTGTAAAACGTAAACCAGGGGATCGGAATTTAAAATATTAGGGACATAAGGTTTAGACCAAAATCTAGACCAATACCAATCATAATCAACCGTAAACCACATAATTTCTGTAAAGTCATTGGATAGCAATGTAATGGTAGAATGTAAAATTCAATGCCTCTGACGCATTTAAGTAGTTAATGATTTATAGCACTTTAAGTACTTTTAAGAAAGGGGAGTGGACACATCTTTCGATTTCGCATTATCGTACGAAAGTTTAAAAATGTGCCCTGTGTTAATTTAGGTGGTATAGCTTTATTGGTTTCGAAGATATTTGCAATTAAACTTTTTAGACACGTGATTTTTTGTTCCAAACTAAACAAAAACTATTATTTATACTTTGTAGCAACATGTTGGAAGAGTATAAAAATAATATTTGCATTGAAGAAATGAGCACAATTCTACAATTTGTTATTCTATCCACCGTGATGGAAATAAACTATTACCCTATATTGCGCACTATTACATACATATGTATATTTCTTCAAATATCGTATTCTTTAACTCGCAAATAAAAATTTTGCTAAGAAGAGATTTTAGATACATACATACATATGTATGTTATGTAAAAAATAAGCCCAAAAAGTAGTTGATTGTGCGTAATGTGCCAACTCCAGTTGAAAGGTCGGAAAAATGCTCAATTGTGCATACTTTTCCATCACTGATGCATAGATAATCTATGACTATCTATCTATCTATGACTGATGGGGAGATAAGGACGTTTGCAAAATTTTAGATTGAAACTAGTTCGTGTATAGTATGCAGACAGGCGGACTGACGTGGCTAAATCGGCTCAGTCAATCGGCATTTCCTACGAACTTCGTGGAAAACTCAATACATATTGTTTCTATTTGCATTGAACTGTTTTTTGCGGGTTCGAAAAGTAACTCAACTAAATCTTCTCATTAAAATTATAAAGCAACAGGTGGCGCAAAAATTACCTTTCGATGTTTTTTGAAAAATGGAAAACTTTTTTAAAAAATGAAAAACTTTGATTCTGCTTGTGGATTATTTTTATTTGGTCTTTTAAATTCTTTTACATCAAGTCGAGAATATGATATCATGTAAATGGCCGCCGCCACAGTTGATTGTCATTTGTCACACATTTTATGGCATTTTCCATCACTTTGGCCAGAACTTTCGGCGATAGGTCCTCACATTCTTGACGGATATTGTCTTTAAGAGCTGCAAGAGTCTGAGGCTTGTTGACATAAACGCGCAACTTCAAAAAGCCCCACAAAAAGAAGTCTGGAGCGGTTAAATCAGGCGATCTTGCTGGTCAGTGCAAATCGCCAAAACGGGAGATTAGGCGCCCGGGAAATGCATCCTTCAGCATATCGGTTATGGCACGCAGTGTAGCGTACCATTGTTTATTTACGTATATTTCGCATGTGTTTACTACAGAAATATCAAAACAGAACTGACATTAGAGGTCAATTGCAAAATTTATAGCATCTTCTGATCATCTTCTGACTTTTACGCCACCCTGTACATTTGAAACCTACTGTTTGCCGAACAATCAAACTATGTGGACTGCTACCCCGATCTAAAATCGCGATATTTATTGAACGTATCGCATACAATATTGATGAATTGCGATCCATATCATAAAATATTTAAATATTTTGAAGTCGGAATCGTGGATCGCGTGATCCACTACATTTCATATGTAAAATGACGGAATAAATTAATTTATACCAAACCGCAAAGGTCCAGTGACTTTCTTTAAATTGTTGCTATTAACCGTGGAAACTTTTCTTCTGTTTTCATTCGACATTTTACAAAAAAAAAACACAAACAAAATATGTAATTAAACAAATAAAAAAGGTTTTAACATCTTTGTTTCAAAAACTCGATTTATTTCGAATAAATGCAGACGTGATAATTATTGAACATGTAGCATTCACTGGCGATCCACCAATCATCATATGGATCACAATCCAAATTTCACAATTTCCTATCAGTTGGGTTTCGCTGCAGCAAGGCATTCATAATTCTAAGATGGCCTCGCACCTACACACATAAATATACAGTAATGGTCACAAGTTAGACACATTAATTTTTCTTTAATAAACTGTTCTACTTATCAGGTTTCGTTGGACAAAATCTTTTTCTTTCAAAGCGAAAAATTGAATATTTTTCATTCACTTCAATAAAACTAAATCGCACTTTACGTTTTTTAATAGTTAAATAGTTATTAGTATTTTTGAAGCAAAAATGGGCAGTATTTGAAGCAAAAAATAATAAATCAATTTAATAAAATATGTTTTTTCCGCTCACAAAGACTATCGAATCGAAATATTGCCCAACAAGTAAAGCACGACTTTAAAACTGTTGATAAATATTTAAAAGATTCAGAGGCCTATGAAAAAAATTTGAAGAGTGAAAAAAGCATTCACTTGGAGCGGAAAGTAAAATTGTTAGAATTGCTACCAATTACCAAAGTCAACTGTTCAACACATTATCAGAAGTTTGGAACGTCTTCTTAAGTAAGATTTAAGAATAATTTAATTTTCATGCATAAAATGATTTACTTTAAGAGCGCCTATGCTAGTGGCCAAGAAAAAAATATATTTTTAAGTTACTCTAAGAATGGTTTGCTAACACTCCTTTCTTTAAATCTTTTGAATATGATATGATGAAGTATCATTGATTATCCAAAGCTCACTTTGTTGAATTCAAAAAAAAAGTCAATAACTGAATACTAACGCTGTACGGGTGCGACTAACTTATTGGCGGGGAGTGTTTGTGCACATTTACAAATGGTTAAATAACTCAAGGTACCGTTATTTTCCACTGAACGTACGCTTTCCAGGTGCGCCGACGCAAGTCAACTTGCTGACTGTGATACTTTTGCGAATTGTCCTCAGAAAACATATTGTTGGGAGTTGTTGAAGAAAAATGTTCTGATTCGAAGCAGCGTGAGCAGCAAAGTGATTAAGTGAAGTTTTCTTTAGTTTGTTGTGTTGTGGTGAGTGTTCTTAGGTACTATACACATGCATTTACAAAAATATATAGTATATACATATGTACATATGTATAGATATGTAAATGTTAAAATATTGTTTCTACACGCTATTGTAATAACGTAAATATAATCATCATATTAATTTACCGGTTTCTGGTAAAGACTAACAAAAGATAAAGCTTCTTTATAAACCGAAATATCAGGCTGGTCCGACGCAAAGGTCGAGTCAACATTTTAGATCTCAATACAATATCATATTTCCAACGTTTATATTAATATTTACAAAATTTTAGCCGGTCAAGTGTTGTTGATAGGGAAATGATGCTTCATAAAACTTAAAACTGTGCTGTGGCACTGTGGACTTTATGGTACAAGCACTAACTTCATACACAAATATTAAAAATTGTGACATAATTAAAAAATTAGCGTTGCTTTCTAAAGCCATTATTTTGGGAGAAAATTTTAAATATGCGAAGAGAGCTCCATGTACCAATTGTATACTTGTCCAGATCTCTAATATTAAACGTAAACAAATACAAGGGTGAGAGATATGAAGATTATTAAGAGATTTTAGTGTCTTTTATCCACACATAGAAATTGTTAAACATTTCATTCAAAGCTGCAATAACTACAAATAATGTACTGTGATTAGTTTATTGCCAGGTTCGGATTCCAACGCGCTACCGAAGTTGCCAAGGTAACAGTCGCTCACAGGAAAAAAATCTAGTATTCGCTATACAACTTGAAAGTAAACTTCCAGGTGAATTTACTTACATATTTATTTCCAATATTTCATTCAATATTTTTTTTTTTCATAACAAATGGAAAGTTCAATAACTAATAATGGCCACAAGTTCTACAGAAAAACCTGTTCTACAGAGTAATTCGAGTGCGCAGAAACGTTTTATGGAGAAATTAATGCGGAAAATATTTTGCTTCTATGACGGACAGTATCTAATGGATGTGGTGTTTAATGTTTTAAACTCAACGTGTCTGTAAGTATTATTTTGTCTTCAGCTGATTTCTATTTTTAATTTTTGTATTGCCCAGTATTCCCGCTCATCGTTTGATATTATCAGCAGCAAGTCCTTACTTCAAGAACCTTTTCAATGCTGATCAAGGCATTAATCCCACCGTCGAAATAAATGATATTGATAGCGATACTTTAGAGCGTTTAATAATCTTTTGTTATACCGGCCAGCTGCCGATTACCGTTAGCAATGGCGGTGCGATGCTAAAGGCGGCAATCGTTTTGCAACTGGACGATGCCATAAGCACTTGTGTGGACTACATTGTAACACATATCAATGATTACACATTGCAGCGTGCTTATACACTAGAGCGTGAAACGGAATGTGAACTACTTAAGCAAAAAATCATCGAATACGAAATACAGAATTTCATGAAGGTGAGCCAAAGCGACGAGTTTATGAATTTTGATGTTGAAAAATTGCAAGGCATTCTCGAATCTGACAATTTGAATATAACTCGTGAGGAAGATGCCTATGATGCCATAAAACTCTGGATTAACCATGATGTCCGTGCTCGTCAAGAACAGCTACCACTTTTAATAGCTTCTCTGCGGCTTACCCAACTCCCTACGGACTTTCTGTTGACACACATACACCCCTTACCAGGCTGTGAGCTACTGGCCATGAAGGCGGTGTTGTGGATCAGTGAGCCTAAAGCACGGACTAAGATAAACATCCGATTTACAGAACCACGGGTGTTCAGTGCTGGAAATTGTAGTGAGACAACTTTGCTGGCAGTTTGCTCAAAGGTAAGCGCGCGCAACGGTTTGAATTCAAAGTTTAATATCTTTAATTAGTAAACGTCCAATATTTTGGAATAGATGAATGGTTCAAATCTGCTACAATATAACAAGACTGAGGATGAGTGGCAAGACTTTGCGAGTATAAAATTCGATTACCGGTGTTTTAGTACTATTTTACAGGATGATAATATATTATTCATTGGAGGTTGCAATAAATATACAACATTCAACAATGTTCTCTGCTGGAATATACGAAATAAAACATGTCGAAATTTGCCGGCCATGAACCAAGCAAGATACTGGCATTGTGTTGTCGAATTAGATGAGAAAATTTACGCGATTGGTGGGCGTGTGGGTAATGAAAATCTGTCGTCAGTAGAAAGGTAAATATGTATAAATCTGTAAGGAATTACTTAACGACGGCGATTATGAGCTTTAACAATTTTGATTTAGACTTTAGACACGCTTTATGGTAAAGTGGATGGACAAAACCAATGCTTATATATTTAAGAAGATATAAATAGAGGATTATGCTATGGTTCATTAAAAGGCTTTTGTCCCAAATATCTAAATTCTAGAAGCATGCCTCTTCAATTGATTGCCTCTCTGACATTGTCAACGATTTTTTTTTTTAGAACTGTTCTAAGTTTTTAATGGACAATTCGTCGTTGACGCTCATTAATGTAACATACTCGACACATTATATTTCAATTTAGAGTTTTGCACTCATTTTTCTTATTGTTTATTTCCAGATATACGAAATCCGATGGTTGGAAGTTCGTTAACAGTTTGATTGTGGGACGAGAGGGTGCCGGTGCAGTATCTTTGAATGGTAAAATATACATAGTGGGCGGTTATTGTGGGAACAGTTCTTTAAAATCCGTCGAATGCTACAACCCGGATTCGAATACCTGGACTCCTTGCGCAGATATGAAAACATGTCACTATTTGCCGGGGGTGAGTTTGATTTAAATTATTATTACTCAAATTAGGAGAACAAATCAAAAAGTTTGTCTCTTTTTACACAGAGTATAAAAGTTTTGTTCACTTAACGGTTGTATTTATGTGTTAGATATTGGGTTATATTGTATATGTAAATGATCAGGATGGTGAGGCGAGTCGAATTCCGTGTGACTGTCTGTCTGTGCAAGCGGTCATTTGAGTAATAATTAAGATATCGTAATAAAACTAGGTACACGCATTCCTTGGCAAGTGGGGGCGGGTTTGTAAATGGGCGTAATCGGAAGGGGAACGAAGGGGAACCCGTGGGATAAAATCGTTAATAAAATGGGCGTTGTTCCTCCCTTTAAGAGGTTTAATATATGTACATATTTCCTAAACCGCTTAAGATACAATAACCAAATTTGCCCAGGAAAAATTTCTTAAGCACCCTAATCAACACTGTACTAATGGATAAAATCGGTTAATAACCCTGCCCACTCTTCATATAACGACTCGGTTAAAAACTACTAAAAGCGCGACAAATCAAAGACTAAATACAAGAGCACTTTAGAGAAGCCGCTGTAAAAAAAGGCGATGGGCGTGACAGTGCCCACATTTCGGTTGAAAACCATATCTTAGGGCCCATCCGACCAACATTATCTTAACATTCCTATGATCTAGTGTGAAACCAATGGAAATTGGACTTCAACCACGCCTACTTCCCATACATATAACGTAATTTTTAATTCATCTGATTCTTTCACTTTCCAGTATGCAAATCAAACACCAATGATGGTATCAGGATAAAACTTTGTTCACTTAAAGTAGACCACCTTATGACCAAAAATTGTCCAAATCGGACCACAACTATTCCAGCCTTCAGATACGGAATATGTGGATTAAAGTTCCCGTTGCGAACTTTTTATCGAAAATGTCGGTCAATCTGTGAGATATATTATAGAAATGCGGAGAGAATCCTTTCCTAATAATAGAATGCCGGTTTGTCAAAAATGGGTTGAATAATCTTAATTTATTTATTTGATTTATACCGTATATATCGGCAAATTTGTGAGGTTTTTTAATAACATTGAAGGCATTTTTCCTAATAACTGTACATCTTTGTGGCTAAAATTGGTAAAATCGGGCGAAGAGTTGCTTTATCCTTATAACTTACAAACCTTATGCACCTGAAGTTATTTTCCTGGCTTTGATCTTGACAAGTTGCAAGAGTATGATCTGTTCGGTTACAACCGAATTTAGCCCTTCCTTACTTCCTTGCTTTCGTTAGAAAACAGCTGTCAAAAATTAACTAAATATTTAAAGTAGCCGAATCCTTAAAAGTATTTAACGCCAGGATTTCCTTGTACTTGTCCCAGACGGTGTTTTTGGATCAATTAGCTTTAGTTTACTTATGGCACTTGTGGGCGTGGCAGTGGTTCAACTACGCCCATCCCACTACTAACTATTCCACACTTTTTGTCAAGGAATGCATGTGTTACGTGTTTCTTTAAAGTTGCAGCTTGCTCTAACAGACGGACAGACAGTCACTCGACATTCAACTCGTCAACGTTAACTACGGCTGCATCGAAGCTATGAAGAGAAAGATATGTTAAGATATTTTCATACCAATATCTCAATAACTGAGAGACAAGTTCGTGTATAAGCATATGTCCAGACAGACGGACGTGGCTAAATCGACTCAGCTCGTCATGCTATGCGTCATATGTATAGGGCCTACGACGTTTCCTCTTGGGAGTTAAACACATCGTGACAAAATTAATATACCTACTCCAGATGATGTCCGTTAGCATCACACCCAATGATGAGCGGGAAGCTGTGTCTTGTGCAGTAGTCGACCAACTTTGCTGTTTCTCATGTTGCCATTTTGGTCGACGCACCGGGGAAATAGGCCGATGCTTGTACCACATATCCAGCTTTACTACTCCAAAAATTTCCGAAAAACAAGGAAAGCCAATTTCTTTCCTTAGTACCACACATGCTCTGGGTCTCTCACAAGAGATACTCCAAATTACCATACGATGTGTTTCTATGAGACCTTTAACCTCTCCTTTAAATTCCTACGGTTCCTGAATCAGGAGGGCTCCCAAGTTGTCCGAAATAATTTTGTTCGAGGTAGCGGCCGATTCTGTAATTTCTCCATGCAGGTTCACCTGGACTAATACCCTGTATTATGAGGTGACAGCTCTTGGTCATCCTACGTATGCGGCCTCTGGCTACCCGTCTGAGCTGTGCTGTGCGGGATATATGGATCTAAGAAACCGGAATTTATATTTTATATTACTTTGGAAATACATACTGTCGCTCTTCTTGTTTTCACCGATCTAGTCCCTATATATGTATGATTTTGAGGAGAAAAAATATCCACACAGAAATAATGACCAAAAATTGTCTAAAAAGAAATAAAATTATAACTGATTATCTTATATCCAACAAAAGTAAATAATGTATTGCTATTTTTTATTCCAGGTAGCTGCACATAATGGTCATATTTATGTATTAGGTAGTTGGTGGCGCAAAAGTAGCAGAACTGTTGAACGTTATGATCCTCAGCAAAACAAATGGTCTCAGGTATATGGTATTAAGTTAATTTTTTTCCAATCGCTCGGTATGAAACTCATATCCTATTACGGTTTTCAACTTCACTCAGTTGGATCGAAATTGAAGCAATTCAACTTCAGGTCAACCAAGCCCTTTTTTGTTTTACTAACTTCAACTAATTTCACTCGAAGTTTCATTGGAATTTCGTAACAATAAGTAAGCTAAAGTTTTGTTGAGGCTTAAATGGCTTTTAAATATTGAGGAATCATTTTTGTTTTTTTTTTTTTTTGCTAAATGAGATGAAGGATCATTACCACAAAATCTCCTACACCTTGCTGACGACAGTCAGTTTAAATAATTTTAACTTTAGGCTGACGATATGTATGATTGTTAAGAAGGTTTTAAAGAAATATTATGGACATATTACATGAACAGAGTGGATAAAATACAAATGACTGAAGAAGAGAAAAACACTTCAAAATTTTAATTTTACTTAAAGAATAAAATAGCTAAAAATATTAGATTGTACCAACGCTCTAAATTCGAAACACGAATACGGTTCCTTCATTTTTTTTACTGTTTCCAAGTTGTATCTTGCCTTGTCTAGCTTCTGGGTTTTTCTCCAGAGGCTCAACATTGGCATTTGCTCAAAATAACTGATTGAAGGCAGTTTAAAATTATAAATAAAATAGTTTTTCTTTTTACCTATTTTCTATTAATATGTTTCCTAAATAAACGAAGTAATGTTCAACAGCAACTGCTTGGTGACAGTTGTAGTTGTTTGATACTCTAGTCAACCCCATTGGCACATAGTTGAAAACCTTAATACCACAAAAAAGTTGAAGTGTGACGACATTTTAATCGAAACTTTTTTGTTTAAGGATTGAGTTGATATCGATGCATACGGAAAATGCAGCTAGGTTTAATAGGGGCCTAAATATTTTTGATATGATTTTGCAGATTTATTGTTTGGAAGGTGTCTATGGCAATATCGCTGGCGTATCGCTAGATAATAAACTATGGGCTCTTGGTGGCACCTCTAATTCTGATGACAAGACAAGTCTATTAGTTTATGACGAGGAAACTTACTGTTGGGAACAAAAGTGTTCATTATTAAGAAGAGGCAGATATTCCTGTTTTGTGGTACCTGCAGCTTTGCTGGCGTCTGAATGAATAAACAATGTTAAACATTTTTGTGTAATCAATTCACTTATAAGAAATACCGAAAATGTGCCTGATTTTGTCTTTTTGAAAGTGGTTAGACGTTGCGCACGCTGGTCACCTGTATCGAGTTCGAATGTGGAGAGGAATACCTTGAGATGTAAAACGTTCACCAGAGAATTGGAATTTAAGCAATTTTATATTCACATATACTCTATATAACTCATACACTGACCGACATATTCAGCACAAGATTTGTTAGCAAATCGAAATGATATAGTATGTATGGAGTAGTATCGACCTGATTTTTTATCTATTACCTTATTACCATTAAGGTACCTCTCATACAATCACCAATCAAATGGAGTAATGTCAGCCGCATTTCGAAAATCTTGATATTAGTTATTTGGGGACTAGGTCAAGCTTTCGCCCAATTGTATCTATTTTGGGCACAAAGATATACTGCTATGAGTAAAACACTTCTGTCACTTTCATGGAGATAACTGAAATATTCGCCGATGTACGAGTACTAGTATACAGTATAAAGTCACCCAGAAGTTCGAAAATCTTTATGTTATGTATATGGGCCTAAGGAAAGTATTGAGATTCAGACATACTATTGTTATGGGGAAAGAATTTTCACTTATATATTTCACACATTAATATTGGTTGATTTAGAAAACGTACTACTGCAATGTATCGATAGGGTATAACTGTAGTATTTATACATCGCCGCTGTCATGAAATTTTGCTTTTAAGAACATTTTCACTGCAAAGTTTACTTACGCCGTAAACTGTTTTGTTTTTGTCAGTGTATAAAGATAAAAATTAGCAAATTAACACCAAATAATTTCATCACAAATAATTTGTTCATGAAAATATATTCTTGCCATGAAAATATTTCTCATTATTATTCTTGCCAACATAAGTATGTTTTTTGCCAAAATTTCTTAATTTATTGCAAAACTTTGTATAAATTCATAAGAAAGCTTATCAAACTGAGTACGTCATCGTCTCATACGTATGTATGTAAATGTCAAAAAGTATTATTTGTGATGCGCGATTTTCTCTAATACTGACTTTTTGACTTTTTGTGGGTACCGCAAGGATATGGAGACCTTATTGCTGCCAGAGACTGGGATGTAGTGCAGATCGTTCCGAGTTGGTGCATCCTGGATAGAACTAAACGACTGGACTTAAGGGGCTATACCAGAGTAACGCATGAAAAATTAGGCGATTTTCGTGAATTTTTTTAAGAGAAAGTACGTATTTAATCTGCTGCCCAAATTTGCTGACAGAAGTATTAACCACTTTAACAATTATTTAATAAAAATGCACACTGGTTAAAATTTACAATCATTTAATATAATTTAATGTGTTCACAATAATTTAATGTAATTAAATTCTTATAAAAAATTATAAATTATACATTATGGGGACGAAGAATGTATGTAGGTGTACGGAGCGGGGTGTATGTAAGCTGCACACCGGACCGCTGAGGGATCGCAGGAGGGATTTACGTAGCGCCGAGTATGATCGAAAACACTTGTATAAAAAAGAACGAATGTAGATAGTGAATGTTGATAGCGAATGTAAGCACGGATGCGTGTAACGATGTATAACGTATGAATATGTCATCCCGTTGTCCATCCTTTTTGTTGAGTGGGTTGTACAGGCATGGTGAGTTGAGTTGGTGTTGTGTTATGGTGTCATCGGTTGTGGTGTATTGTACTGTCTTGCTAGGGTGCGCCAGTTTTTCCCAGGTAGAGTGCGACGATGCTTAACTCATTTAAACAGTACGCGATTGAATATTTGAAACTTCTTTGAACGTAATAAGGTATGCTTTCAGCTCCATTTTAAGATTTTTTTTTACAAAAATTTTTAAAAATAACGGAGTTATGGGCTGTCTTCGGAGGAGCAAAAAAAATGTGGCCCAATTGCTGACATGATTCCGGCCGAATCAGCAGCTTTAGGGAAAATGGTCGTTTTTTTAATGTCAAATTTACAATTTTCAACTAATCAAAAATATTGAAGGTCATTGTATAGTAAATGTAATCAACAATACTCAGTTTTAAGTTGAAGACGATCGGTGAATTTCTCATTGAGTATGATGTCAGCAATTTTGAAAAATGTCGTTTTGAGAAAAACGCGTTTAAAGCTTCACTCATATATGATTATATTTACCTGCGACCGGTCGCTCTTTAGAACACTGCCATCCAAAAACTTTTAAAGATACGACCTTGCCGATTTCACAGACTATCTTTGGAAATATGTATAAACTATCGAAAAAGCAAATACAAAAATTTTAGATTTAATTTTAAACCCTGGGTTGGTGGTTGCGGCATTCTTCCACTTGATTATGCTGGGGAAATAAGCAGAAAAGGCTAGTGGACTAATGTAACTGCCTCTGTCCCGGTCAAACCATGGTAGGCCTCAGAGTACGTTCCGCCTGTCATCATGTAGTTGGTGTGGTAGGTGTGGAAATTTCTTCAGGTTAATCTGCAATATGCAAAGGCGGCATCCGCGAACCTATTGCTCCATGTGGAAGCCGGAGCTGATGGGACCAGCCATTTAACCTAATCTGCTAGAGGTTACTTTGCTACTCCAAGATGGGAGGCCCTCAGTCCAAGTAGTGGTTATGAAAAGCCGTCAATTCGAACATTAAAGCGTTCCCTCTAAGAAGCGCAGCAAACACAAAAGGATACATCATTGGCATAATGAAGGCTCAGAATGAGGGCCGAACACCCCGGTACTGAGAGGCCGGGGTTGAATAAAACGCTTAGGTATTTTATTTTATATTGCAATTCATTTAATATAACTATGTATAAAAATGCAGTAAACAATTGGTTTTTACGTACTATGTTTTAAATAAAATACGTATATAATTTTTATTTGTGGTTTTGTATGTTTTTTGTAATTTTCTTTTCTGAATGCATAGCACTAGAAAAACTTAAACAAATGCTTAGGCTTAAAAACTACAAAATATTAATAAATAAATAAGTTAGCACAGGAAAATTAATGAGTGTCATTAAAAAAGAAAGCAAGTAATGGTATTTCGTTTGCAATGAATTTCCATTTAAGAATTCGATTGGTGTCCCATATTGTATGTGAAATTAATGAAAAATGGCCTGTCAATGTGCTAGGAAATGAGTAATTTAGAGTTAGCTCTACGCATGCGCATAAGCATTTCAGTGTGTTTGCGAATAAGGAAGTACACCTAGAATAATAGAAACTAAAACACTACCGGTAATTGAAAAATAACTGTAACAAAGAGCTACATAGAGTAAGTGCAATTGAGTGGTAAAGAGGAAAAGTAAAATAGCGAGTTCACCATAGTTCACAGCTAATAGAGATAGTAGAAGAAAAAGAAAAAATAGACTATAGTTAATGAAAGAAAAGCGCTGACTTGATTGCAGTTCGTGGCAATGAATCCATACTAATAACTGTAGTTTATATTATAGCAAAAAACAACAAAAATCATTATAGAAAATATTTACTAGAAGAAACATTGACTCTGCAGTTGGCGAGCTTATAGAAACAGCGTGAAATGTGGAAAGGCGCCAAAGTCTCACTGAAACTAGAAGAGGATTGGAAAGAGAATATTGTGAAAGAGCAGAAGATACGAAACAGTAGCAGAAATTCTAATTACAAAATGCTGCACAACAAATGTGTAGCTAGCTATCTTTGTTGCCAATTTGGCGACTGTTGATTTGTGTTCAGAAGCTACACATCATCTATGAGATGATGAATGATGAGTGAATGCATTAATTTTCATGCCTTTGAGTGTTTATAATGGATACGTACATATGTATATGTATATTCTTGCATTATATTATTGCACTTCGATTGTATTACAGTTATTGCTTGTTCTTATTGGTGTCGATAACTCTTCATCACTTGCACCACTACTACTTCTGCTGGCTACTGTTTATGACTTTTGCACTTGCTGCTGCTGCTGTTGCAGCGATAACGGTTGTTGCTGCTGTTTCTGCTGATGCTGCTCCTGCTCTTGTGATTTTTGTTGTTGAAAGTTTTGTTGTTGTGCTGACTTCGGCTTCGAATACACACCAGATGGCTGCCTATTAGTATAGCCACGATAAGCCAATTCGTGCGCTTCATTTAGTGAACGTCGATCATAACCTCCGCCACCGCCGGAAGACCAGCCGCCACCACCGCCGCCTCCGGATGACCAACCATTACCGCCACCATTGCCGCCGCCTCGCCCGGACATTAGTTTCTTTATACCCATCATGCCCGCCAGCAAGAGGGCAATCTTGGAGACAATCAGCGCCTTGCCGGCCATCATGTAAAGCATACCCATGGCAACCGGCAGCATACCGATCATTTTCATGGCCATGCCCATCATCATCATGCTCATCATTTTCTTCATCTTGCCACGACCTGTAAGAGGAAGAAAAAAAGAAAAGACAAATTTTAGGAAATTATACTCTTTCTATTATCTAGGGGAAATTATTGAATTCGGAAAGTGAGAGTCTGCTTAATTTGGCAGTCGCTATCAAGGTATTAGCTATTAGTATCCTATAAGTTGCAAAAAATGTACAAGAAAAAAGTTGCTGAGACAACCATAAGTAACATAGCTTGTCTCTATACTATTTGATTTCATTGATTAATCGCTTTTGACATACGCATAGGCACCTGGCAACTCGTTTAACCAACAGCGGACAACTAACTGCTACTTCTGTGGAATTGTAAAAAGAAAAACCATAGCTAATGGGTTATCATAAATTTAAATGGTTATTTTAAGTCATCAATTCACATTCATGACCATTTTTTAAGTCACTTGCTGCCGCTGACCACTCTTCCAATTGGGAGATGTGGCTCTGAATGGGACTCATTTGCGGGCATAATATGAATGCACAGGATTTATCTCGTATTCATCATCATTTGTCAGTGACCATAAAGTTTCTTTTATTTTCTGAAGTTTGACATTTGGGTGTGGGACTGTATACCATTTTGCCTCTAACTTATTTTATTTTGATTGCCTTTTCTGGTTTGCAGTGCAGCAAAAAATGCTGGTCTTGATCAGTAAGGAAAATATGTAAGGCAACTTAAATAAGTTTTATCATGAATGAGCCTACCGACTATCAAATATAAACTTAATTAATTAATTAAATTTTCTGTAAATTATTCCGTCTTAGATACAGGAATTGGTTCTTTTTCATTACAGTGCATTATAAAATATTAAAAATGTTGGCGGCAAAAATACATGTGGAAATGCGATACTCCCTTGCGATAAGTTTCTTGGAAAATGACCTATATGCAATTTATCCTTCACATCAAGCAATTTTGATTAAAAATTCTGCATAGTGCAACTAGTATTTATAAAATTTATTTGTTGTCCTAAAAAATTATTAATATTTCCGTTTAAAGCACTACAAAGTTATCTCCAGAAATGTGGCTTTGAGTCAAGTAAATTGCATAAGTACATAACGGTTTTGAGAAACATTTCATACTTTTTTACGACTATTTTAGAATAATTTTCGTCAGCCAAATGAGTCGGACTTTGAATTGTTATTTTAAAACATAATATTTCCAGAACTAGCTTGTTTTCTAAATTAGTATCATACAAGTCTCAATGCATATTGAGCTAAAAAGTACACAATTCGTCAGCGAGACAGATATAACCAAAGTTAGAAACATTATTACTATGACAATAAAGCCACACTTAGAAATTAATAACACATAAGTTTCAATTCTATGGACTTTATCCGATGCGAAGATAAAGATTAGAGGTGATACCTAACTTAGTTACCATGATAACAAGTTTAAGAATCTTACAGCCTTATTCATGATACAAAATGGGAAACAGATAAGAAAATAATTGTATTATATTATAAAATAATTCGAAGTACAATTAATACCACTCACCAAAATATTCGTTTACCATAACAAAAAACATTGGTGAGGGCTATTAAAATTTAATAAATCAAAGGCGAAAATGGGATTTAAATCCCTAAAATCAAAACTTTAACAAATCGCTTTCCTTTTGGTCGTGTAGATATAACATATAGCTACATATACGTGTGAGTTACAAGCTTTTCGAATTCCACTCATAATTTACAATATTTTGGATTAAAAGGAAAACCGCCTACGTCACATAAAGCTTGCTTCTAAAAATTAATGAAGTAGATCTCACCCACAATTAATGTGAAAGTTATTTGCCAACTATTTCCGTTGACCTTAAAAGTGGAACAAAGCATAATCCAACAGAGAATACATTCGTACAATGGCAAATACACACCATTGTTTAAAGTTATTGTACATAATGTAAATACCTAAGTATGTAAAAGTGAATAAATAAGAAGTAATGGAGCTTAGTCGCGTCATCTTATTCCATATTTACTCACTCGCCTGTGCGATTCGATAATTATGTGCGATAGGTATGAATCTAATTATCTCATAATATGAACTGCACTCATATTTTACAGCTCCTTGTGAAAATGGAACATTCTTGCAGAGTAAAAATGCTAAGCATGCATGCGATACACGGTAAAAATATCAAATAAACATGAAAGAGAACTGCATCAATGCAGTTAAGACAATTTATGTATTCAATAGATATTACGATTAGATAATTTTTTAGAAAAATTCCCTGTACTGCACTCCATGTGGAGAGCTTGTTGTTGACAAAGTTTTCTGGTCAGTACATATAGAACTTTTGCTTCGCTTTCCGTCAGATATTTTTTTGATAGAAATGTTTGATGTACGATTTTGTATGAGTACGTTCACATAAAAAGTTTTGGACGCAAACCCAAGCAAAATGATGTGCAAGTCTCATCTTTTTACGCCTTTCCAAGCAAAATTTGTAATTTTTTTCGTTGTTTCAGTATGAACTGTCACGCAAAGCGAGTTTATTTGCTATTTGGAATCCTGCAGGAGTTTCAAAACATTTTGAAAATATTTTGAGAGAGCATAGAAAGAAGTCACAGCATTCCCCAAAAGTAAATTTTCTTTCTTCTGTGAAGAAGATGTCACTTCATCAAAAACTTATGAAATATTATAGTTTTCACGTCCACGTCCTTGCAATGAATGCCTTGCTGTTTAATATAGCAGCAAACTTATATTTCTTTAATAGATTTCTCGAGGAATAAAGTTATAGGATGGTTCAGCTTTTATTTTGAAATTTACATACATAAATAAGTTAGATAAGAAACTAAATGTCCAAAAAGGTTTTATGAAATACATACATTGTGTTTGTGGCGATTTTATAATTAGAGCTTTCATATAGCCTCAGAAATTTTTAAGTTATAACGAACTGAAAACATAGTTTTGGGTAATTTAATGGATAAAAATTTATAAACTAATGCAATTTAGTTAAACGGCATTGATTAAAGACACTGATAAACTATTATTTCCAAATTAATGTCGGAAGACTTAACTAATGCGTAAATCTTTTACGGTTGTTAGTCGGAGTTTTAATGTGTTAATTTTGGTTGATGATTCTAAAAGGTTGATGCTTTAAGGTATAGAGATGTTCTACTTGTCAGAATGAAATTGTAGATTTGGCATGCCTACTAATAGATTACCCATATCGGGATATAAATTCTCGTATTTCGAAGTGTAGTAAACTGGGTTGTGGCGGTTCCCATTAAAAGTCTAAAACTTCAAAAAGTATTTCATAAACACAGTAAAGTATTAGTTTATAGTTTCCTTATAGTTTCTAGGAAAACTCGAAAATAAAAATTGCCATCTGATTGGGGTATCACTATTTTTAGCAAAATATGAGAACGATTTTTCAATAAAATGGTTTAAAAAACTTTAGCTTAGAATGTTTAAGAAACTTTATTTTATAAATTCAGGGAAAAATTGTAGTCCAAAGGCGTAAAAGTTGGCACCGGAAAAATACTTCAATTTAATTATAACAGATTGCGAAAAGTGAGGTATTAAAACCTCTTACAGGTAAAGATTTCAAAATACAATTAGAATTTTCTCCGTAACCTTCAATTTTATAGTAAGTATATAACAAACAGTCCTTCAATTATTGATCGCTTATTGCACCTACGAGCAGTATAAAATTTTCTCGAGAAAGGAATCACAGTATCTTATATACTTAAATAAGCAATATTGTTTTCAGTGTAGCTAAGAAAGGTCTTGCGAAAATTGTGTAGACGTCGTAACCTATTTTATTATTCATAAAAAGTGTGTGTGCTCGAGTTGGTTTTGTGGCTGATGCTACCCGATGACTAATTAAGATGGGAGTGTAATAGAATACTCGAAAATTCACCGTTCTGGCTCCTATGCTCTCTGTTGTTGTGAAAATGGGCATACAAACCGCTGAAGTGTGGAAACTTTGTGTTGAGTAATGAGTTATTACAATTAGAAGATTCATATACAATCTAAAGATCGAATATAAATGAAATGATGGATGTAGGAGTAAAAGTTTGGCGTCAATATGAAATATAATTAATATTATGTATGACCATTAGTTGGCACTTTGGTTTGGTAGGTTGACAAATGAAGCACTCAAGATATTGATTTATATGCAATTATGTTTTGATAAATAACGTTTTGCAGAGAGAAGTTAAAAAAAGTATTTTGTTAGTACATAATCACCCTCTAAAATCAGGTTTCATGAGGAATATATATTATAATTAGTGAGATTACCACTTTGCTGTACTTTCCTTAAAAAGGAAAAAGGACCCATTTGTTGAGAAGCTAAAAGTTAATAGGCACGACAAAGAAATCCGATAATGATTTATTTGGGCCATTACTTTTCACATGCAACATTGTATGCTTAAATTTTGAAGATCCTCTGGTTTCATCTGCCGATGTCTTAAAACTCAGTTTAAAGAGTGGCAAACTATCTCTTAAATATAGTATATAAAACAATGTTGACTAAAATCTTCAGAACACTTAATTAACGGCGGCTTAATCCATCCAAAACTCTTTGTGGTTGGGAAATAGTTATTTTGGAAAATTTCTGTTTTGTTTTGTTCACTCTTAACAAAATATATTGTAGTAGGAGCTCACATTTCATTAGAAAGGGCATCCAGACTTGTCGCTGGTGCACTTACCTTCCTCAAGACCACGCCCTATTTCCTCAGCTGTCAATTTTGGAAAATTCACTTGCAGTGTATGTCCGTTGAAGAAATAGCTCAATCTTTCAATAAGCATATTTGTTAATTTTGTATCGCGATCTTCGCTGGAGCGCGATAAGGACGGCTCCAACTCGTTCTCACTATAGAGCGGCTGAAGTGGTAGCGGTGTTTCGGCTACAGCACTATTCGGCAAACGCACCAATTTAATGCCTTCCGCCACGGTGATCGCGTCAATGTGCGATATGCGGTCGATAAAGGAAATCGCCTTCTTTTTCAGGCATGGCACGAAACCGCCAATTGAGTGACTGCACTCATCGTAGATGCGTAGAACGGTGCGTGTGCCGGCATTTGTGTTACTCCCGGGCGCGGCAGAAGCGACAGATAAGGTTGATGTGGATGCGGCTACAGAAGATTTACTGGCAGACACAGCTGATAATGCTGCTGCTGATCCTTGTTGTGTGTAAGGAAAGTTGGTGAGATTTTCTGTGCCGGCGTTGCAAGTATGCCAAAGATGGCAAATGCATAGCGCGAACACGTAATTCCAGCAGATGGCGCGATATTTTAGTTTCGCAGGTAAAAAAGTCTTTTTAAACGACATTTTGGGCACTGGGTTAATTATTTATTTTAACTTTTTGGTTTTTTATTCTTTCGCTTTGCACGATTTTAAGTGTGTCTTCACTATTTTGTGTGTTTCCAGCACTCTTTGTTACACTTTTTTTCAGTATCCTTGCTTATCATGCACACGCATACACAATCGCACCGAGAGCAATTCAACCAAAACGGCTATTGGCTTTTGGTCGCGTTTGACTACACTTCATGTAACGTTAGGCACTTTTGTTATTACCTTTTGTAACTGATTAACCGACTGAAGCGACTTGTGGCAGTCTTCAAAACACACTGATGCCACGGTAAGGCGCGCTCTATTCTTTTATAGACACCTCTTTTATTCGCATTAAAAGCCAGCAAAGAAATTACTTGCTGCTTTTCTTTTTATTTTCACATTTCTTTGCATTTTCATTGTGGCCACTGCCACCACAGGCTTGCCGCCTAGTTGATGTTTTTGTTGCGAAGCTACTTCTTAGTCAAAAGCAACATTGGTGTAGTTTGTGCTAAGCAACTTTTGTCTGCAACAATGTTGCTAAGAAACTTTTAAACTATAAATTTGGCAAACAACTCGAAAACTGTTTGGCTTTCTGTAAATATTTTGGTTTGTTTGCGCTCAAGGTTCAATCCTCTTCCTATCACTTTCATTACTTTTTCGATTCACGCTATTTATTCCTATTTGCTTGCTCATACAATTTTCTAAGTTTGTGTTTCATGTAACAATTGCAAAACTTATTTGACTTCTATGTATACTCCCACATTTCTGCATTTGTGCTGAGGGTTAAACCCATTGACACGTTAGTTGTCATCGTATACAGACGACAATAATTTTGTAGGTATTCCACAAAATCCATTTAAGATTGTGGTCGTGGCTTTGTTTACATCAACTGTTTACCTGTTTGTTTTTCTTTTAGTTTGGCTCTCTACACCAGTTTTTTGATTTTAGGCAAATCTGCAGCAACTAGATTTGATCAGCATTGACTTTGTCTGCTTGCTGACAGCCAAAGAGTTGACATTGATGAAAAGTGCAAGTACGTCAGTAAGTAGTATACTTGTGCAGTAATTTCACTTAGTTTCTCAAAACAATAGATACTCTCGCAATTCCTATGCATTGCAGGTATGCTACATATTTTGGGTATCTGACGCATTTTTATACCCTGAACAGGGTATATTAAGTTGGTCACGAAGTTTGTAACACCCAGAAGAAAGCGTCGGAGACCCTATAAAGTATATACTATATATAAATGATCAGTATGTTGAGCTGAGTCGATTTAGTCCCTCAGTTTTTAAGACATCGTTTCGAAATTTTGCAAACGTCATTTTGTCTTCAAGAAGCTGCTCATTTGTCGGATATATATATAGCTGCCATAAAAACTGAACGATCGGAATCAAGTTCTTGTATGGAAAGCTTTCACATTTGACGTGGTATTTTCACGAAATTTGACATGGATTACTGCTTAGGGTAATAATATAATCTCCAAAAAAATTGTTCAGAACGAATTACTATAGCATATAGCTTCCATACAAACTGAACACATAGTTACTAACATAAATTCACCTGTGAAGGGTATTTAGCTTCGGTGCAACCGAAGTTAACATTTTTTCTTGTTTAATAAAAAAAAATATTTTGTATGAAATTATTTGCACCGTTTGAAGCCAAATTATCAACTGATTGAGTCCAGAGATGAGCTTAGTCTAAGTCTACGCAGTATTAGTCCCCAAGATTTGCGAAATATTTTAAAACAAACGTTTTGGTAGAAATCAATATATTGGGGTAGTGGGGTCTAGCGAACATATGAACGAACCTAAGAATATGATTTGTTAATTATACTCACATATCTAGTTTCATCAATATATTCAAGATTTCACATGTCAACTATTTGATCACATAAATTTCCAAAAACATTCTATTTTGTTTAAATAAACTTTTGAATAAAAGCGATAAGTTCACTAAGTAGGCCTATGAAATGACAGTTAGTAAGTGCGAAATTACCGAAATATGCCGTCACTTTTAAGAGAATATTTACGAACGTAGACAATTAGTTGACATTCTGAAGTAAAGGAGTATTGGTTGCCATAATGTTGCACTGTGATTCAAGTTTTTCTTTTGATACTTTAGTTAATAGTTGAGGAATCGTTAGATTCACGTGTTTAGTAAAACGTGAGTATTTTTTTTTGTTTTTTTTTTGCTATGAAAAAACTAAATGCAACAAAAATGGAAGAAATCAAAAGGCTTATTAATTTCAACACAACGCATAGAAAAATTGCAAGACTCGTTGGTATTTTCGTAGTCGTGGTTTCAAAAAATAAGACAATCAATGAGTCCTTTATGTGTAAAACACACTCCTGGACGTAAGCCAATTTTGGATGCCACACTGGAAAGGCTCATTGTTAGGCAGATAAAGTTTGGTGTGCATGAAAATGCAGGCCAAATCAGATGTGATCTTTTCCATAGGGATGAGTAAATATGACAAGTGCAACTATCAGGAAGAAATTACGGAAAAACGGATTGCACGGACGTGTCAAAGGTAAAACACCAGTCTTGAGAAAACGACACCGTGAATTGAGACTCCAATTTACAAAAAAATATAAAACTTGCATCCAAAATGACTGGATGCGAGTCATATGTATGGTCAGACGAATAAAAACAACGAAAAAAATTAACTTCGACTGCACCGAAGCTAATATACCCTTCACAGGTGCAATTCTTTTAGTAACTATGTGCTATATGCTATAGTAATCCGATCTGAACAATTTTTTCGGAGATAACATTGTTGCCTTAGAAAATAATCTATACCAAATTTGGTGAAGATACATTGTCAAATGTGAAAGCTTTCCATACAAGAACTTGATTCCGATCGTTCAGTTTGTAAGGCAGCTATATATATATCGGACAAATGAGCAGCTTCTTGAAGAGAAAATAACGTTTGCAAAATTACAAAACGATGTCTTAAAAACTGAGGGACTAGTTCGTATATATACAGACAGACGGACGGACATGGCTAAATCGACTCAGCTCAACATACTGATCATTTATATACTACATATGTATATACTTTATAGGGTCTCCGACGCTTCTTTCTGGGTGTTACAAACATCGTGACAAATTTAATATACCCTGTTCAGGGTATAATAAACCGTCCGGGAATAGATGGGCGGCAATTGATTTGTAGGAAATCTGGAGAACCTTTGAATAGTCGTATTGTTCAACCAACCAACCAGTTTGGAGGGGTGGAGGGGGTAATGTATTGATGAGAGGATGTATGAGGATGGAGGGGGTAGGAGAGTGCGTAAGGATTGCTGGACGAATGGATGCCAAACAATATGTCGATATCCTTCAACAAGGTTTGTGCAAGAATCTAGAAGTGTGGTGCAAGAATGTGTTGAACGTCGTGTTCTATATCTTATATGTGTGTATGTAGGTATTTTACTAAGCTAAAGCTAAAGCTAAGATACCGAAAGTTGAAGAGGGAAGCGAGACGCATCTGTAGACAGAAAAAGAAAGAGGCCGAAATGCGTGAGTACGAAGAGCTTGATAAGCTGGCCGACAGGGGTTATGCTCGAAAATTTTACGAAAAAATGCGGCGGCTTACAGAAGGTTTCAAGACCGGAGCATACTCTTGTAGAACTTCCAAAGGTGATCTAGTCACTGATGCCCAGAGCATACTTAAATTATGGAGGGAACACTTCTCCAGCCTGCTGAATGGTAGTGAACGCACAACACCAGGAGAAGGAGAACCCGATTCCCCAATCGATGACGATGGAGCAGACGTTCCATTACCCGACCATGAAGAAGTTCGAATAGCAATTGCCCGCCTCAAGAACAACAAAGCGGCATGGGCCGACGGACTGCCGGCCGAGCTATTCAAACACGGCGGCGAAGGATTAATAAGGAGCATGCATCAGCTTCTTTGTAAAATATGGTCGGATGAAAACATTCCCAACGATTGGAATTGGAGTACGCTCTGCCCAATCCACAAACAGGGATACCCCATAATCTGCGCCAACTACCATGGGAGAAGCCTCCTCAACATCGCGTATAAGTTCCTATCGAGCGTATTGTGTGAAAGATTAAAGCCCTCCGTCAACAAACTGATTGGACCTTATCAGTGTGGCTTTAGACCTGGCAAATCACCAACCGACTAGATATTCAATATGCGCCAAATCTTGGAAAAGACCCCTGAAAGGGCACACACCGCCTCTTCGTTGATTTCAAAGCTGCTTTCGACAGCACGAAAAGGAGCTGCCTTTATGCCGCGATGTCTGAATTTGGTATCCCCGCAAAACTAAAACGGCTATGTAAACTGACGTTGAGCAACACCAAAAGCTCCGTCAGGATCGGGAAGGACCTCTCCCAGCCGTTTGATACCAAACTTTTTAGACAAGGCGGCTCTCTTTCGTGTGACTTCTTTAACCTACCTTTGGAGAAAATAATTCGAGCAGCAGAACTAAACCGAGAAGGTACAATCTTCTATAAGAGTGTGCTGGCGTATGCTGATGATATTGACATCATCGGCCTTAACATCCGCGCCGTTAGTTCTGCTTTCTCCAGAATGGGTAAGGCAGCTAAGCAAATGGGTCTGGCAGTGAACGAGGGCAAGACGTTCGGACTAAGAGGCAATTGAGAGGTAAAGTCCTCTCTCGACGTTGCGAGTTTTCGAGAGAAAAGTTCTGCGAAAGATTTATGGTCCTTTGCGTGTTGGCTAGGTCATGTTGTCCGAAAGGACGAAAACACTCCAGCTTTGAAAGTATTCGACGCAGTATTCGCCGGGGGAAGCAGAGGAAGAGGAAGACCTCCACTCCGTTGGAAGAACCAGGTGGAGAAAGACCTGGCTACGCTTGGAATATCCAATTGGCGCCACATAGCGAAAAGAAGAAACGACTGGCGCGCTGTTGTTAACTCGGCTATAATCGCGTAAGCGGTGTCTACGCCAATTAAGAAGAAGAAGAAAGACCATCACATAATGTTATTGAGATATCTTGCATATGGTAAAAAGTTAATTCGAAATATGTACGACGTTCGCCACGTTTGGATCGGAGTTCCTAACATTTTTTGGTTTTGCTAAATTTTATTTCAATATTTTCAATTGTTCCATTTGTTTTTGACATTTCATCTCCTTAAGATACTTTTTATACTCTCGCAACAAAGTTGCTAAGGAGAGTATTATAGTTTTGCCCACATAACGGTTGTTTGTAAGTCCTAAAAATAAAAGAGTCAGATATAGGGTTATGTACACCAAAGTGATCGGGGTGACGAGTAGAGTTGAAATCCGGATGTCTGTCTGTCCGTCCGTCCGTACAAGCTGTAACTTGAGTAAAAATTGAGATATCATGATGAAACTTGGTACACGTTAAGTTCGAAGATGGGCAAAATCGGCCCACTGCCACGCCCACAAAAGTGCCATAACTAAGCCATAAATAAAGATATTAAAGTGAAATTTGGCATAAAGGATCGCATTAGGGAGGGGCATATTTGGACATAATTTTTTTGGAAAAGTGGGCGTAGCCCCGCCCCCTACTAAGTTTTTTGTACATATCTCGGAAACTACTGTAGCTATGTCAACCAAACTCTATAGAGTCGATTCCTTCAGGCATTTCCATATACAGTTCAAAATGGAAGAAATCGGATAATAACCACGCCCACCTCCCATACAAAGGTTATGTTGAAAATCCAATCATGATAGCGTCAATGATGAACTTTACACAAATACGGTATTTGAAAAATATGTAAATGACTGATAATGAAATTTGGATTATCACTTTATCATGCGAGAGTATAAAATGTTCGGTGACACCCGAACTTAGCCCTTCCCTACTTGTTTAAATTCCACTAGATCCTTTAATCTTACAATAGAAAAAGTGACATCAATGTATATATCGAAATTAAAACAAGCAAGAATATTACCTATAATTTCTGCAGTTCCGTTGATGGGAATCAATTCACTTTTATACCTTATTTCAATACTCCTTGAATTGATTAAAAAATGTTTGTGGGCGTGGTAATCTTAGAATGCAATGTCAACCTCCACAAATTGCCAAGTAATACGTGAATCAATTCATTATTTCAATCAAAAGTTGGACGAACAGACAAACATCCTGAAAAGAATTAATTTCATCATACTGATGATCCTAATATAGCAAACATTATTTTTGTGTCGATTAGCTTTAGATGTTATTAACAACCGTTAGGTGAACCAAACTTACTATGTTTAATCCCATTTTTTGAAATTATTGATCTCGAGGTGTTTTTGTTTCAGTGAAAATACGTGAATTTCTAATCAGAAATGTTTGATTGATAAATGTTACAGCAACTCTGCCCCATTCTGTTCAACGGTCAAGTTCTGGTTTGCTCAAATTCCTCATAATCATACCAGCAAAAATACTGCATCCACTTCAGAAAGTCCACAAGCCTTTTAACACATAAAGCATCTCGAAAATTAAAGAAATTTCTTTGCATGACCTTAAAATGAAATCGAGTCACTGGCATTTTAACGAAGCGCTGAGGTAATATCATAAAAGCGAGGATATTTTATCAAGTCAACGCTCATTAATTCTGTGATACGACCAATAAATTAATACTCTTGATGATGAATGATGAAAAAAGTTTCACTCTGATGAAAGGCAAGACTCGAAATAAGTGTTTGTATTTCGAAGGACGCGAGACGTCATACTATCGAGCCGGTATTGTATATATTCAAACGTTATTTCATTGTTAGGCCAAAGATAGTACTATATGCTTAGCTTATGGAACATGTTGCAAGCGTTTAATATATATGTACATATATGTAATATTATATGTATAGTATTAAGAGAGTGGGATATCTTTATATATAGAGTGCCTTCAAGTTATTTTCACTTTCACAGCCATTTTTCGTTGCTTTCAATTGTACGGTGGCGTCCACTAGGGCACGACAAAGGTCAAACATTCAACAACGTAGCAAATCGCACAGTGTACAAGCCAGAAACTGGTGGAACAATGATTAACGTACTTTTCTCTACAGTTAAACAAGCGCTGGCCTAAGTATGGCGAGCTTTGTTTTTAAGTATGACAGGTGTTTGTACTGCTTCACCAGGTTTTGGTAACTGCTTACTTTATTTAATTTTTAGTTTTCATTTTCACTTGTTGTCGTGGTCCTTTGCCGCTTTATAGCGGCTCTTTCTCATAATGTCTTTTATTTTGTTAAGTAAATTATGGTTATCAGTGATTATATGTACATAAATATATTCGAATAATTACCTACCTATGTATATATGTACATAGAGGCGAGCGTAATCAGATTCACGTCATGTTGATCGTTACTGAAGCGGAAAGCTTTTTGCACCCATAACACTGGCAACAACTTATTAAAGCCTAGGGTTTGCTGGTAGTACACATGTTAAAGTTGAGTTCATTGTCTTCATTTACAGATTCGATTTCTAGTTAACATTAATTGACACGCTACATTTAAACAATGATATATGTGTATGTGTTTTATTTCAAACGAGTTATCAGTAATTAAACTTTACTGAAACTTTTACAACAAGTTTATCAGTTTAATGTGCAGTAATTCGCCTCTACATAAACTCATTAAAAAGCTTTTTAAAACATAACAGCTAAATAACACTCTTTAGATCAAACTCAGCCAAACTCATCATCGTGCCGTACAAAAAGATTTCATACAAAGCCTGGCCAATCATTTGAATCCAAAATCGAGTTAGTTGGGGAATCTTATTACATTAATATATGATTGTCATGTCGAAGATTTTTCATACCCGCCACGAAATTTGTAACCAAGAAGAAAACGTCAGCGGCACTATAAAATTTACATTTATAGATATAAATAATGATCAGAGAGACGAGTTGAGTCGATTCAGCTAGTCTCTGTTTTTAAGATAGCGCTTTGAAATTGTGCACATATTTGTTTTTCTACCCAGGAAAATGGAACACTTTTTATTTGAAAAGATATCTTCCAAAATTTAATTGTTATTATTATTGTTCAAGTCAAGAGTACAATCTTCGGATAAATCGTTCAGATTGATACGCTTTAGCATATACCATAGACACAATGGATAAAAATCAACTTTTTGTGAGGAAGCTTTGTTTTTCTTAAAGGCTTTTAGCTTCGGCGCAATCGCAGTTTGCGTTTTTTCAGGAGTTCATAATACTCTTTATTATTCAACATTTTTTTTATATTATGTTATATAAATTTAGTTTAAAAGATTTCTTCTTACGGTCCGATTACTACTTAACCTATAAAAGACGAAAGTTTTAACAAGTAAGGAAGAGCTAAGTTCTGGCGTAACCGAATATTTCATAATCCTGCAACTTGCCAGGATCAAAGAAGGGGAAATCCCTCAGATGCATAAGTTTTGTTAGTCTAACGGGTCTAGAACAAGTTTCCACCCGGTTTTATCCATTTTAGATATAAATTAGATACATCGCCGATAGCTGTATTATAAAGGCAACTGCAGGTTGGAAAACTTTTATATTAAGTGTAAGGGGCCAAGTGAAGTTTTGACCTGATTCAACTCATTTTGACATAAAATTATTATTAAATTAATTAATTTTTATCAAAGGAACATTTTCTCGAATGGGCGGTGCCACGCCCATCGTGCAATTTTGACGCCGGCTCTTATAAAACCCTCTTGTATCATTCTGGATTTAAAATTAATGTATCTGGTTATTCGTTAATGCTTTATCGCGATTTTAGTAATTTGAAAAAAACCGATAAATGGGATTCTAATCCGATTTCATACTGTCAGTAGGGCTTCTTATGAGGTTTATTCTAAGCGAAAGTGGCTATTATAGCTTTAATGGTTTAGGAAATATGATTTAATTATACCCTGAACAGGGAATATTTAGTTTGTCACAAAGTTTGTAACACCCAGAAGGAAGCGTCGGAGACCCTATAAAGTATATATAAATGATCAGTATGTTGAGCTGAGTCGATTTAGCCATGTCTGTCTGTCTGTCCGTCTGTCTGTATATATACGAACTAGTCCCTCAGTTTTTAAGACATTGTTTTGAAATTTCGCAAACCCCATTTTCTCTGCAAGAAGCTGCTAATTTGTCGGAACTGCCGATATCGGACCACTATAACATATAGCTGCCATACAAATTGAATGATCGGAATCAAGTTCTTGTAAGGAAAATTTTGCATTTGACAATGATATTATTCACAAAAGTTTGACACAGGTTATTTTCTAAGGCAACAATGTAATCTCCGAAGAAATTGTTCAGATCGGATTAACTATAGCATATGGCTGCCATAAAACTGAATGATCGGAATCAAGTTCTTGTATGGAATAACTTTCACATTTGACCTGGTATCTTCACGAAATTTGGGATGAATTACTGCTTAAGGCAACAATGTAATCTCCAAAAAAATTGTTCAGAACGAATTACTATAGCATATAGCTTCCATACAAACTGAACAAATAGTTACTAACAGAAATTCACCAGTGAAGGGTATTTTGCTTGGGTGCAACCGAAGTTAACGTTTCTTCTTGCAATTATACTCTGTAGCAGCATGTTGCAAGTGTATAAAAGTAATAAGATAATAACTTGAATGTATTTAATCATCGTTGTTCTCCGCTGACCTGTCAGACAGTCACGGTTAAAACCAGTGTGTCGTGCATAGAGAAAATAACTGTTCATACTAGTATGTTAAAAGCACACAAAATGTACAAGCTAAGATTCGTGAGCATGTTAACAGCAAAAGAAAGTAGCCTCAATGTACGAAGAATACGCGCAGCCCTATGCAAATTCTCCGCAGGAAAGTGTACTTAAATGGGCTCATTTTGCATGTGCACGCACATATAACATCTTCATTAGCACACACACATTCACTCAGTTTGGAGGCAGTTAGTTGCACAAGTAGAAATGTTAACAAAAGCGTACCTCAATAATTGTCTTATTCTGGAGCAAAGTTTGGCGACAATGTAGACTTAACAATTGAAATGGCGGGAAATTCGGAAAGTCGGGTAATTTCAGGTGTTTTTATTACCTTTTATTACAGTTGGAGTTGTTTAGAATGTGTCCGTAAAAACACAAACAGAAATTAATTTTCATACTAAGACGGGTAATAAAGATTATAGGCCGGACCTTTATGATTAATGAAGGGAAATATTTTCATTTTACTTTCCCTGCCAACTAACATTTTATGAGTACATCGCGGAAAGTGTCCAAAAATGATTTAATATTTTTCTCCATGCACTAAGGTAATATTGTGGAAATGAAATAGAACAACAGTATACACAAACTGGTGTCACTTGGAGTTTAAAATGCCGCCATAGTAGCGAAGTTTTGCATTCCAAAAAGTTGGATGCTTCACAAAAATGTTGTATACTTGTAGTAATTTTGCTCACTAGACTTATATGTATATATTTAGGGTTTTCACAAGTCTCATAAAGTTATAAGTTATAACGATTCGAAAACATAGCATTGAGAATTGTAAATGTGTTAACTCATTTTTGTATGAAATCCAACAACAATTTTTTTAAACAAGTTTAAAAATGTATTATTTTACGATTTTACGATGCTTTAGGACGGGTTGTGAGTACCCCAATTATATATAAAATATATCATGACGAGTTAAAGTGTCTTCTGTGCGTCCGTCCATCCGAAGAAATGATAACTTGAGTAAAAATTAAGATAATTCGAAGAAACTTTGTGTTCCCAGGCACTTATAAAGTGCTTGAACTAAACCACTATTTGATCTGTGATTTAAATTTTTTTTAAAGAATGGGCATGGCCGCGGCCCGTAAGAGATTTAATATACGTATTCACGAAAAACTACAAATATGTACATACTATATATCAAATAATACATATCTTTGTAACACCTTCTCATAGAGTGTGAAAATGTTATGAGATGATTACATTGCTCACCACTCAAATAACGGTTATGTCGAAAACTACTTAAAGTGGGTCAACTAGATGAAAAAATCCATAGAAGCACGGCACGAAGCGGCTGCATGGTGTAAAATTTGGACAATGGCCTTGTCACCGCACCGTTTCTAAGCGAAATCTCTTACCTCAGCAACTGCTTGCTCAACATCATCCAAATTGTTGTACATCAACCCGACAAAACGTTGCATGAATAATGTTCTCAAGGTATTAAATTGTAGATGACGAATATATAGACAGGATCGAATTATAAAACTAAGAGAGTCTTTTTTGCTGATAATGATGTTTCCTCGTAAATATACTATAGTTTGATAGTGAAGATGGGCAAAATCGAGCCTAGCCGCATTAACCGTTGAAAAATGATGTCATATTTTAGAATTATTAATATTATAATACAAGTACGTACATGTGATATTTTAATAAAATGAATAAAGTAAATAAATGTTTACTTCACGAGTTCTCTTTTTTGACTTCAATCGGCTCATGATGTTCTGGAACTGAAAATACTTGTATGCTGTTTTATATCCTCTGAATATCTTGATATCACATTTCTAGCATAGAGTACAGTAGAGTAAAAAAGCAGAAGCGGTTCATTGTATATTAAAATACACTGGTCTGCTCATTTTCTAGTTCTAGTTGATAGTCCAAAAAAGTAATTTTAAGTTACATATTGCATAATAAACTTATGTAAGCATCACACTCGAATGATTTATCGGTTGTTCTTAACCTTTCTTTTACTGAGAAAATTATAAATAAAACTTACAATAGCCACTCTATTTTCTCGTATACGAGTATCTGTTCACTTAAGGGGCTATACCAGTTTAACGCATGAAAAATTAGGCGATTTTCGTGAATATTTTTAAATAAAAGTACTCGATTGAATGTTTCGAACTTCTTTGGACGTAATAAGGTATATTTTCGACTATATTTTAAGATTTTTTTTTACAAAAATATCGAAAATTAACGGAGTAATGTCTTCGAAGGTGCCAAAACAAAGTGCTGACATGATTCCGGCCGAATGAGTAACTGAAGCAAATTCAAAAAGTTTATTAAACTTGAAGATATATTGTATAGTAAATGTATTCAACAATACTCAGTTTTAATTTGAAGTCGATTGGTTAAATTCTCGTTTAGTTATAATGTTAGCATTTTTGAAAAATGTCGTTTAGAGAAAAACACGTTTAAAGTTTCACTTATATATACGAGAATTTGTACCTGCGAGCGGTCGCTCTTTAGAAAGCGGCGGAAATTGAATTTATCCTTCGATTTGGGTTTCAAACTTATTACTACGAGAGAAATACAGTACAAATTATGAAACAAAAATTATCAATTCCAATTTTTAGGTAAACAAAGTGGTTATAATCGAAAAGTCATGCATTACATAGAAGAACTCATTTTATTAAAGTTTCAAACATATAGGAATAAGTTTGTCACCAAACATTTTATACTCTCGCATGATAAAGTGATAATCGAGATTTCATTATACGTCATTTACATATTTTTCAAATACCGTATTTTTGTAAAGTTTTATTTCTAACAACATTGGTTCAATGTAGATACTTGAGACAAAGGCAGAAAGAATTGCACCCAGGCATTTTTACAAAAAAATTGAAAACAGAGTGGCGTCGCCCACTTCTGAACCAAAAACCATATCTCAGGAACTACTCTACCGATTTCAATGAAATTCGGTATATAATATTTTCTTAACACCCTGATGACATCTACGAAATATGGGTGAAATCGGTTCACAACCACGCTTTCTTCCAATATAACGCTACTTTGAATTCCATCTGATGCCTTCTCTGTATAATATATACATTAGGAACCAATGATGATAGCGGAATAAAACTTTACACAAATACGGTATTTGAAAAATATGTAAATGCCCTAAATTGCCCTTCTTACTTGTTTCAACAATTTTTACTCATATAAAAAATTAAATACTTTATTAGATTTTTTTTACTCTTAAAAACATACACTATTAACAAAGAAATTCTGAAATTTTTGAACAAACATTTTAAACTCGGCCATTGCCACAAGACTATCTAAATTATAAAAAAAATACGTGTTTTAGTTAAAACCTTAACTTAGAACTTGGACGAAGGAAACAAAAACTGAAAATTGGATTTTTTGGCAGACATTTTTACAAAAAAATGAAAAATTCAGAGAAATTTTCGACATTTCTTTTTCAAATAGTTGTAATCGAAAAAAAAACCTTCTTCCAAGCCTTTAAGATTGTATCTCAAAGACCTGTGTCAAGTTTTATGAAGATCGGTTTAGTAGACCACGAGAAATCTTACCAACCGACTTCAAAAACACAATTTCTAGAGAAGGCATCGTTAATCGCTAGTAAGTAGCTAAGTAGCTAGCCTCGAGCGCACAAGTTCTCAAGGCTGTATCCCCGAAATTATTACTCAGATCAACTTGAAAATTTAGAACTATATTCTGGAGATGTTGTAGAATTTGCTAAGACAATAAAAAAGTCGATTTTTTGAAACCCATACACCCATGTAACTCCTTAAAAAAAATTCTTTTTTACATTTTCTGCCACTGATTCGATAAAGTTTTGAGATATTGAAAACTGGTATTTTCCTTGTTTATAGCTTTCACAAAGTTTTTTACGAGTCCCAGCTTTATGTGAAGAGATGGTCGTAGAAAAAAGTCTGAAGTGAAGGTTTTATTTAGTGCCCAAGTTTTAACTTTGTAATGTTTAATTTTTACGCGGCCACTTAACAACTTAATAAAAATTTTAAGAATATGAAAAAAGAATGTAAGTAAATAAACATCAATTTTAATTAATAAAAAAATTCACATCACAAACCTTGACGTGCCATTGCGATTAGATTCACAGGATCATCTTCATATTTATGGAATAATTTTTTCGTTGGTAAAAGAATTTAGTTTTAGACACACCATAAGATACCTTCCAGAGAGTTTTAGTAATATAAATATGCTAGATGCAACATAGGTGAAATGGGGGTCACTAGCGGTGAGGTAAAATACAGGGTGGCGCACGAACCGTGCTACAAAAACAAACCATAATAACTTTTTCTATAATCAATGTATTACATTTATTTTTTATTGTGTATTAATATAATTACTTATTTTTAAAAATTATGGACCGAAAATTACCTCCAAGCTCAGCTACGCATATGCGACACCTAATTATAAAATTATCCATTGTGAGATTGCATCAATTATAGATTTAAAGGACTGCTTCAATTCAGTCAGATTTATGGGTTTTGTTTTGTATACCTCTTGCTTGACAAAGTCCTATAAAAACAGTTTGGTACAGTCAGATCAGGTGACCTTGGGGATCAACGGAAAGTTCCTTAACATTAAATTGTTTTAAAATTTTTGTTGGAGCTCCGCAATAACTGCTATGGCTATGGGTGCAGTTGCTCCATCTTGTTGGAACCAAACGCTATTGAAAGGTATAAGTCTTCGGCACAGTTCTGGGTAAAAAACTCCGCCTCACGGATTATTTCTAGATTTGACACGTGGAGTGATATACGGAAATTTTGCTTGTTTACATTTCCGTTTAGATCGAAATGGGCCTCATCAGACATAAGCACGCAATTTATCAAGTTATTGTCTTTTTTGACCTTTGACCTTGCAATCATTTTTGGCAATTTTTTTTTTGACGATTCAACAGCCGCTTGTTTCTTGAATACGAACATACGGATCTCGATGGTAAGGTCTGTTTGCGATACCTCCAGATTCAGCAAACATGTTTGCCAACCTCATAATGGTCTATTTACTCGGGGGAGGGCCCCAAAATACCGTCTGAATTCCCTTTAAACGGAAATGACGGATTCAAAGCACGGTACCGCTGCACTATCGAAACCCTCTTTTCGGTATCCCAATCAATAATTTTTTAAAAAATTTAACATGCCAAATAAATAAAATAAGTAAGTGGATTACTCACACAGAAAAAATTATTTTAAGGTTTGTTTTTGATGCGCCACCCTGTATTTGACGCTTTGTGTTTAAGCGCGTACAATGAGCAACGAAGTGAAGTTGTATGTCGAATTGGCAATTTTGCGTCCGATATTCTTGTGTTTCATGTCTTACCAGTGAAGTGACAGAGAAAAAGTAAAGGTAATAAAGCAAAAATTGCCATCAGCTAACCCATAAGCGATTGCAATTATTTATGCCGGTTCGAGTATGTATGTCTCTAATAAAATCAAATTGCCTACACTTTTCTGACTAAGTGAGGAAAGGCGTTCCTTCATTCAAGCGCGAGAGGAAAAATTTGAGAGATTTCTTGTTAGGCATATTTTGTGAGGCTATTCTTGCTCAAACCTCATAATAACAAGTAAAGAAGGGCTAAGTTCGGGTGTCACCGAACATTTTATACTCTCGCATGGTAAAGTGATAATCGAGATTTCATAATATGTCATTTACATATTTTTCAAATACCGTATTTTTGTAAAGTTTTATTCCGCTATCATCATTGGTTCCTAATGTTTATACTCGTATTATACAGAGAAGGCATCAGATGGAATTCAAAATAGCGTTATATTGGAAGAAGGCGTGGTTGTGAACCGATTTCACCCATATATCGTACATGTCATCAGGGTGTTAAGAAAATATTATATACCGAATTTCATTGAAATCGGTCAAGTAGCTCCTGAGATATGGTTCTTGGTCCATAAGTGGGCGGCGCCACGCCCATTTTCAATTTTTAAAAAAAGCCTGGGTGCAGCTTCCTTCTGCCACTTCTTCCGTAAAATTTAGTGTTTCTGACGTTTTTATACTCTCGCAACAAGTTGCTAAGGAGAGTATTATAGTTTTGTTCACATAACGGTTGTTTGTAAGTCCTAAAACTAAAAGAGTCAGATATAGGGTTATACATACCAAAGTGATCAGGGTGACGAGTAGAGTTGAAATCCGGATGTCTGTCTGTCCGTCCGTCTGTCCGTCCGTCCGTGCAAGCTGTAACTTGAGTAAAAATTGAGATATCATGCTGAAACTTGGTACACGTATTTGTTGGCTCCATAAGAAGGTTAAGTTCGAAGATGGGCAAAATCGGCCAACTGCCACGCCCACAAAATGACGAAAACCGAAAACCTATAAAGTGTCATAACTAAGCCATAAATAAAGATATTAAAGTGAAATTTGGCACAAAGGATCGCAGTAAGGAGGGGCATATGTGGACGTAATTTTTTTGGAAAAGTGGGCGTGGCCCCGCCCCCTACTAAGTTTTTTGTATATATCTCAGAAACTACTATAGCTATGTCAACCAAACTCTACAGAGCCGTTTCCTTCAGGCATTTCCATAAACAGTTCAAAAATGGAAGAAATCGGATAATAACCACGCCCACTTCCCATACAAAGGTTATGTTGAAAATCACTAAAAGTGCGTTAACCGACTAACAAAAAACGTCAGAAACACTAAATTTTACGGAAAAAATAGCAGAAAGAAGCTGCACCCAAGCTTTTTTTAAAAATTGAAAATGGGCGTGGCGTCGCCCACTTATGGACCTAAAACCATATCTCAGGAACTCCTCGACCGATTTCAATGAAATTCGGTATATTATGTTTTCTTAACACCTTGATGACGTGTACGAAATAGGGGTGAAATCGGTTCACAACCACGCCTTCTTCCAATATAACGCTATTTTGAGTTCCATCTGATGCCTTCTCTGTATAATATTTCCGTAGCATCTATGGTTCGAAATTGGGCGAAATATATTCACAACCACGCCTACTTCCCATATACCACAATTTTGAAGTCCATCTGATTCGTTCACGTTAAAGTATATAAGTTCAACACGAGTGAAGATAACGGACCAAAACTTTTCACAAATACTGTATTTCTGGTGTAGCATAGCCCGAATAAAAATCTCCGAGATCAGACCATTTTATTGAAATATCGGTAAATATCTCAGATATTCTAAACATATTCATAGGAGATGTGTTCCTTCCAACAGTGTTCGTCTGTGCCAAAAATGGGCAAAATCAAGCCAATATTTCTTCTTGCCCCACATACCTCTTATTTGATTTTCACAATTCTAGTGGACTTTGTGCCGAATATATTGGTCAAATTTTGAATTACATACCTTAATAAATTTGCATGGAAATATGTTCATACTTAAGTCAACGTGTTGGCCCCCATATACATATGTAATAACACGATTTCTGCCTTTACTTTTTACTTTACGCCGAATATGTATATTGCGTACTTCCTAAGATATCTTTAAAATATTATAAGAATACATATATGTGACCTGGAAAACGGAAAGGGGGCTTAGGTGTCAAAAAATTTATTTTCACTTTTTAGTTGGTTCGGATGGAAGATGAGATGCTTTTTCGCGTGATAGAATCCAAAAAGTCATAACTTGTTTGAAAGTTAGCTCCTTTTTCGTGGACCAGGTCACATATTATACATTAAATTTTTAGGCACATGTAAAATCCAACTATATTTGAAAGTCAGTAAGAAATACTAACGTAAATTAATAGTAGTCTAGTATCAAAGGCACGCAATTAGAAAACCTGCTTTTCAGATGGACCAAATTAGTATTAATTGTTTTAATTTGGCTTATGCGAAAAAATCGCGATTTACAAAGCTCCATAGAGAGCTTATGGACGGTTTAGGTATTAAGACACAGATGTGTACATAGACCTAATAATTTACAATATTTAGCATATATATTTAATGGGAATTAGTATTTATTCTTTAAAATTGTTTTCAATGTATTTGGCTGCAAATCCCCTTACTCAAATGTTATTGAATAATTTTTAAAACAAAAATGGCTTACCTACCTGTGTCTATTCATAACAACTCAAACTTTCAACCTTGATATATGGTATACTTAAAAATTGTTTTCACAAATTTTCTACCTACCTAGTTTAGCCTTCACGAGCGAACTTTTGCGGAAGATGAACTCCTTTGTTTCAGAAAGCATTAAAAAAAGCAATTTACGTAGGAGTTTTCCGTGTAAATACTTTCAAGGCTATTAAGCAAATTACTAATTTCTAAGAGATATATATATGTATGTACTATACGAGTATATGTATAATTTATATATTATTATGCTAGATGTTTATACTTTCAGTTACACTAAATAACTTGAGTAGTGAAGTCTACATTTTTAGCTGAAGTTTTAATTAATTAAGTGAAAATTTACCATAGTGGTGTTAGCATCATAAATCATATCAATATAATAAAATATAGAACGAATCTATATCATCATCCACTTGAAAGAAGACTGAAGAAGACCAGCAAGTTACCTAAAAAGAGAACACAGGAGTCATTCGGAAGAAAAATCAAAGTATTACACACTTGTTTTAAAGTGTAGTTAAATTATTTATTTTTATGATTAAATTATTTATTTTTCTTTAGTAAGATTAGGAATTTTAAAAATTATGCCTAGATTAAATAAAAGATCTGTTGTACAAAGTCGACTTGAAAATAGAAGACGTATGCAGATTCTTCGGGCTAACTCATTATATAGAGCTAGTGAGCAATCACATAATACTCAAGGCCATGCCAATCGCAGATTAGATCCAGAAGTCCGCCTGTCAGAACAAAGTACCAATACAGTTCAACATAGGACAAGGCGACAAAATTAAGGAGTTCAGTGCTAGGTAGTATAAATACTGTTCAGCATAGGTCTCGGCAGGAAAATCCCGAAATAAGGTCAGCTGAACAAATCATAGATACCAATCAGCATAGAACCCGGCAAAACCAAAATCTCAATTTCGCTCTGAAGAGCAAAGTAGGAATACCCGAACATAGTTCCCCCGCCAAATCTTCGGTCTGCTGAGCAAAGACTGTTCAGCTTCGGTCTGCTGAGCAAAGTATAAATACTGTTCAGCATAGGTCTCGGCGAGAAAACCCAGAGCTTAGGTCTGCTGAGCAAAGTATAAATACTGTTCAGCATAGGTCTCGGCGGGAAAATCCCGAAATAAGGTTAGCTGAACAAATCGTAGATACCAATCAGCATAGAACCCGGCGACAAAATCCTCAATTTCGCTCTGAAGAGCAAGTAGGAATACCAGAACATAGGTCCCGCCGGGAGAACCCAAAATCTTCGGTCTGCTGAGCAAAGTATAAATACTGTTCAGCATAGGTCTCGGCGGGAAAATCCCGAAATAAGGTTAGCTGAACAAATCATAGATACCAATCAGCATAGAACCCGGCGACAAAATCCTCAATTTCGCTCTGAAGAGCAAAGTAGGAATACCCAAGAACATAGAATTCGACGCCAAAACCCTATTATTCGGTCAAATGAGCAGTCTCATATCCACCGTAGTACCGAGAACTTGAAAGAAATCCTAACTATAGACATTTAGAGCGCATACGTGATCAGATACAAAGAGAACGTTCAAGAAGAAATCCTGAAACAAGGAGAGAGGAACGTTATAGAGAAACGCAACGACGACAGCTTATCAGGAGGGGTGCAAGGGAACAAATTTTAAATCAGAGACGTCAACAACAAAATCTGGTCCGTATTCATAGAGAAAACTTAACAAATAGGCAAATTCAAAATGAAAGGCAGTCCCAACGAAATATATTAAACAGAGAAAATAATGTCTCTGATATTTTTGCAAATGGTGGCATTTCAAGCGCTTTTCGAAGCATTTATTTTGAAAATATAAAAGAAGATCCCACCGAAATGTATTTGCTGTGGGGATTATGGTTTCCACATCAAGTACGCAAGTTAAATTTCGGAACTATAGCTCAAGTTCACCCAGATGCTACATCTGCTTTCTTTTTAAAGCAAAAGTTTCCTTCTGAAGATGGAAACTACAATTTTTGCTTAACTTGCAAAAATGGGATTGCCAAAAATAACATACCAAAAATATGTTTGTTAAATGGTCTAGACTTTCCGGATATACCAGATTGTTTAAAAAATTTAACCCCTATTGAAGAAAGGCTAATAATGCCTCGATTGCCTTTTATGACCATTCGTCCATTGGGATATCAAGGCCAAAGTTCGGTTAAAGGTGCCGTTGTCAATATACCTATTTCTGTTAATAATGTTGTGACATCTCTACCGAGGACTTTTGATCAAACTCATGTGATACAAATTCACTTAAGAAGACGTATGGAATACAATCATGATTATATGACTGATACCATATGGCCTGCGAAGGTTATGGAAGCTTTGCGATTCTTAGTGAATACTCCTCTGTATCGTGAGCATAATATACACATAAATGAGAATTGGATTTCAGGCTTTAATAACCAAGAAGAAGTTCCCTTTGTTGCATCTGCTGAAGATGATAGATTGGTTCAATCTCTTTATGAGGAACAGACTTCCCATAATAATCACACAGACATTCCCATAGCTCCAAGAGACTCTTTTAGACAATATTCCTATAGAAAACATGGAATATAACCGTTTAGTTATAGCGCCAGGGGAAGGGCAAAGGCCAATTGACCTAGTTCAAGATAATAATTCGGGAGAATTGTCATTTGGAACAATATACGTTGTGTAGAAACGTACATGCTCCTAAACATATGGTAAGATAGTACGTTCCGAAATTCGCCGCTTTGAACGCAGAGCGAAGTTGTTCTACGACTATAAAAAATTAGAACTACTGCAAATTTAGAATAGCACATCCATTTGCCATCGAAAGTTTTCAGGTCGTAACCGTGTTACGGCTCAAAATGTATTAAATGAAAACTTTGTTCAAAACTTGATTCAACATGATGACGGTTACTAAATTTTGAAAGGTGTTAGATCCTCTCCTGCTCACTGGGAAGCTGAGAAAAAAAAAGCAATTGCAATGATTCGCCAATTTGGGCTTCCAACCTTTTTCATAACTCTATCGGCTGCTGAATCTCAGTGGGTTGAGCTGTTGGTTATTCTGTCGAAAACTGTTGATTCAAAAGATATTTCACAAGAAGAAGCCAACATTTTATCAACCCAAGATAGATATCGCTTAATCCGCTCAGATGCGGTTACTTGTGCTAGATATTTTGATTACCGCTACCGGCAAATCCTTAAACTTTTTAAAGATAATACCGGCATTTTTGGAACACATTTTGTAAAAAACTATTACTGGAGAGTAGAGTTTCAACAGAGAGGTTCCCCTCATATACATGGCATGTATTGGCTTAATAATGCTCCCAAGATCAACCTTCAAAGTCCTGAGACATTCTCCGAAGTCATTGATTTCATTGACACTTATGTTTCAACAGATAGTTCAGTAAGCCACTTGGAACATTATTTAGATTATCAAAAGCATAATCACAGTCGGTCGTGTACTAGAGAAATAAGAGGACAACAATTTTGTCGTTTTGGTATACCATATCCACCAATGCCTTGCACACAAATATTGCTTCCTTTTCCAGACACAACCCAAGATTTGGAAAGGCATAAGGAAACTTCTCTAGAATTCAAAATGTTTTAAATTCAACTCTGACTACAGAAGATATATCGAATTTAGATAATTTTGAAAATTTCTTGAGCGATAATAGAATAAATATGTCTTTTGATGACTATTTGTTAGCTCTGAGATCAAGCTTATCGAAACCTAAAATTTTTCTGAAAAGCAAAATGCAAGATCGTTTTATAAATGCTTATACTCTTATTTTGGAACTCCATAGGGCTAATATGGATATCCAATATATACTGGATGCATATGCTTGCTGTTCCTATATAATTAATTATATTAACAAATCGAACAGAGGAATTTCTAGGCTCTTAAATGAAGCTATATCAGAAGTAAATGCCGGAAATTATACAATAAAGCAAAAACTTCAACATATAGGTCATAAATTTATATCAGGCACGGAAATATATTTATTGCTGCATTGGGCTTCATCTTTCGGAAGCTAGTAATGGAGAAATATTTATAAATACCTCACGACCAGAGGAACGTGTGCGAATGGTAAAATGGAACCTTCTTCAGATTCTACTGAAATATTTGTAGCTGGTATTTTAGACCGTTATGTGCAGCGGCCCGATCAGTTAGAAACTGTTTGCTTAGCAGATTTTGCATCTATGTTTAAATTTGTGAAATCCAATAGAATAGTGCAAGACAGTGATCATGAAGAAGAAGAGAGGGAAGATAATAACGTACCAGATATTGGAGTACCCATTGCACTTAGAGACGGCAGCGGTTTTGTTAAAAAACGTACTCAAACCAATTATTATTCGGTACAGAAGGTTTAGTCCTGATGTGACCAAAGTTGAGTATTTCCGCGAAATGGTAATGCTTTTCTATCCATGGCGGAACGAACAGGAAGATCTTATTGAAAATGATAATGAGCTAACTTGTATAACTCACCGTATTTTAATTGAGGGAAATCGAAAAAAATATGATGTTTTTGATCAAAGAGAAAGTCTTAGAAAGTCTTTATAATGAGACAGACTTAGAAGAAGCTGTACAAAATGAACTACCTGTTGTGGAAAATGAGTTTCGGGTGCACTTCCAGAAATAAGCCCTAATATTAATTTGCTGGATTTGCATGGCGAACATACAACAGATAATGGTACTGAATCTGATTGCAATATTAGGCTTATTAAACTACCCCTTTAATTTCGGTTGAGGAATTATTTTCTCTAGTTCAAAGTTTAAATATTAAGCAAAGAACATACTTGACTCATTTGATGCATCAGATTAAAACAAGTCGACCATTTTATGAATTCATTGGGGGCGGAGCAGGTGTTGGAAAAAGTCGTTTGATATCTGCAATATATCAAGCTCTTAACCATCTCTTCAATTCTACACCTGGATCCACCCCAAGTTCTTTAAAAGTTCTCCTTTGTGCACCTACGGGTAAAGCAGCATTCGGGATAGGTGGACTGACACTTCACTCAATATTTTCTCTTCCTGTAAATCAGCTGAATAGAGAGTTGAGGCCCTTAAGCAGTGACATACATAGTTAACTCTTTGTATTCCAAACTTGCTGATTTAAAACTAATCATAATTGATGAAATATCAATGGTGGGCGCTCGAATGTTTAGCTATGTTGATGCTAGGCTTAAACAAATTTTTAAAACAAACAACCCATTTGGTGGCATACCGATTATAGTGTTTGGAGATTTGAAGCAACTCTCACCTGTTGGAGATAGGTGGATATTTTCTTCTAACTCTAATGATGCTTACAGCACTTTAGTTGGTTCTCCTTTGTGGGACTTATTCAAATATTTTGAATTAACAGAAATAATGAGACAAAGGGACGATCAAGCTTTTGCTATTGCGTTAAATCGTATGGCATCTGGCACTATGACAAATGATGATATATCATTAATTCAAACTCGGGTAGTTAATTCTGAAGAAGTCCCCGATGATGCGATCCATTTATTTTGGTCAAACGAAGAGACAAATAATTTCAATGCCCTTAAGCTCAGTCGAATTACAACTGAAGCTATTTCTTCAACTGCCAAAGACTCTGTAAGAGGAATGGGTATAGGTGATCAACAAGGGAATATTTTGGAAAGAGTTCAACTTTTCAAAACTTCTGAAACACAGGGACTTCCTTATCAGTTGACACTAAAAACCACTGCAAAATACATGATTACAGTGAATATAAACACATGTGATGGTTTAGTTAATGGGGCAACTGGAGAACTAATGCAAATTGATTATCCAGTAATTCTTTGGATTAAATTCTTGGAACCTTCTGTTGGTTTGATAGCACGATCAAAAAAGCCTCATCCTTTAGAAAGTTCTTGGACCCCAATTGAAAAAGTTATTAGATCTTTTCAATATAAAAGAAATGAGCAAATTATAATTGAAAGAAATCAGTTTCCAGTTGTTCCAGCTGAGGGAATAACCATTCACAAAAGTCAGGGTGCTACATATAATAAAGTTGTCGTTCATACTCGACCCAGAATGCCTAGAGCTTCGATATATGTCGCTTGCAGTCGAGCTACTACGGCAGTAGGTCTCTTTATTATCGGAAATTTTATTCCTCTTAATAAATTTTCTGAATCGGATCCAGTATTTAGGGAAATGATGGAATTGAGCACATCTAAAGCCCTGATTACAAGTTTCGATTTTATGATTTCTCGATCATCAGCACTTCAAATTTTATATCATAATCCTCAGAGTCTCCACGCTCACATTAACGATATAAAAGGCGACTGTCTGATGCTATCTTCAGATATTTTATGCTTCGTAGAAACCTGGAGCACTCCTGTTGAACATTTTGAGATACCAGGATTTACTCTTATAAACGAGCTGAGGATAGATAGCACTGAGACAAGCAACCGAAATAAACGGGGCCTTATAATTTATGCAAAGCATAGTGTTGCCAGCTCTATAGAACCGAAGATTATGAAGAAGATTTATTCAGACCGCAAAGTTTTAGAAGCAGTTTTGTTTAAATGTTTCAACAACAATATTCTGGTTCTTTACAGAAACTCAGCTTTTCCCCTCAGGCTTTTTATTGCAGAACTTCAAGAAATTCTTACTACAGAGTTGTGCAATCAAAATGTCTTAATTGTGGGAGATTTTAACATTTGCTTAAAGTCTGCAGGGTCTACAATAAAAAATCTTCTTCAAGATAAAAACTTTAGTTCCCTGCTTAGTGTAGAATATTCAACTACACCTGCGGGGAGGCAAATTGATTGGGCATTTTCAAACATGGATCATTCTCATGTTGATGCTATCACTTATGAGACAGTGCATAGCTATCATGATGGTATTTGTGTCTCTATTTCGGACTAAGGCTATGTACAATAGTATCTTTTTCACACATAAGGGCATTAGAATAGGTTAAAAATATGACATTATGAATTAATAAAGAAATATTTAAACTTAGAAATTTTAAATCATTTGTATAATTTTTCAACCTGCTTTTGGAGAAAATAGTTCGAGCCGCAGAACTAAATAGAGAAGGTACCATCTTCTATAAGAGTGTACAGCTGTTGGCGTATGCCGATGATATTGATATCATCGGCCTCAACACCCGCGCCGTTAGTTCTGCTTTCTCCAGGCTGGACAAGGAAGCACAGAAAATGGGTCTGGTAGTGAACGAGGGCAAGACGAAGTATCTCCTGTCATCAAACAAACAGTCGTCGCATTCGCGACTTGGCACTCACGTCACTGTTGACAGTCATAACTTTGAAGTCGTAGATAATTTCGTCTATCTTGGAACCAGCGTAAACACCACCAACAATGTCAGCCTAGAAATCCAACGCAGGATAACTCTTGCCAACAGGTGCTACTTCGGACTGAGTAGGCAATTGAGAAGCAAAGTCCTCTCTCGACAAACAAAAACCAAACTCTATAAGTCACTCATAATTCCCGTCCTGCTGTATGGTGCAGAGTCTTGGACGATGTCAACAACGGATGAGTCGACGTTGCGAGTTTTCGAGAGAAAAGTTCTGCGAAAGATTTATGGTCCTTTGCGCGTTAGCCACGGCGAATACCGCATTCGATGGAACGATGAGCTGTACGAGATATACGACGACATCGACATAGTTCAGCGAATTAAAAGACAGCGGCTACGCTGGCTAGGTCATGTTGTCCGGATGGACGAAAACACTCCAGCTCTGAAAATATTCGACGCAGTACCCGCCGGGGGAAGCAGAGGAAGAGGAAGACCTCCACTCCGTTGGAAGGACCAAGTGGAGAAGGACCTGGCTTCGCTTGGAATATCCAATTGGCGCCACGTAGCGAGAAGAAGAAGCGACTGGCGCGCTGTTGTTAACTCGGCTATAATCGCTTAAGCGGTTTCTACGCCAATTAAGAAGAAGAAGTATAATTTGTTAGTATATAAGAATTTGTATAAACATAAGGTAGAATTAAAATAATTTAACAAATCTTTCAAAATTGTAATATTATATAATAAAATATACATTATTATATATTAAAAGAAATGCAGTTTTTTGAAAAAAAAATATTGTTTTAAATACAATATATATTTTTGGTAATATATAAGAATTTGTATAAATATAAAGTAGAAGTAAATATTTTAAGAATAAATGAAATGTACGTAGGATAAATTTTGCTATTTATAAAATCATATCTTTAGGTTTTAAAAAATAAAACATTTAATTATTAAAATATATAATACTTATTACTTCTAAATCAAACCTATATAATCTTATTGATGTAAGAAATAAAATGTGCATTAACTTCGAAAAACGATTGTTTTTGTTTTTTTACATATGTAGTCCTCAATACAGTCAAAATAAATGAAAATACAATTCAATACTCAAAGTACACAAATTGATCTAATCTAATTAATTTTACAGCAAAATAAAAAAATATGTAAATGACGGATAATGAAATCTCGATTATCACTTTATCATGCGAGAGTATAAAATGTTCGGTGACGCCCGAACTTAGCCCTTCCTTACTTGTTTGTTAGTCGGTTAATGCACTTTTAGTGATTTTGAACATAACCTTTGTATGGGAGGTGGGCGTGGTTATTATCCGATTTCTTCCATTTTTGAACTGTATATGGAAATGCCTGAAGAAAACGACTGTGTAGAGTTTGGTTGACATAGCTATAGTAGTTTCCGAGATATGTACAAAAAACTTAGTAGGGGCGGGGCCACACCCACTTTTCCAAAACAATTACGTCCAAATATGCCCCCCCTAATGCGATCCTTTGTGCCAAATTTCACTTTAATATCTTTATTTATGGCTTAGTTATGACACTTTATAGGTTTTCGGTTTCCGCCATTTTGTGGGCGTGGCAGTGGGCCGATTTTGCCCATCTTCGAACTTAACCTTCTTATGGAGCCAAGGAATACGTGTACCAAGTTTTATCATGATATCTCAATTTTTACTCAAGTTACAGCTTGCACGGACGGACGGACGGCAGACGGACGGACGGACAGACAGACATCCGGATTTCGACTCTACTCGTCGCCCTGATCACTTTGGTATATATAACCCTATATCTGACTCTTTTAGTTTTAGGACTTACAAACAACCGTTATGTGAACAAAACTATAATACTCTCCTTAGCAACATTGTTGCGAGAGTATAAAAAGCTTAAAAAAGTCACCACGTGAGGTAAAAAGCTTTATGCTGTCAAACAGCTGTTTTAGTAAAAATAAACAAACAAAAACACAAATGGATAATGAAGATATATATGCGTCTGTGCTTGAGGGTGAAACAATCCCAATGTGGGTACAATCGATTGCGCCGATTGTGCCCTTGATCCCAAATTTCGTGTAAAATCTTTAAGAGAAAATTTATTTATTTATATTTATTTGTATTTATTTATCTTACCCCTTCTTTGTATCTGAAACATCCTGCGCGCTTTAAGGGCAATAAATTTCACTGCCCTTAACATCCATAATTAATTTCGAAATAAAGTGCAGAGCTCTAGACACAGAGGACTGGCTCATAGAGAGCATATAACTATTACCAACGAGTTTTTGGTAAGAGCCATGCCCGTAAAAATACAAACACGCCAGGAAACGCAGATCAAAAGATATACTCGACTTCTGCACATCATGCGGCACCAATTCACCTATAAGTACTTTACATAGCGATTTTGGGAATCGAAATGTATTTATAAATGTTGTGTTTTGCATGGTAAAAGGATCGCTTTTGTCTCGTAAACCCTTCAAAATTTTCCTCCTGCCCCCGATTCCTCCTCCTCAACAATTGCCGCATGCACAAAGAACAGTACCTCCATGCTAGTTATAACACTCAAATATTTTTAAAAAAATGTCAAATATTGATGTAAAACAAAACAAACACAGATGTTTTGTATTATGATGGCTGCTTTCACACGTCACAGATATTTGTGATAATAGTGAGCATTTGAGCTTTTGAATTTTCGCCAGAATAAGGTAACCCTCACTATAGTGAGAAACATCACATTTATTTTGATTCCTCCGAATTAGGAATACGATATTTAGATTATTCTGACAGTGATAAAGGCAGACCATGACAAACTTCAAGTAAATATTTGAACTCTATGCAACGCTTTTTTCAACTTTCAATTTCAATGATTTAGGCATACATAATATGTACATATATGTACATATATGTTAGACTGTGCCAAATAAATAAAATATATTTTTTTTTTCGGTCCCATATCAAAATTCCGTTGAGAGTCACGAAAAAAATATTGTGTCAAAATTTGAGCTCTTTATCTTCATTTTTCAGTTAGCGCTCGCAAAAATAAGAATTTTCGTCAAAAAATGTTTTTTTCATTCATTTTTTGGTTATTGATAATTTAAAATACCAAATATAAAAAAACTCTTGGTATAGTTTTGTAGGAAATTAAATTCTCTACAAAAATGATCACTTCTCGAATTTATAGAATCAACACCGTTTTTTTTTATTGCTCATTCAATTACAATTTGTTCTATGATTTTTATTTTCAATTATTGATAAACACTTGTTAAACTTCTTTCCAACGAAAAAAAAACAAACTAAATCAATTTGTCTAGGAATTTTTATGATCTTAACAAGTAGTTTTTATACTTTAATAAATGTGAATACTCTTAAGCTGTTAATATCTACATAATTGAGAATAATCTGAACATTATTTGGACAGCCTACCCTACTCATCTTTCAAGACTGTTGTTCATATTTTCGCTTCCTGTGGTATTACTGTAGTTTTTGTGTTGCACTTGATCAGAGAAAGCATATTGTCTTTGCTCAAGTTAGAAAGTCGGTTATAGCCTTGACAGACGGCAGCGTTAATCCGGATTAATTGCGCACTTAATCAGATCCAAATTTGTAGGTGACGGATAGCAGCTACGAGAGTTTGAAACTCTCGTAAACAGCTGATAGTCATTTTTATAATACGAGTATTTTGAATGGCAATGGATAGAAGGTAAACATTGCGGTTGTTAGTCGACCAATTTTTACAAAACCATTTTTATACTCTCGCAACAATGTTGCTAAGGAGAGTATTATAGTTTTGTTCACATAACGGTTGTTTGTAAGTCCTAAAACTAAAAGAGTCAGATATAGGGTTATACATACCAAAGTGATCAGGGTGACGAGTAAAGTTGAAATCCGGATGTCTGTCTGTCCGTCCGTCCGTGCAAGCTGTAACTTGAGTAAAAATTGAGATATCATGATGAAACTTGGTACACGTATTTCTTGGCTCTATAAGGTTAAGTTCGAAGATGGGCAAAATCGGCCCACTGCCACGCCCACAAAATGGCGAAAACCGAAAACCTATAAAGTGTCATAACTAAGCCATAAATAAAGATATTAAAGTGAAATTTGGCACAAAGGATCGCATTAGGTAGGGGCATATCTGGACGTAATTTTTTTGGAAAAGTGGGCGTGGCCCCGTTTCCTACTAAGTGTTTTGTACATATCTCGGAAACTACTATAGCTATGTCAACCAAACTCTATAGAGTCGTTTCCTTCAGGCATTTCCATATATGTACAGTTCAAAAGTGGAAGAAATCGGATAATAACCACGCCCACCTCCCATACAAAGGTTATGTTGAAAATCACTAAAAGTGCGTTAACCGACTAACAAAAAACGTCAGAAACACTAAATTTTACGGAAGAAATGGCAGACGGAAGCTGCACCCAGGCTTTTTATAAAAATTGAATTATGGACCAAAACCCATATCTCAGGAAATACTAATCTAATTAATTTTACAGCAAAATAAAAAAATATGCAAATGACGGATAATGAAATCTCGATTATCACTTTATCATGTGAGAGTATAAAATGTTCGGTGACACCCGAACTTAGCCCTTCCTTACTTGTTTCTCTTAAATTTTCTTGGAGATTATGAGCAAGTCATCTGTTTTCTGCTCAGTCAACTCTAAACTTATGGTAGCAAACCATCGCCGCAACCATTTATGTATACAGTTGATGCATTTGATTCGGAGGTCATCCAGATGTTTAACCACTGCTACCACTATGAGGTCATCCGCATATGCGATTGTTTTTAAATATTTTGTATTCTTAGCACCCCGTCGTACATCAGGTTTCCATAGTAGCGGACCTAAAACGGAGCCTTGCGGTACACCACTGGAGATAGCTTAGCTCTGAATGTCCTCGTCCGTGTCGAATAACAATCTCTTAATTTGAAAGTAACTCATTATAATATTTATCAGTATATCAGATAATGACGAACGCGTTTTTCGTATAGAGCTTTTATTATATTTGCCGACTTTGCGGAGTTGAACGCATTCTTCCCATCCAGGATTATTAGCTCGAAGTATTCTTTTGTACCACCTTTCTATCCTTTCCCTCTTATTGCACATTTCGCACTATCAACTACTTTTCTTAGTGCGTCAATAGTGGACCTCTTTTTTGTGAAGCCGTATTGTCTCTCTAATAATCCTTCCGTCTAATTAATCCTTTTTGGAATGCTAACTCCAAGCGGTACAACGCTTTCGTATACCTTCCCAATCGTCTCGAGGATGCACAGAGGTCGATATGATTAAGGGTTTTCTGGTGGTTTTTTTTGGCTTTGGGAGTAGAACCAGTTGTACCTTCCACGAATCGGATATTGGTGCATGTATGTCGTTGTCTGCAAAACACAAAATTTAAATTTACCGAATTAAGCAATTCAAGAACTCTTCATTCTAATACGAGTATACACACACATATGTATATTTATTCACATATTTATTCTTTTTATATATTAGCACAAATAAAAGTTTTTGATTTCGTTCCCCTTTGCTGCTTTCTTTGCCCTTAGCATTGTAGTCCTCTGTTATAACAGTTTGCAGGTTTGTACTATTTATTTCAGACAAATGAGCGTGGAAAAGTAGATAAGTCTGTAAGTGTCCTAAACTGCACATGCTTCACTCATATTGTTTCCCAGACTTCATTTGCTATGAAAGTCCAAGTTATGGTAATAGCCCAGCGAAATCTGAAAATAATGCATTTGAGTTATTTTCGCTTTTTCAACGTTCTCGAAAAAACCGTTACAAACTTGTAAATGACCAATCATGCTAAAAATTGGTTGATGTGCGAAATAGAAGCGTCGTTAGGGAAAAGTTCAAGCATAGCTATCACAGATGTTGCTGGAAGGCGCAAACAAAACAGAAAGCGCAATCAACAACAAAACAATAGACTGGACAAGCTGCGTATCCACAAATTAGCGAAAAGCCACCACGAATGAAATTCAAGAGATTTCAGAGATGAGAGTAAATTCGAAATATTTTGCGTCGAGATATGCACGAACACAAATCATTATGAGGCGTATAATGAGATGACATTTCTTCATGTAAGTACAGGCGCATATATTTATATATCTGCAGATATATGTATGTACGTACATAAATAAATATGCGTATATAAATATATATAAGTGGTAATATAAATTTCAACAGTGTGAGAAGAAACTAAATGCTTACAAAATTTAGTTTGGAATGTTTGAATGGGAACAAAAAATGTTTTAGTGAAATCGAGTAGGTCTACTGAGGGTTTATAATTCTTGCTTGAAACTAATAACATTAAATTGAAGTGTTTAGTTAGAAGTCTAGGTTAATCCGAGTTGTATGTACAAATTTTCAGACATATTCATACAAGTCTCAGCTTGTTAACAAGGCTCCCTCGCTAACCAAACTTTTTTATTTCCGTTCGAGGGCTTAAATCATCTATCCGAAACTAAGAACTGATGTATGCATTATCGACAGATCACGTTCCAACTCTAATTTCAAACTGGGAATAAAGTGAAACTCCTTGTAAAGGACCCTGAATTAAACAAGTAAGGAAGGGCTAAGTTCGGGTGCAACCGAACATTTAATAGTCTTCCAACTTGCAGGGAAATACCTTAAAGTGTATAATGTCAACCAGGAATACATGCAATTTTATAAATACAAATACTATATAGAACTCATACACTGACAGACATACCCATAAGGTCTCTTAGAAAAACGATAATCACTATACGTATGAAGTATATGGGAGTTGAGGTAGTATAGATTCGATTTTATCTATTTTAGGCACAAGGATACACTGTTATGAGTAAAACATGCCCTTTCATTTTATTGACATAACTCACATATTGACCGATATATGCGGTATAAAGTCAACTGGAAGTTCGAAAACCTTTATATTAGGTGTATGAGGGCTCCGAAAAGTATTGACCCGATTCATCCCATTTTTCATACACAGAATTACTATTATCAAGAAAGGATTCTGTCGAATTACAAATAAATATCCTCACACATTGGCCGATATTTTCGGTCAAACGTCAACTATTGATACTGATGTTTCTGTTGGATATATTTATTTTTTGGTCATAAGGTGCCATACTTTAAAGGAATTATTGGTGCAAAATTATATGCCGTTGTATTAATTACTTCTTGATTTGTGTACTGGAAAGTGAAATTGTGTCATATGCTGTAACTTGAGTAAAAATTTAAATATCTTAATGAAATATGATATATATATGTATATATTTAACCCTATACATATATCCCTATATCTATCTAGCTGAGTTTTAGATGATACGTACAAGCGTTATATGAACAAAACTATTATAATCTGTAGCAGCATATTGATGTGTGTAAAAAGTGTTAACTTCGGCTGCGCTGAAGCTTAAAGGAATATAAAAAGATCCTTATCTTGATTTTGATCGGTCAATTTATATACCTATATATATTATATATATGTATATTAGGGTGTGTCATTCTGAGTCAACCTTTTTTTCAACTGAAAAACGGGCTAAAAACTTTCGAAAATGTGAAAAAGAAAGTCACTCAAAAGATGAGCTCTTAATATTAATATTAAGAGGTGCCTATTTCAAATTTTCTGTTTTCCATATAAATAACATGGAAAAAAAATCATTTTTTTGTGGTGGTTATTGTGCGGAGGTTATTATATGTGCACGCGATGGCTGCCAGTAGGGATGGTAAACTCGTAAAATAATCGATTTTTCGAATGTCAAGAATCGATTCTTAATCGACTTCGACTATTGAAGATCGATTCCTGGCCGGCATATATTAAACAGAAGCTTCGTGGAAGATGCACATACACTTTAAAGCAGTTGTTTTCCGAAATTCGTCGGATCTGGAGATCCTTAGCACTATAATACGCAATTATCGACGCCAGTGGTGACTGGACACATTATGGTCCAAATTGCATCGTTGTTTTTAATGTGTATATTAATGTGAAAGTTTCATAAAATAATTTTTGTTATAAATTAACACGACCACGCTCTTACTTGACTTACTGTATGTACATATGAACTTTATGGCTTCTGCGACGTTTTCTTTCGGATTTTCAGTAAAAATAGCGTTGTTCCGACGATCATTAAAGCCTTGTACTGTAAGGAAAAATTTATCATTGTTATCATACATATCACTAGGATCTCTTGTTGAAATTATTTATCGCCAAAGACGAAGAACAGTTTTCTAGTTAAGATAATGCGTATACGATTTTCTTAATTTTAAGTTAAAAGTCTATGAAATGATTAAATTTCTTTATGAACTAAGTCATACTTATTTAAGAAGTATTTTCAAGGAGCAATGGTGGAATAAAATCGATGCGCGTTCACTATGTGACATGAAGTTTAGTGTTTACTTGTAAACAAGTGTTGATTTATTTTCCATGACCATTACAATTACAAAGTTTTTTAATATATGAAGCGTCTTGAGAGCTGTCAGCAGCCTGCAAAATAAAAATACATATGTTACATATACTATATAAGGTGGATCCTGCCGCAGTGCCATATGTAGTAAAGCTAACCAGAGGTGTTTCAACCGTCAATGCTGTAGAGCAAATTGTTTGCCACCTTATCGGGTGTGAGAAATCGACGGCAAAAGAGTCCTCAACCAGCGGAGAAAATCACAGCTAAAACTGCCAGTGAAGTCGTATTTGTTGTTTATGCTGTCCGTGGTCAACATATTAGCTGTTATTGCCATTGTGGGCGACTCTTTCACCTGCCACTGCTAATAACTGCAAAGCTCCTTCACAGCAACACGCTTTAGTTGTTGCTGCTTAACATTATTTGCTTGCACAACAATGTTTGCACTATTTTTACCTCACTTCTGTTCAGTTTGGCATTTCAGCGCATGTTTTTCTTGTCCCTTTTTTTGAGTTAGTGAGTTGTAAGTGTTTAAAACGCACGCGCATGCGACTCAACATGATCTGCGTGACCATCTATTTGAGTTTGTGTCTTTTTGCAGCAGTTGGAAACTCATTTTGTTCACAAATTACGTGCCTCTGCATACCTTTTTCTTGAAATTTACGAGTTTGTTACATTTGTTATGGTTAATTACGTGCCATTTTAGTGCATGGCCTCTCCATAAAAGTTAAAAACATAGCGTCTCTCAATTATATATTTTTTTTACCGTATATTATGTATTATGTAAATATATATATTTTGTAGTTTAAGAGTTCGAGTTTCCTTGCATGCTCAAAAATGTTTCACACTTTCTGGTTTGGGCAATCACAAGCATATAGGTACATATTAAGGTGTTCGTTACTTCCCAAGTAGATTTTTTCAAACGCTCAATGAAGTTCCAGATTTGCCTAAAACGGTTTCAACAAAACAACCCTTCTATATACATATGTGCGAATTGTAATGAAAAATGTTTGACAAGTATTTCTTAAAAATAATGAATATGAATGAATATCACATGTTTATATACATATATCTCACTTGAGGCTGATTTTAGTGTAAATATCTGGAACATAAAACAAAATGTAGCAATAAAATTACGTGATGTGCTATGTGTTCACGCAAGTGAGGAAAGTTCTCTGAGCGCCGTTTACTTTGGAGTGGCCAGACACGATACTTTTACATATAGCTTAAGCAGTTCACGACTTCATGTGTTAGACCAAGAAACCTCTGGGTAGCCAAAGAACATCCGTTTGAAGGCCAGCTAAAGTAAGATGGCGAAACATCCCTCCACAGGGTTCTGCGCTGAGCTGCCCCAATGAAAAAAGGAAAACAGTTTCGGATGAGAGACCCTCCTTTTGACAACGACCACTGCAAACGCATTAAGGATTACGATTTAAGGTCATACATCTGAAGTGTCCGGTCCCTTAATTGGGTAGGTGCTACTGCCCAGCTGATTGACACCACCGTCGTCCAAGCAGTGCGATGGACTGGACAAGGACTGAGACGAGTATATCCATACAAAGGAGCGTCAATTCGAGGTGGATTCGTGGAAGAGAGAATCCGTCGCCGAGTCCTGGCACTCACCCCGGTGGATGAACGCATAGCCACAATCCGCACTAAAGTTCTTCAACATATCGCTGATTTGCGCCTACGCCCCGACATAGCGCTTGGAGCGCAACTCTGAGAGCTGACACTGCCACCATGTCAAAATCGTGCTAGGCGACTTTAACGCCAGGGTGGGCAAAGAAGGTATCTTTGGCACTCTTCTTCTTCTCATTTGGCGTAGACACCGCTACGTGATTATAGCCGAGTTAACAACAGCGCGCCAGTCGTTTCTTCTTTTCGCTACGCGCCAATTGGATATTCCAAGCGGAGCCAGGTCCTTCTCCACTTGGTCCTTCCAACGGAGTGGAGGTCTCCCTCTTCCTCTGCTTCCCCCGGCGGGTACTGCGTCGAATACTTTCTTTTCGTCCATTCGGACAACATGACCTAGCCAGCGTAGCCGCTGTCTTTTAATTCGCTGAACTATGTCAATGTCGTCGTATATCTCGTACAGCTCATCGTTCCATCGAATGCGATATTCGCCGTGGCCAATGCGCAAAGGACCATAAGTCCTTCGCAGAACCTTTCTCTCGAAAACTCGTCCAAGCCCCTGCACCATATAGCAGGACGGGAATTATGAGCGACTTATAGAGATTGGCTTTTGTTCGTCGAGAGAGGACCTTACTTTTCAATTGCCTACTTAGTCCGAAGTAGCACCTGTTGGCAAGAGCAATTCTGCGTTGCATTTCCAGGTTGACATTGTTGATGGTGTTAGTACTGGTTCCTAAATAGACGAAATTATCTACAACTTCAAAGTTATGACTGTCAACAGTGACGTGAGACCAAGTCGCGATTTCGACGACTGTTTTGTTTGATGACAGGAGATATTTCGTCTTGCTCCGTTCACTGCCAGACCCATTTTCTGTGCTTCCTTGTCCCGCCTGGAAAGCAGAACTAACGGCGCGGGTGTTGAGGCCGATGATATCAATATCATCGGCATCGCCAACGGTGCACCTCTTATAAAAGTTTTACCTGGTCATTAAG